>NC_140469.1:1497500-1632500 GCF_051167445.1 Perissodus microlepis
CGTACAGCAGCACGGGTGGGACGGCGCTGCTGTCCTCCGGCCCCAGGTACGGTTTGGTGTACGTGGTGTCGTAGCAGAAGAAGCCCTGCACGTGCACGGTGAAGGTGTCGGTGTATTCGAAGTAGTAGGCCAACATGACGGTCCCGGCCATGATCACCAGCTGGAAATACAGCATGATGCACACGGAGAGCGTGAGACATTTAATTAGAACACAGTCTCTCTCTCTCTTTTCTATTCAGCCCCCTCCTCCTCCGCAGCGGCGTCCACTTCCGCTGAGCGGCTCATGACGGCTCGGCTGTGCGCCAGAAGCCTCCGTGACTGCGTTCAGCGCGTCCTCCACCCTCCGCTGCTGCCGCTGCACACTGACTGTGAGACAGAAGGGGAGGTGTGGGGGCGAGCGACGTGTGTGAGGGTGTGTCTGCGCGTAAGAGCTGAGAAGGCTTGGCTAAAAGCTTGACGTGATCCACGTGTGTGTGTGTGTGTGTGTGTGTGTGTGTGTGTGTAAACCATATGTGTGCGTAAACCCGGACGTTTGTTTAGCAGCAGAGAAAGGATCAGCTGGAGAGAACGGAGAGACGGAATTATGCGCAGGGAGGGGCCATGGACGTCATATGAGACTGCTCAGGGAAATGAGGAGATGAATAGAAGTGAATGAGAAGAAGGTGCATGATGCAGAGTCTCCATCTGGAGGGATGCAGATGTTCTCTGTGGCACATATGGCAGGTCACTTCCTGTCGGCGCTGCTGAAAGAAAGACTCAGAACTTTAGTGAAAGAGTGCAAATCACTGGCTTTATGAGTCACAGGAGTCTACTGTAGCAACATGCAACAGCACAGGTGTATCACTGTTTTATCTGTTTATAATTATATGATGAATAAAAAATGACATATAACACATGAATGCATTTTTTTTTACAAAACTGTTCAGAAAAATAAAAGCTAAACTTTAAAATTCAACAGTTAACAAAAGGAGAAATTTAAAAATCAAGTAAAAACAAGCATTTTACTAAGTCTTCATGGAGAAAAACGGAGACTTATGAGCAACACTGTTCAGTAAGGGGGGAGTCGTGTAATTGTTATGATTATGTAGTGGCTTTAAAAAAATAACTGTAATCAGCCAAGATTGTTATTTTTTTCAGACGCTCCTGAACAAAAGAGCTCATCTCCACTTTGAACAAGCCAAACTAAATATCTGTCATCTTTAAAAACCTGATGCAGAGCAGCAGAAAAACACCACCATGATGGAGGCAACAAACACTCGTGGCTCATATAAGACTCACCATCGAGTGTTATATGTGATTTATAAAGTGTTAAAGCACTCTTGTCTGTGTGTGCTTTTGCTAATAGTAACTTTATTCTTTATTGTTAATCAAGGATATAATCGAATGTAATTTGAGTAGTAAAAATGTTTGGATTTTGAGGTGTGGACATGATCAATCACTGACCTTTATATTCATCTCTGGGAGTAAGAAGATCAGAACTGTGTAACCAACCTGTCAGTAGTTTTAAATGTTGTAATGATTAAACACAATTATGATTCACATGTGATTTTGCTGATAGTTAACTATACTTAGTGCCAATCAGAATATACTCAGGTAGATATAATTGTGTTTAAGTTGAGCAATGCAAAAATGTAATAATGATTCTAAAGACAGGCCTAACTGACAGCCTTGAGAGTTATGATGATGCGAGGCGATGCACAGGACACTCTGACCTCTGACTTTAGTAAAAAGACGACTGCATTGAGTAAACTGTGATTAACTAACACAGAGTTTTAAAGAAAACGTATTGCTTTAACTGCTTTAAAAGGGATTGTGCTAAGATGAGTGCTCTTGTGAGAATTTGCTAAAGACAAATCCAACTGAAGTAAAATAGCATAAAATTAAAAGCTGAACTTAAATACCTTAAATTAGCTGAACGTTCGGTGATGGAGAGGATAATGTGGTGTGGGTAGATATCAGTGTCTTTTATGTAAGATCAGAGCATAAACTGGAAATTTCTGGAGACGTTCTGTGTCCTTTCGCTTCGTCTTCTGGGAACGAGCAGTTCACAAGATTGGATCTCGACGTCCACCATTGGAAATTCCAGCAGAGACATGAAGAAGGATCAAACTCCGCCCAAGTTTTGGAGTTCTTGGCTTTTTCTGCTCATTTTGCTGGGTTGAATGATTCATTGAGAAGGACCAAAGTACTAAATTGTGCTCTACAAGGGCCTGATATCCACTTACGAGGACGTTATACTGCCACTGCTCTATCAAAATAAATTTACAGCAAATGTCCTCATATGTGGATCTTATTTTTCTCAGAAACAAAAATCAGGTAATGTTTTGTTTTTACATTCATCAGGTCCCAGTCAGCCCAAATAATGAAGAGAAATTAGAAAAGCATGCCATGAAAGAGTTCAGGTCTCAGGAGGTTAAAGGATAAAACAAAGAGACAAGAGTAAGGGAACAGGAACACTACAACACTAAAGGGAACTAATGAATATGATCCTCTATAACTAGACACAAATCCTAAAACAGGAAATTATACAGTGTTTAGAAAAAACTAATAAGCACAAGGAAACAAAACTTAATGAGACACTAAACTGCATAATTTTCAATAAAAAACTGGAAAAAATGGGGCGTCCTAAAACGTTTGACCGGCAGTGTACATAAAATCAAACTGTAGCCATGCAGTCTGTATCTGCTGTGCTGTCTGTCTGTATTTTGAGTGTTATGTCTCTTAATGTGCATATTTATTGTATTGATTGTCAATGTTTTTCTTCTGCATGTGTTTTTTTTATGTGTGGCGTCATAATAATGTAATAATAATAATACGCAGGTTTTTACCTTTATTGTTTCACAAAAGCTTAAAAAGGGAATGTCCACAGTTTGGGCTTTTGGATACAGAATATTTGAAAACAATTTATCAGGAGCAAAGCAAAAGCCAAATGAAAAAATAGAAAAGGTGCACTTATTTCTGTGTAATATATTGGGAATCACAATAGAAAGTACCCGATTCAATGGTTTATAAGGAAGTGAATCACTGGCAGGATTTGTGGAGTGTTTTGATGATGAGACACGACTACAGGTGTGTCCAGCTGTTATATCCCGTGGCTACTTTGATGAGTGAAAAGTCTGAATACATTTTGGTCTATAAATTGATTCCTTGACTTCTTTTTAAACTCCAATTGCTAATCTGCACTATGCTAATCTAGTGTAAAGATTATGTTCAGTCAGGAATCCATCAGCATCCTTGAGCTGTAATGCAGGCTTTCTCATGTCCTGTCCTTCGCCTACACCTTGCCTTATCACAGGCTCTGTATCTGCCTTAGCTTCAGTATCTGCCTTATCTCGGACTCTGCACTCTCCTGCCCTGAAGTGGCCCCTGAGCTGTACTGCAGGCTCAGTCTCTGCTTTGCTTTATGCCTTTGCTATCCGGAGCCCTCCCTAAGTTTTCTAACTCATCATGATGCATGATCCTGTGTTAATTACTATCTGCCCTCAAAAGCAGAAACTTAAAGCAGGAATTTAAAAATTCCTGCTTTAAAAATTCTACTTCTTCCACAGCAAAAAAATAAAATAAAATAAAAACAAATAGAAATGTCTGATCAAAGCTGCTAAATCTGTTCAAAGTTAATCACAGGGTTCTGTTTTACTGAAAGGAGTCCCAACACACCAATAAAAGCAAACGAGTAAGCTCTATACAAATTCACAAAGACTATCAGTTGCCGAATTGCTGAGACGTGTGATCTGATTCTGTTGCCACCAGAGGGTGACAGAACACTATTCTGTAACACCAAAGACCCACACCTGGCACAAAAGGAGCACTGTAGCTACAACAGTATCAACAAAAGCTGCAGATCATGAAAGTTACTTCCAATCTGAGTGAAATGCAAAGATTATCTTTGGATTGTGTTAGAAAGGTACAAAATCTCAGTACTGAATAGCCATAATAAAACAACCAAGCCAGACATACTGATTCACAACTCTCCAGTAAGTTGACTCAGGCATCGTTGTAATATACATATATATACATATATATGTATATTTATGTATATATATATACATATATATATATATATATATATATATATGTGTGTATATGTATATATACATATATATATATATATATATATATATACATATATATGTATATATATACATATATATATACGTATATATAGATATATATATATATGTAGATATATAGATATATACACTGGTGAGATTGTGATCTACACGCACTCAAACTAGTTAGAGTAGTCTCATTGTTTTAATAGGACAAAACTTAAAACAAAGTTTTCTGATGCAACTGAAAGTATCCATCAATCCCATCTACTCGTACCTTCATGAAACACGTCTTACCTCCCCTGTCAGAGAGGTGAACCACTTCCTTCGCTCTTTTCTACTTGGTGGTTTTGAAGGCATGTCGACTTCTCTTCTTACCAGGGCAACTAAAGAGAGACAAAAAAAGATCAGAGAAGAAATGATCCAAATTTCTTTCATTACAAAGCTTCAGAAACATTGCAACATATTGCATCTACAGTTCTAAAGCCTGGAGCAGCTGTACTCCATGGAGAAACCTGACCACTGTGAGAAAGTATCTGGGAACTAGATAAAAGCATTTCAGAGTGAAATTTGCAATATGATTGGTGAAAGCCCAAAATTTTGCCATCAAGACAACAAGAATGTTTCCAAAACTCAGCAATTAGTTTCAGTTCCATTAAATGCAGTAAAGTGAGATAAACCTGTGCTAACTTTATTGAAATATTACTGTTTCAAAGGTTACAAGACAGACAGGCACACATGCAGACAGCTTCAGTGAAGCTCCACATATGTGGAGTTGGTTCCAAAGGAAAAAAGGCTTAAAATGACAGGCAGACATTGTCTTTCTATAAGGGTCATTGCAAAGATTAAGAACGCTCTCTCATCTGCTGACGTCGAGAAAGTAATTCATGCCTTCATTTCACCCAAGCTTGATTATTGCAATAGCCTTTATTTTGGAATTGGACAGGCTCCGCATTCTTGACCTGTCTGAAATGTGACAGGCGCACATAAAAAAAACCATATATACCCCGTTCTAGCTTCTCTAAACTGGCTACCTGTTAGCTTCAGAATTGATAACAAGATTTTATTGTTTGTTTTTGAGTCATTAAAATTAAACACCTGCTTACCTTTCTGAAGTTTGCTGACTTTGACTTTTTTATTTATGTTTCCCTGCTATGTGTTATTCTTATTTTTCAACTCTTGTTGTTTTTAAATATACTTTAAAATAATTAGACTTGACTTCACCAGATTTGCAATAAATGAGAACACCCCTGCAATAAGAGGCGATCTTCATCCGGGCTGATGTCTGTAAAAGCCAGAGGAGACTGACTGTTCCGCAGGCACCAACAGCACACGTCCTTTTGGACACCATGCTGGAGTAGGATGTTGTTTCATTGTGTTTCAAGTCTACCACTGATTCAAGCTGCCCCAAAAATCCACCATTACATTTGGTAATGACTACCACCCTGAAGAAGTGCTTCGAGAGGCTGGCAAAGGACCACATCATCCCTTTTGCTGCACCATGTATTCATCGCATTCAAGTTTGCTTACTGGCCAAACCTCTCCACAGAGGACACCATTTCCTGTGCTCTTCACCTGAGCTTGGCACATCTGGAAGAGTTACGTCCAAATGCTGCTTGTTCACTTAAGCTCAGCAGCTGGTGAGCAAACTGACCTCCCGGGGTATCAGCACCCCTCATGCAGGGACCTCCTCAGTGACAGAGCTCAGCATCTCTAAATGAAACATTTCATGTAACACATTCACTGTCCAGTTCATTAATTATACCTGTGAACATCTCATTAGCACAAATTAATCAGCCAATCACAAGGCAGCAACTTATTTGTATTTTTGCATTTGGGCAGAGAGAATATTAACTGACTGATGTTAGAATTTATTTTTATTGTAAAGGCTATATACCTCATAATTTGTGTGTCCGTGTTTTGTCCTGTGTTGTACACAGATGTGCACTGTAGTGTGGTTTTGGATTTAATTCAATTCAGTGTTATTTACACAGTGCCAAATCACAACAGCAGTTGCCTCAAGGTGCTTTATATTGTACAGTAGACCCTACAATGATATATACAGAGACAAACCCAACAATCATATGACCACCTATGAGCAGCACTTTGGCCACAGTGGGAAGGAAAAACTCCCTTTTAACAGGAAGAAACCTCCGACAGAACCAGGCTCAGGGAGGGGCGGGGCCATCTGCTGCGACCGGTTGAGGTGAGAGAAGGAAGACAGGATAAAGACATGCTGTGGAAGAGAGACAGAGATTAATAACAGATATGATTCAATGCAGAGAGGTCTGTTAACACATAGTGAGTGAGAAAGGTGACTGGAAAGGAAAAACTCAATGCATCATGGGAATCCCCCGGCAGCCTACGTCTATTGCAGCATAACTAAGGGAGGGTTCAGGGTCACCTGGTCCAGCCCTAACTATATGCTTTAGCAAAAAGGAAAGTTTTAAGCCTAATCTTTAAAGTAGAGATAGTGTCTGTCTCCTGAATCCAAACTGGAAGCTGGTTCCACAGAAGAGGGGCCTGAAAACTGAAGGCTCTGCCTCCCATTCTACTTTTAGATACTCTAGGAACAACAAGTAGGCCTGCAGTGTGAGAGCGAAGTGCTCTAATAGGGTGATATGGTACTACAAGGTCATTAAGATAAGATGGGGCCTGATTATTTAAGACCTTGTATGTGAGGAGCAGGATTTTGAATTCAATTCTGGATTTAACAGGAAGCCAATGAAGGGAAGCCAAAACAGGAGAAATCTGCTCTCTCCTTCTAGTCCCTGTCAGGACTCTTGCTGCAGCATTTTGGATTAGCTGAAGGCTTTTCAGGGAGTTTTTAGGACTTCCTGATAATAATGAATTACAGTCGTCCAGCCTGGAAGTAATAAATGCATGAACTAGTTTTTCAGAGCGGCAAATTTTGGAAGAGAGCCAGAGATTGATAACATGATTTAGACTGCTACACACAGATACTTCCAGACACAAACAGAGAGAAGTCTCTGAGGTCTGCCTGCTCTAGAGATGGCACCAAGTTACAAAACTTTAAGGCTGACTTAAAACTTTAATAGAAATGGGAGTGTTGCCTTCAAAAGGTTGATCTCTATATAAGGAGATGTCAACAGAGGTGCAGAGGAAGACACGTGCCTCAGCTCAGACCTAAGGCCACCCTTTCAACCAATCATGTTAACGTTCGGTTGCCTGGGTGCAGCAGTCTTTATCTCTGAGCCACAGAGGTCCGTGGTGCCATGTAAAACTAATTTCTAACAGTTTGATAATAAATCTATGAATAAATTGATGATAAAATTGAGCATATGTGTCTTCTCTCATAAAGAACCAACAGTGGTAGTTCTCTGGGCAAAAATTCAAAATGTCAAAGCAGAAAGACTAGACTGCTTCAAGCTAACGGGAAGGACCAGTAAGTCAAGGAACCACTTCATACTACCCAGGTGTACAAAAGAGCATCTATCAGGGCTCTAGAGTGCGACCAAAATTGTGTTGAAAGTGCGACCTAATTTCTCAGTGGTGCGACTAAAAAAAATCCTAGGTCGCACTGGTGTGACCACCCGTTAGAGTAAAGATAACAAAAAGTGTCCGCAACTCTGAAAGCCTCCATGTGGTCAACAACTGACACACATTATGCCCCTATCGTGGTCTAAACCAATCAGAGACAGTCAGGGGTGGGAAGGGCTGAAGGTCAACGGCTCACACCAAAATGTACTTCAAGAACAGTTTCTCAAATCTCTGTTTTCTGCATTATTTGTTTGCTTATTGCGCACCAGTCTGCTGTTCAATACTGAAGAAACGTAAACTTTTTAAAATGATGACAATTTGCAAAACACTCAGCGGTGTCTGTAATTAAACCTCTGTAATTTTGCTTCACTTCAGCAGCATCAGGTAATGTTCATATGTTGATTCATGGTTTTCTTTGTTTTTTGTTCTACTGCAGAATATTTTAAGGTTATCTGCTATAAAAAGCCAGGCCAGGAAAATCTGCTTCTTGTTTTTCTGTGTTTTATTCACAGTTACTTTGACACAAAGACCTCTGCTGTGATGCTCACACCTCTGATGAAGTCTCACAGTGTCAGTACTGATAAATGATCAGAATGATGATATTTCTGACTGTCTGAGGCAAAATTGAATTGAAGTGAATGCCATCCATCCATCCATCTTCATCCGCTTTATCCAAGGCCGGGTCGCGGGGGCAGCAGCCTAAGCAGAGAGGCCCAGACCTCCCTCTCCCCAGCCACCTCCTCCAGCTTATCCGGGGGAACACCAAGGCGTTCCCAGGCCAGCCGAGAGATATAAGCTCTCCAGCGTGTCCTGGGTCTGCCCCGGGGCCTCCTCCCGGTGGGACATGCCCGGAACACCTCACCTAGGAGGCGCCCAGGAGGCATCCTTGTCAGATGCCTGAACCACATCAGCTGGCTCCTTTCGATGTGGAGCAGCAGCGGCTCTACTCTGAGCCCCTCCCAGATGGCCGAAATTCTCACCCTATCTCTAAGGGAAAGGCCAGCCACCCTTCGGAGGAACCTCATTTCTGCCGCTTGTATCCGCGATCTCGTTCTTTCGGTCACTACCCACAGCTCGTGGCCATAGGTGAGGGTAGGGACGTAGATCGACCGGTAAATTGAGAGCTTCGCTTTTACACTCAGCTCCCTCTTCACCATGACAGACCGGTGCAGCGTCCGCATTACTGCAGCTGCAGCCCCAATCCGTCTGTCAATCTCCGGCTCCCTTCTCCCATCACTCGCGAACAAGACTCCGAGATACTTGAACTCCTCCACTTGGGGCAGGAACTCATCCCCGACCCGGAGTGGACACTCCACCCTTTTACGGCTGAGAACCATGGCCTCAGATTTGGAGGTGCTGATCCTCATTCCCGCTGCTTCACACTCGGCTGCGAACCGTTCCAGAGCGAGCTGGGGGCCCTCACCCGATGAAGCCAACAGAACCACATCATCCGCAAAAAGCAGAGACGAGATTCTGAGGCCACCAAAGCGAAAGCCCTCCGCCACTTGGCTGCGCCTAGAAATCCCGTCCATAAAAATTATGAACAGAACCGGTGACAAAGGGCAGCCCTGGTGGAGCCCATCACCCACCGGGAACGAGTCCGACTTATTGCCGGCAATGCGAATCAAGCTCCTGCAACGGTTGTATAGGGATCGAATGGCCCGTAGCAATGGGCCAGACACCCCATACTGCCGCAACACCTCCCACAGGACACCCCAAGGGACACGGTCGAATGCCTTCTCCAAGTCCACAAAACACATGTAGACTGGTTGGGCAAACTCCCATGCACCCTCAAGTATCCTCGAGAGGATAAAGAACTGGTCCAGTGTTCCGCGACCAGGACGAAAACCGCGTTGTTCCTCCTGTATCCGAGGTTCGACTAGTGGACGAACTCTCCTTTCCAGCACCCTGGCATAGACTTTCCCAGGGAGGCTGAGGAGTGTGATCCCCCTGTAGTTGGAACACACCCTCCAGTCTCCCTTCTTAAAGATGGGGACCACCACCCCGGTCTGCCAGTCCAGGGTACTGCCCCTGATCTCCACGCAACATTGTAGAGGCGTGTCAACCAGGACAGCCCTACAACGTCCAGAGCCTTCAGGAACTCGGGGCGGACCATATCAACACCAGGGGCTCTGCCACCAAGGAGTTGTTTAACTGCCTCAGTGACCTCGCGGGTCATTCCCCTCATCCCCAGACTCTCTGAACAACCCCAGGTTTCTCTTCAGCACTGTAGCCAGGCTGACAAAGAGTCAGAGCTCTGTTGAGCCAACCATCCCTTTAACGTTAACTAGTAATGACTTCATGAACTTCTTCACAAATAAAATTTTTATCATTAGAGAAAAAATTACCAGTAATCATCCCACAGATGTAATATTATCTACAGCTACTCTTAGTACCATTGATGTTAAGTTAGACTCTTTTTCTCCAATTGATCTTTCTGAGTCAACTTCAATAATTACTTCCTCCAAACCATGAACGTGTCTTTTAGACCCCATTCCTACAAAACTGCTCAAAGAAGTCCTGCCATTGATTAATTCTTCGATCTTAAATATGATCAACCTATCTCTAATAATCGGCTATGTACCACAGGCCTTCAAGCTGGCTGTGGTTAAACCTTTACTCAAAAAGCCATCTCTAGACCCAGCAGTCTTAGCTAATTATAGGCCAATCTCCAACCTTCCTTTCATATCAAAAATCCTTGAAAGAGTAGTTGTCAAACAGCTAACAGATCATCTGCAGAGGAATGGTTTATTTGAAGAGTTTCAGTCAGGTTTCAGAGCTCATCACAGCACAGAAACAGCTTTAGTGAAGGTTACAAATGATCTTCTTATGGCCTCTGACAGTGGACTCATCTCTGTGCTTGTCCTGCTAGACCTCAGTGCAGCGTTCGATACTGTCGACCATAATATCCTATTAGAGCGATTAGAACATGCTGTAGGTATTACAGGTACTGCACTGCAGTGGTTTGTATCATATCTATCTAATAGACTCCAATTTGTGCATGTAAATGGAGAGTCCTCTTCACACACTGAGGTCAATTATGGAGTTCCACAGGGTTCAGTGCTAGGACCAATTCTGTTTACATTATACATGCTTCCCTTAGGCAGCATCATTAGAAGACATAGCATACATTTTCACTGCTATGCAGATGACACCCAGCTCTATCTGTCCATGAAGCCAGATAACACACACCAATTAGTTAAACTGCAGGAATGTCTTAAAGACATAAAGACCTGGATGGCCGCTAACTTTCTGCTTCTTAATTCAGATAAAACTGAGGTTATTGTACTCGGCCCTGAAAATCTTAGAAATATGGTATCTAACCAGATTCATACTCTGGATGGCATTACCTTGGCCTCCAGTAACGCTGTGAGGAACCTTGGAGTCATTTTTGACCAGGACATGTCCTTCAACGCACATATTAAACAAATATGTAAGACTGCTTTCTTCCATTTGCGCAACATCTCTAAAATTAGAAATATCCTGTCTCAGAGTGACGCTGAAAAACTAGTTCATGCATTTATTACTTCCAGGCTGGACTACTGTAATTCATTATTATTAGGATGTCCAAAAAACTCACTGAAAAACCTTCAGCTAATCCAAAATGCTGCAGCAAGAGTCCTGACAGGGACTAGAAGGAGAGAGCAGATTTCTCCTGTTTTGGCTTCCCTTCATTGGCTTCCTGTTAAATCCAGAATTGAATTCAAAATCCTGCTCCTCACATACAAGGTCTTAAATAATCAGGCCCCATCTTATCTTAATGACCTTGTAGTACCATATCACCCTATTAGAGCACTTCGCTCTCGCTCTGCAGGCCTGCTTGTTGTTCCTAGAGTATTTAAAAGTAGAATGGGAGGCAGAGCCTTCAGTTTTCAGGCCCCTCTTCTGTGGAACCAGCTTCCAGTTTGGATTCGGGAGACAGAAACTATCTCTACTTTTAAGATTAGGCTTAAAACTTTCCTTTTTGCTAAAGCATATAGTTAGGGCTGGACCAGGTGACCCTGAATCCTCCCTTAGTTATGCTGCAATAGACGTAGGCTGCCGGGGGATTCCCAAGATGCATTGAGTTTTTCCTTTCCAGTCACCTTTCTCACTCACTATGTATTAATAGACCTCTCTGCATTGAATCATATCTGTTATTAACCTCTGTCTCTCTTCCACAGCATGTCTTTTATCCTGTCTTCCTTCTCTCACCCCAACCGGTCGCAGCAGATGGCCGCCCCTCCCTGAGCCTGGTTCTGCCGGAGGTTTCTTCCTGTTAAAAGGGAGTTTTTCCTTCCCACTGTCGCCAAAGTGCTTGCTCATAGGGGGTCATATGATTGTTGGGTTTTTCTCTGTATCTATGAAGCGCCTTGAGGCGACTTTTGTTGTGATTTGGCGCTATATAAATAAAATTGAATTGAATTGAATTGAATTGCTTCCTCCTCGGAAGACGTGTCAGTGGGATTAAGGAGGTCCTCGAAGTATTCCTTCCACCGCCTGACAATTTTCTCAGTCGACGTCAGCAGCGCTCCGCCAGCACTATACACAGTGCAGGTAGAGCACCGCTTTCCCCTCCTGAGACGCCTGACGGTTTGCCAGAATATCTTTGAGGCAGTCGGAAAGTCTTTTTCCATGGCCTATCCGAACTCCTCCCACACCCGAGTTTTTGCTTCAGCCACTGCCCGAGCCGCATTCCGCTTGGCCTGTCGATACCTGTCGGCTGCCTCCGGAGTCCCACAGGCTAACCAAGCCCGATAGGACTCCTTCTTCAGCCTGGTGGCTCCCTTCACCTCTGGTGTCCACCATTTGGTTCGGGGATTACCACCACGGCAGGCACCAACCACCTTGCGGCCGCAGCTCAATGCAGCAGCTTCGGCAATGGAGACGCTGAACATGGTCCATTCGGACTCAATGTCCCCAGCCTCCCTCGGAATGCTGTTGAAGCTCTGCCGGAGGTGTGCGTTGAAGATCTCACGGACTGGGGCCTCTGCTAGATGTTCCCAGCACACCCTCACTACGCGTTTAGGTGCACCGGGTCTGTCCAGCGTCCTCCCCCGCCACCTGATCCAACTCACCACCAGGTGGTGATCAGTTGACAGCTCAGCCCTTCTCTTTACCCGAGTGTCCAGAACATATGGTCGCAGGTCTGGTGATACGATTACAAAATCGATCATCGACCTGCGGCCTAGAGCGTCCTGGTGCCACGTGCACTTATGGACACTCTTATGTTCGAACAAGGTGTTCGTTATGGCCAAACTGTGATTTGCACAGAAGTCCAATAACAAAACACCGCTCGGGTTCAGATCAGGGAGGCCGTTCCTCCCAATCACGCCCCTCCAGGTCTCGCTGTCGTTACCCATGTGAGCATTGAAGTCTCCCAGAAGGACAACAGAGTCTCCAGGTGGAGCACCTTCCAGCACCCCACCCAGGGACTCTAAGAAGGCTGGGTACTCTGAACTGCCACTCGGCGCATAAGTGCAGATGACAGTCAGGACCCGTTCCCCGACCCTAAGGCGCAGGGAACAAACCCTCTCATCCACCCCAACGTACCGGCAGCAAGCCGAGGGGATATTAGAATACCCACCCCAGCCCGCCGCCTCTCACCAGGGGCAACTCCAGACTGAGACAGAGTCCAGCCCCTCTCCAGGAGACTGGTTCCAGAGCTCAAGCCATGCGTAGAGGTGAGCCCGACTATATCTAGCCGGTACCTCTCAACCTCATGCACTAAGTCAGGCTCCTTCCCCACCAGAGAGGTGACATTCCATGTCCCTATTGCCAGTCTTGGCAGCCGGGGATCAGTCCGCCAGGGCCTCCGCTCCTGGCCGCCACCCGGCACACAATGCACCCGACCCTCTTAATGATCCACACACTCCGAGCCAGAGCCCACTGAAAGTAAAAGAGGGAAAGTGTATACATTTGGAAGACAGCGGCTTGACCAGTTTCCCTGGCTAAGATACAGTAAAGCTGACAACATGACGCACTGCATTTACTGCTGTGAGTGTGGACAGACCGCGGCCGGCAATACTGCATTTGTGACTGGTGCTAATACGTTTCGAACTGAAACGCTGAAAAAGCACAGCGTATCCAGAAAACACATTACATGCTGTGATAAATGCGCCTCGTCCCACTGCCTTTCACTGACCAGAGGCCAAGACGATGATGAAGTTTAACATTGTCTACAAAACTGCCAAAGAGTGCCAACGCACTTTAAACACAAGCACTTTTTCAGTAACTTATCTTTCTTGTAGAACTGTGCTCCAAATAAAGACGTTTATGTTGACAAGACTGTTAGTTAATCATTTACAAATCAATATTGTCTGTATGGACAGCAATTCTTTTATAAAAAGTGAACATGTAAAACAGTGGGATTAAGTAATGCGGTTGAAAAATTTGGGTGCACCTAAGAAAAAAAGTTAGTCTAGAGCCCTGATCTGTGAATGCAAAACCTATCAAATGTTGAAGCAGACTGGCACACTGACCAACTGAGCATAAACATCACAGCCAACCTGAGTGTTGTTGCTGATCATGTCCATCCCTTTCGGTCGATACCCAAACCCATCTGAATTTAAATAAAAATCACACAATCCAATGAACCTGAATGCCGTATTTCTATTTCAATCACACATAAAAGCGAAATATATCTAAATTACATATTTAAAAATTCTATCATGTGAGACAGAGACAAAGAATGCATGCTTAGTTCTGTCTGGGAAGCTCGCAGCTTTATGGCTTAAAAAGAAACAGCAGAGGTTCTTTTTGCAGTCCCTGCAATGGTGTCAAAGCTCTGAGCAGAGCTGTACAAAACGTTTTAGAGGTGAGTGTACAGTACTGAGAACAATTTTCAAAATAAGTCATACAGAATTTAATTATCAAAAGTTACATTTTTATATTCACTAATTAGGGGTGGAGCCAAACCCGAATACGGTATTCGGAAAGGCACGAATATCGTGTTTTTTACGAATATTTATTTCGAACAAATACTTTAAAAAATATTTGTATTCGGGAACAAGAAAACCTTTCTATCAAAAAGCTGAGTTTCCTCATAAGACCGCAGAGCACGAGCGGATGAGTGAGTGACGTGTGACAGAGGTGACTGACAAAGGCTGCTGCACAGCAACAGAGAGGCTCGGCTGAGCGAAAAAAGGCTGAACTGCATCACGATTATTGTTGAATAGATTTTTTTGTACCATAACTGGGTTCCGGACGCAGTAGATCGGGAGATTATTCCATTGCGCTGCATTACTGACGTCTGCAGTCGAGTGCTCTCATGCTCGGTCATTTAGACAATAGGCTGTTGACAGAGTAACGTTAACGTTCGATTTAAAAGGTTAAACCAATGCTTGTGTAGTTGTGTCGAATTGTATGCACTTGTGGGAGTTACATGGTACATTTAAGTTAGTTTTCCCTATTCCCGCTCTACCACACCCACCCACACACGCAGGGCTTGGGGTGCAGGTATGTCACCAGGGTGCAGGGGAGGCACTCCCCCTCTGTCCCCTTCTGGCCGCCTGTGCCTCAATTTTATTCTGCAACCTAGACATCCACATTACTCACACTCTCACATAACACATACATATAGGGCCTTGGGGGTGGGCACGTTTTACAGCATCCAGAGGATGGTCGTTATACTCCAACCCACCTCTGGCGCTGGTGCCCTACCCTCAATATTAAATGCATTTAGACACTAAGGGTTTTCGGGAGGAGCCGTGCTGCTCTCTGAGAGGAAGCTAGTACCATGCTCTCCTGAGTTTTAAATGCACTTTAGAACAGCACACAGCAACGCTACATATGAGCGGGTGTAGGGAGGTTTGAGGTCTTCACTCACCCCGGTTCTGTTAGCCGTCAGGGCTGGGGGGCTGGGAGGAGGTGCTGGCCGTCAGACTGGGGTCTGGGATGCGGGGCCTCCCTGCTACTGCAGATAAGGAGGTGGTCCGCTTGCCTCCACCCCAGAGAGAAGGGTTACATCTCCTGGGTCTAGGTGCAGCTTGCCCCTCTGAGGGCGGGGGTACCTGGACCTGGGATATAGAGTATGTTTGGGGAGTGCGACTGTCTGTGCAGTGTCTATTTGTGTCTGTCTACACGTTGGGTGAGTGCCGAGTATTTGGTTGTGCATATGGGGGTGGGAATGCACGTCTGTGTCCGCGTGTGCCTGTTTGTCTGTGTCTATATGTCAGGTTGGGTCTTAGACTCAACCTCTCTGGGTACATCTCAGGCCCTCTAAAGTACGGAGGCCTATCTCCCCTCACCACACTCCCTGCCGGTGGCTGATGCCCTCAGACGTTGGTGTGTTGGTGGTCCTTGTCGTCTGGGGCTGGGCGCTCATGCATGTACCGGCTCACTCCTGGTGGCCGATTGGCGGGGCCGGGCGCCTGTGGTCCGGCTGGGCCCCTTCCGGGGGGTGGGATACCCTCAGGCCTCTGGCCTCTGGGCCTGAAGCTTGGTCCTCTCTGGCACAGCTGGCTGCCGGCAGAGCCCGCGGGCACGCCACTGCAACCCCCTCTGGCCTCTGCTCCGCAGCTGCTGGGTGACCTCTCGTTTGGGGCTCTACTCAGCTCTTCCCAGGAGGGTGGCACGGTTCCCCCCCTTTTGGTGGTCCTCCTCGGGTCCTTGTACTCTGGGGCCTCTGGATATCTGGGGCCTGGATCTCTTACATGGAGAAACCTTTGGAATACAAGCATGCTGATCCACACAGGTATGCACACAGGTGTACACACGGGTGTTCACAGACGCGGACTACACCTTTCTTGGCTGCTGCCTCAAAGCACATTGTGCGCTGTCTATCTTCCGTACTGCACAATATCGTTTATTATTTAGTATCTACTGTTATCTACTGCTAGCTAGTTTATTGTGATGGTGCTGTTTTTATTATGTTGCTCTTTGTTGTTTGCTTTCTCTTCTGTTTTTTTTCTCCATACAGGTGATCCAGGCGTTTTGTTTGTTTTTCTTTCTTTCTTCCCCCCTTCTCACCGTCTCTTCTCCCCTTTGGTTTTCTTTCTCTCCCTCTCTTTCTTTCATTCTTTCTCCCTGTCCTATCCCCCAGTCATGTCTGTCCCGTTTGTAGCAACCGAAAATAAAATAAATTCATAATTATAATAAAGGTCAATCAAATGGACCAATATGGCAAGGCCATGATGATCCACTTGGTAAAAATGATCCGCTTGGCATCTTTCTTGGCCTTAAGACAACAATTCTGATGGCTAAAGATCCAAACGGGACACAAAAAAAAAAAAAAAAAAAAAGTTAGTTTTGCAGACAGCGAGATGTAGACTATAGACTAATTAACTTTAGCTTTAACTTTAGCTTCCCGTCACTCATTAACTTAGCTGAAACTCCCCACATGGATTTGGGCAACCAAACAATAAAGAGTGTTGCTGTGTGGAAGCATTTTACAGTCAATGCTGCGGATGAAGTGGTATGTAATGTGTGCGAAAGTCAAATCAGCAGAGGCAGATATATCAAACATCTGTTATGCATAATCACATGCACTTAAAGCATCCTCTCCTGGTACTGTCTGCTAAAACATCAACTAACATTGTATATCCATAATTATTATAAAATATAATTAAAGAATACTTACACTATAACATTAATTAGAAGTGTAACGCAAAAAAATGGATTTTTACGCCTATTTTGAATTTTACTCAAATACAAATACAAATACCGGCTGCTTTGCACATCTCTATCACTAATATATACAATGATGAGTCAGCCACAGTTTCCAGTCATGATTATATCTCAGTATGATATTGTGGAGATACAGAAATTCTTTTATTGCTGCCATATAACCTGCATCATTATAATTGCATTAATAACATTCTTTACAGCATTATTTCATCTAATAATATTTCTCATAGTATTGATATTGCATTAAAGTTGTTTATTGAAGATGTTCATTTGAGGATCCTTCCATTATGTTAACTTTTATTACAGGTACGGCCAGAAGTATTTCATACACATTGCATATTTGTGCTCATTAAGAGTTGTTGCATTAGTCTACAAGAGGGTCTTAAGCTTTGTGAAGCGTGAGTCTTCACAATTTATTGTGTCAAGGACTAAAGCATAGGAGGATAATTGCATACATGCTTACAATACACATATAATCTAGGAACAGGCCTGAGCAGAGGCCCAAATGTATTCAGCTTCTTGTTGCAACCTGTGGCGTTTTGTTCTACTTGGTAACAGATGACCGGAGTCAACAACCAGCCCTCAGAGACCCTGAAGGCTTGAAGTTATTACCTTGTTTGGAAGGTGTTATAGAAAAGAGAAGTTCTATGTCTGTTTATAGCCATCTAAGATGTACCATTTACTGTAACTAACGTCTTTAACCTATTTTTACGCCTTGGAGGGGCGGATACCTCACTGCTTTAAAAGTGTTCACAACATGTATTTTTGTCAGAAGACATATGCTGATGTTTTCTCTCCTGTGTGTTAATAAACTCATCGTTTGACTGCACTCTTCTGGGCCTCCGTGGTTTGTGTCACTGCTCTACATTGAGTGATCTGTTAAGTATGATGTTATCAAGACTGTTGCAGATACCGACAGAACCGTTGTTAAAGCTTTCTGTCACCTCGGTGGAGACCAGCGGCAGCAGACGCGGAGACTCGTACCTTGGCCAGCTCCAAGAGTTCGCGCAGTCTCTCTGGAGTCTCTGTGGTCAACCGTCTGAGCGCAGCGCTGTCCGGTGTCTGCAGCTGACACAACGCCCAGGCCCACCGGCTCCGTCAGCCACCTTATTCCGTCACACTTCCTGAGATTTTCCTAGTTTTAGTAACGGGACCCACAGTGCTGCACGATCGCAGATTCTGTTGGTGAGACGCATGCGCAGCTTACTTCGCCCGTCGGGGAGAAGAATGTTGCCTTCACGTAGTGTCAGAAAAAGCTAAAAAAAAAGAAAAGAAAAGAAAAGAGAGAGAGATGCCTAGAAAAGAAAATAAATAAGCTCATTATATTATAGCAAAAACAAACAAACAAGTAAATAAACAAAAACATATTGTTTTAATGCAACAATCGTCCTTTTGCGTTTCTACCATTTAAATGAAAAATAATACGAAGGTGGAATGTTCGTGAAAAAAATCCCTTGGTTCTGGTGGTTACCACTTAACTATATTGTACATTTTTAATCAATGGAAGTTTTTTTCCCCACATCTAATTTCATAAAACATTAATAATGCTGAATGCTGAGGAGCCATAGTCATAAAAGGTGCACTGATAATGTCAATTATTTTGATTTTTTCATGAAAACCTATTCATTCATAGCTTTGATTATAAGTAAAGTTTTATTGTGATCAGTACTTTTAAAGACTCTACATAAAAGACTATATATTTACATGCAATCTATGTTTATTGGCTTCCAAACTCTGTCCTTTTTTATTTCATTTTCCTCTCCAAAACATGTTGTTTATTACAAACTCAAACAGTTTTGGTTTCACTTAAAAAAGTCAAAAGTTTGGTGTTTTCTTTGGACATGAAGGCAGCATTACCTTTGCTGTAACTTGTATCTGTTCCAACAACAGTAACAGGAGTTCTGGTGACACAGTCTCACACAGTGTGCATGTGGTGTCAGCTTACCAAGCCAGCAGTCATGTAACGCTGGGAAGAAGCTGAAGTATCAAAGCTGAGTCTCATTCTGTAACTCTGTGAGGGGGGTAGAAATGACTGAAAAACATGCTGTGAAGTTGAAGATTTATTAGGCTGTGTTTTGAGTTTTGTAACTTCATATAAGAAAAAAAAATATATATATATATATATATCGCATATGCAGGACACCTTAATCTAGTTTTTTAATTAAGCAGCAAAGCAGAACAAAGTCGGGGCTGTATCAAGACACAGGGACTAAACCCCAATTCAACCAGACCCAGAACTGATCCGGAATTAAAACAGGACTACAACAGTTCAAAATCAGGACTACTTAGGACTTAACCAAGACAGAGCCAGAATCAGAACTAGATGATAGTAGCACTAAAAATCATCATAGACCTGCACTACAGTGACAACACCTCTTTATTGTGGTAACATGAGGCTGTATCTTTGAGGCTTGAGTTTTGTGAACCTATCAGTGACATTTTCAGGGTCAATGTTATTCAAGTATTCCTTTTCCATAGATAATGTGATGAGTTGCTAGTTTATACCATATTAGTTTTTAATTCTACCAAAGTCCACTATTTAGATTCAGAAAAGTTTATATAATTATTTATTCTTGTTGTGCAAACAAGCCTGCATAACTTAATAAATATAGAATTTGAAAAGTAACAAATGGTATCTAAAAAGTTACACTAGGCACTGGATACATGTTCTGATGAGTTTTGGCAAACAACCATGTGACTAACATGTGTGTCTCACCTGTTCTTGTTCCCTCTCTGTTCTGTCCTCATTCTCCTCTCTCTCTCCCTCTCAGTTCCTCTCTCTCCCTCTCTGTTCCTCTGTCTCCCCCCCCCCCTTCCTCTCTCTCCCTCTCTGTTCCTCTCTCTCCCTCTCTGTTCCTCTCTCTCTCTCTCTCTCTCTGCTCCTCTCTCTCCCTCTCTGTTCCTCTCTCTCCCTCTTTGTGCTGACAATCAAGCCAAACACCAACATCATCAAATATACAGTGGAAACCAGATATTTACAAACTCTTCGGATAAAAACACTTTTTTAATTGTAACATCAAATCAGACTAAATGTTTATCTTTTTTTAGATTGATAAATATAAACAAGATGTTTGTTAAATTTAAGAGTAAAGAGAGAAACTATCTGTATTTCTTACAGTTTTTCTCAAATGTTAAAACACAAAAGCCAATCCTGTAACCCAAATGACCAGTAGTCTAAACACATTTACTAAATGTAGCCACCATATTCCAGTACCATAAACACATGTCACATGAAGACACAATTCACAAAACACAACCCTCTGTACTCATAAATCTAAACACATTTGTCCTTGCTAAAACACATGTTGCAAAACAACTCTGCTCATATTCTCAAATGAAAGCCCATGTGATGCAAAATGCTTGCCACAGTCACCAATCTTTGAACACAGGGAACACACCTGGCGTCAGTCACTACACACAACGACTCAAAATTGAAGACACCCGTTGCTAATGATGTGACCCCACCTATAAAAGCATAGTTTGGTGAAGATGCCAAACAATCACAATGGATGAAGGCATTCGAGCGTGCGGAAGGAGAAGAGCTGCAGGCCAAAGAGGAAGAGGGGTTGAGATCAGAGGAGGAAGAGGTGAAGGCCTAAGAAGAAGAGGAGTTCGGAGTAGAGGAGGAAGAGAAGGAGGCCAACAAGAGAGAGGAGAAGGTCCAGGTGGGAGAAGAAGACAACCTCGCACCATCATAACAGATGATATGCGAGCAACAGTAATTGATCATGTCATTGGCCATGGCATGACAATGGCTGAAGCGGGACGAAGAGTACATCCAAACCTGAGTAGGTTCACCGTGGCCACCATTATCAAGGCATTTAGACAACACAACAGGTATAGTACGCTATTGCTTTCTTTGTCACACTACAGTTTTACAGGCCTGTGAAAGTGGTCTGTTACTTTACATGTAGTTTTACATATAAATCAGTCAATTGACAACACATGTTTCTTTCTTTAGAGCTGAAAGGATGCCACATAGAGGTGGGAGGGTTGCCATATTCACAGCGGCACAAGAAACCCTCATTGCAGATATGGTCCGTGAGAACAACTGCATTAGACTCCGAGAGATCAGAGACAAAGTCATTGCAGATAATGTAAACTTTGAGAACATTGATGCTGTCAGCGTGTCCACAATAGACCGAGTTCTCCGGCGCCAACAGATGAGGATGAAACAGGTCTACAGGGTTCCCTTTGAGCGCAACTCTGCGCGACACATAGAACAACGTTACGAGTATGTGCAAGTACGTATACATCCATGTCCACAGTACAGTTAGTGGACATACTGTGTTGCTTAGTGGCCTACATTACTTCTGGACAATACTGTGCTACCTGATTGACCGTTCTGAACACCTGTACGCTTTTCCATGTTCAGAGGATAATGCAGTTGGACGCGATGGCCAGACCCCATGAGTACCTCTTCCTGGATGAGGCTGGCTTCAACCTCCAGAAACGAAGGCGAAGAGGCCGTAACATCATTGGCCAAAGAGCCATCACTGAGGTTCCTGGCCAACGGGGGGGGTTACTCTTTGTGCAGCTATGGGTACGGAGGGGCTTGTCCACCGGCATGCTGTCCTTGGGTCTTACAACACCCAACGTCTCCTCACCTTCCTAGAGGAGCTAAAAGACATCCTCCTGGACCGTCAACAACACCATCCTAGGCTAGCACATCACATGTATGTGATCATTTGGGACAACGTCCGCTTCCACAAAACACACCAAATCAGAGAGTGGTTCACCACCAACAGTGACCACTTTTTAAACGTCTGTCTGCCACCCTACTCCCCTTTCCTGAACCCTATAGAGGAGTTCTTCTCATCATGGAGATGGAAGGTGTATGACAGACAGCCATACACGAGAGAACCTCGTACGGGCAATGGAGCTGGCCTGTGCTGACATCCCAGTGGAGGCCTTCCAGGGATGGATTCGCCATTCCAGGGCGTTTTTCCCGCGGTGCCTAGCAAGGGACAATATAGCCTGTGATGTGGATGAGGTGATGTGGCCCAATGCAGCTCGGCGACATGATGCCGCACAGTGACTGTGTGTACAGTTTTTCTCAAATGTTAAAACACAAAAGCCAATCCTGTAACCCAAATGACCAGTAGTCTAAACACATTTACTAAATGTAGCCACCATATTCCAGTACCATAAACACATGTCACATGAAGACACAATTCACAAAACACAACCCTCTGTACTCATAAATCTAAACACATTTGTCCTTGCTAAAACACATGTTGCAAAACAACTCTGCTCATATTCTCAAATGAAAGCCCATGTGATGCAAAATGCTTGCCACAGTCACCAATCTTTGAACACAGGGAACACACCTGGCGTCAGTCACTACACACAACGACTCAAAATTGAAGACACCCGTTGCTAATGATGTGACCCCACCTATAAAAGCATAGTTTGGTGAAGATGCCAAACAATCACAATGGATGAAGGCATTCGAGCGTGCGGAAGGAGAAGAGCTGCAGGCCAAAGAGGAAGAGGGGTTGAGATCAGAGGAGGAAGAGGTGAAGGCCTAAGAAGAAGAGGAGTTCGGAGTAGAGGAGGAAGAGAAGGAGGCCAACAAGAGAGAGGAGAAGGTCCAGGTGGGAGAAGAAGACAACCTCGCACCATCATAACAGATGATATGCGAGCAACAGTAATTGATCATGTCATTGGCCATGGCATGACAATGGCTGAAGCGGGACGAAGAGTACATCCAAACCTGAGTAGGTTCACCGTGGCCACCATTATCAAGGCATTTAGACAACACAACAGGTATAGTACGCTATTGCTTTCTTTGTCACACTACAGTTTTACAGGCCTGTGAAAGTGGTCTGTTACTTTACATGTAGTTTTACATATAAATCAGTCAATTGACAACACATGTTTCTTTCTTTAGAGCTGAAAGGATGCCACATAGAGGTGGGAGGGTTGCCATATTCACAGCGGCACAAGAAACCCTCATTGCAGATATGGTCCGTGAGAACAACTGCATTAGACTCCGAGAGATCAGAGACAAAGTCATTGTAGATAATGTAAACTTTGAGAACATTGATGCTGTCAGCGTGTCCACAATAGACCGAGTTCTCCGGCGCCAACAGATGAGGATGAAACAGGTCTACAGGGTTCCCTTTGAGCGCAACTCTGCGCGACACATAGAACAACGTTACGAGTATGTGCAAGTACGTATACATCCATGTCCACAGTACAGTTAGTGGACATACTGTGTTGCTTAGTGGCCTACATTACTTCTGGACAATACTGTGCTACCTGATTGACCGTTCTGAACACCTGTACGCTTTTCCATGTTCACAGAGGATAATGCAGTTGGACGCGATGGCCAGACCCCATGAGTACCTCTTCCTGGATGAGGCTGGCTTCAACCTCCAGAAACGAAGGCGAAGAGGCCGTAACATCATTGGCCAAAGAGCCATCACTGAGGTTCCTGGCCAACGGGGGGGTTACTCTTTGTGCAGCTATGGGTACGGAGGGGCTTGTCCACCGGCATGCTGTCCTTGGGTCTTACAACACCCAACGTCTCCTCACCTTCCTAGAGGAGCTAAAAGACATCCTCCTGGACCGTCAACAACACCATCCTAGGCTAGCACATCACATGTATGTGATCATTTGGGACAACGTCCGCTTCCACAAAACACACCAAATCAGAGAGTGGTGCACCACCAACAGTGACCACTTTTTAAACGTCTGTCTGCCACCCTACTCCCCTTTCCTGAACCCTATAGAGGAGTTCTTCTCATCATGGAGATGGAAGGTGTATGACAGACAGCCATACACAAGAGAGAACCTCGTACGGGCAATGGAGCTGGCCTGTGCTGACATCCCAGTGGAGGCCTTCCAGGGATGGATTCGCCATTCCAGGGCGTTTTTCCCGCGGTGCCTAGCAAGGGACAATATAGCCTGTGATGTGGATGAGGTGATGTGGCCCAATGCAGCTTGGCGACATGATGCCGCACAGTGACTGTGTGTAATACTGTAAAAAGACCGTGTAGACAATAAAAAAGACTTCACACCCTGATCATGTTTCCGAGAGTACTGTTGTGTGCGATAGATTCTGTTTTTGCATTGAGTTGTGTTACAGTAGTGTACGTACATGCAGGATGTTTTTATAGATTTATAGTCTTCATGTGAAACTCACAAATCTAAATGCCTAATCCTCTGCAGGGTTCTATGACGATCCGTTACTGTACAGTTTATAAAAATATGCATTGGCAGTTATGAACCAAAGAACCTTCTCACAAATTGAGCATTGTGTTTTCAATTGTTTTGCTGTAGTGTGTAATGCTGTGTATAGTGTTTACAGTTTTGACAGCTTCCAGCTGCTCTCTTGGTGTGGGAGTTTGAGTTTTGCAGTGGGAAGGTGTGGTTGTGTTTATGTAGCTTTAAAGAAGGGTGTTGTGTTTGGACATTGGGGGACCTGGTGGTAACGTTTGTGACATGTGTTTTAGCATTTGAGAAAAACTGTAATTGCAAATGGCACCAAATTGTATTCAAACTTGAGCCACACTTATGGAGCTCCACAATTCTTTTCCTGATGTTTTGTTGACATCTCTTGATTTTCCCATGTTAAAGAAACAGGCTCTGTGTTTTGCCTTATATGCATCCACAGCTGTGCCACCAGTTTACTCACATGGACTCTACTAACCAATCAGAAGCTTCTTAAGCTCAGAATGGAATCGTCTGGAGTTTTCTTATTAATTAACAATAAACTTAGTGTATATGTGCTCCTACATTTGATGAAAGTGATAAAAATAGAAGCTCTGTCTCTCTTTATTCTGACATTTAACTAATTCAAAAGATATTTCTATATTCATTTATCTAAAACATAAAAGTTTACTCTAAATTGATGTTTAACAGTAAAAAGAAAAGTTTTTATGTTTTTTCCCTAAAGTGTAAATATCTGGTTTCATCAGTACATAACTGAAACCGATTTAGAGTGCTGTGTTTAGCCGTGGAGGGTAACAACTGAAAATATGAAATAAACACACATGTAAGCTAAGACTCTCTAAAGAAACAGCATTGTTGTTGTTCGGCTTTTCATTTCGTCATTTGTTGATTCACTCAAAGAGCAAGTAACGTAATATGGGTCAAGTGATCAGTTTGATATCAATCTTTTGTGATACATCGTTATATTTACATTATTTGTACAGTACGAATGATTTGCTTTGGTACCTGGTCAAGAACACTCCCTCTGCCCCCCCCGCCCAAACACACACACACACACACACACATATAAAACACAAGGATTGTACATTCACATAAAACTGTTGTCGGAACCATACTGAATTTCACCAGAGAAACACACACACGTATGAGGAGAGAGAGAGTATGCATTGTATGCAAACGGCTACCAAACAGCCATCATAATTCGTCAAACAATGAGAACAGGACAAATCAACAACTGACAATGACTAATTAATATTAAAATCTGTAACATAATGTTTGGAGTTTAGTCTGTTACTGTTGCTATTTTTACCATTTCTTCTTGGAGCAACTGTAACCCACATAATTTCCTTAGGGATTAATAAAGTATTCTGATTCTGATTGTTTCAGGATGACCTGCCATTATCCAATCACACATCTGCTTACCTGCATCTTTGCTTGTTTCTCCTCCTCTTCTTTTCTCTTTTTTCTAAACTGAGCACCTGATGGCTTTGAACTTTTATTTTATTTTGAACTCCAGTATGAACACAAATCCCCCAACCCGAGAATCACCACAACATAACCTAACAGACCAACAGACCTACACCTTAGTTCACAGATTCACTTTGTCTAAGGTGTATTTCTGGGATTTCACACAACCCAGGATTCAAATCATGAACACATAATGGGCTTGGATTTACATCATTATGAATGAAATGTGCTCTATTTGGAAGCAGCCGGCCCCCTCTCCCCTTTCGACGAGTTGTGTGTGAGACTTTAAATCATCAAACTGTAAATTATAAATTTTAAATTGTTATTGATCCCTTTACCCCGAGTCCTAAAGTGTATATTTATTTTCTTACTCTTCTTATAAATATTGTTTGTCTACTTGCACTGCTGTAACTGGAGCCTCTTCGTCTCGTCTCCCTATATGCTGGACTGTATGTAGCGGAGATGACAATAAAGTTTACTTTGAGTTCAGCAGCGAGCGGGCGCACTGAGGGCTCTCGCGCTCACTTTTCGCGTATAGAATTTCAAAAAAACATCGGTGCAAATGATAAGTCTGTATCATAATGTCTGTTGTTTTCGTGTTTGTTGGTTTGTTTTTATTTTGGTTGGTTATTAGATGCCGCTCCAGCCAGTCAGAGAATTCCCCGCCGCCCCGCCCTCTCCTCCCTGTGCCGCCAGCAGCAGACGCACCTCGCAAACGGAGGGCGCCCTTACTCCCAGCAAATGGGCGATAGAAAACCGATCGGTGCCTGTACCATTCCCAGTATGCGCTGGCATGACGTCGTGGCAGCATCAGTACGAGCAATTTTTTTTTTTTTTTTTGCCGATGCCCGCGATGCCGCCCCGGGCAACCGCCCGTGTCGCCCGTATCAAAAACCGCTACTGGCTGTGCTCAGTCGCCTAGTGCCTGAGCTCGGATCATACCAGAATTAGGGGGAATTTACGACTGTGCGCTATGTGCTTCGAATATTGTGTGTAGTTTTTGTTTTATACAGTTGTCAGTCAGGCATCTAACTATGAAACAAATTACACTCCAAAAGACCCCGGGCTTCTGAAAAAAACAGAGTAATGTTTTCCACGTCTCACAAGTGCAGATCGCGGTAGGTATAATGATGGAGTTGAGCAGACGAATCTTCGTCATCAGGTCGGTCTTTGGAGTCCAGCAGATCAGCCAGAGCCGCCGGAAGACCGCACCCACGTTCACAATCCGACATACGACATAATGATCAGTATCTCCGTCGCTTGCAAGGATGCTGCCCAGGTTGGGGAATTGGTTAACCTCCTCCAGAGATTGCTGTCCTACCTGTGGGATCCTGTGCCGTCATGTAACCAATCCTCATCACCTTGATCTGGTTCCCGCTAATCCACAAGCCCACTTTGGCTGCCTCTTGCTCCAAGTTTTCATGTCATGGTCTTCATATTCTTCCAGATATCAGCCAACAAAGCGATGTCATCCGCAAAGCTGAGGTCCGTCAGGCATGTTGGTGGATGCCAAGGTATCCCAAAGCCATCTTGGTCCATGACAGTCTGCATAATAATAATAATAATAATAATAATAATAATAATAATAATAATAATACATTATATTTGAGGGTGCCTTTCTGAAACCCAAGGTCACCTTACAAAGAGAAAAATGTATCAATAAAGCAGTAGATTAAAAATAGATTAAAATAAATTAAAATAGCAAAACAATAAACAAGATTTGACAACATCTGTATTAAAGTGAGTAAGCCATACAAGTACTGTGGCTTGCAAAAGTATTCGGCCCCCTTGAACTTTCCCACATTTTGTTACATTACAGCCACAAACATGAATCAATGTTATTGGAATTCCACATGAAAGACCAACACAAAGTGGTGCACACGTGAGAAGTGGAACGAAAATCAGACATGATTCCAAACATTTTTTACAAATAAATAACTGCAAAGTGGGGTGTGTGTAATTATTCAGCCCCCTGAGTCAATACTTTGTAGAACCAGCTTTTGCTGCAGTTCCAGCTGCCAGTCTTTTAGGGTCTGTCTCTACCAGCTTTGCACATCTACAGACTGAAATCTTTGCCCATTCTTCTTTGAAACAGCTCCAGCTCAGTCAGATTAGATGGACAGCGTTTGTGAACAGCAGTTTTCAGATCTTGCCACAGATTCTCGATTGGATTTAGACACCAGACAGGTCAGGGATAAAGTCATTGAGAAATTTAAAGCAGGCTTAGGCTACAAAAAGATTTCCCAAGCCTTGAACATCCCACGGAGCACTGTTCAAGCCATCATTCAGAAATGGAAGGAGTATGGCACAACTGTAAACCTACCAAGACAAGGCCGTCCACCTAAACTCACAGGCCGAACAAGGAGAGCGCTGATCAGAAATGCAGCCAAGAGGCCCACGGTGACTCTGGACGAGCTGCAGAGATCTACAGCTCAGGTGGGGGAATCTGTCCATAGGACAACTATTAGTGGTGCACTGCACAAAGTTGGCCTTTATGGAAGAGTGGCAAGAAGAAAGCCATTGTTAACAGAAAACCATAAGAAATCCCGTTTGCAGTTTGCCACAAGCCATGTGGGGACACAGCAAACATGTGGAAGAAGCTGCTCTGGTCAGATGAGACCAAAATGGAACTTTTTGGCCAAAATGCAAAACGCTATGTGTGGTGGAAAACTAACACTGCACCTCACTCTGAACACACCATCCCCACTGTCAAATATGGTGGTGGCAGCATCATGCTCTGGGGGGGCTTCTCTTCAGCAGGGACAGGGAAGCTGGTCAGAGTTGATGGGAAGATGGATGGAGCCAAATACAGGACAGTCTTGGAAGAAAACCTCTTGTCTGCAAAAGACTTGAGACTGGGGCGGAGCTTCACCTTCCAGCAGGACAACAACCCTAAACATAAAGCCAGGGCAACAATGGGATGGTTTACAACAAAACATATCCATGTGTTAGAATGGCCCAGTCAAAGTCCAGATCTAAATCCAATCCAGAATCTGTGGCAAGATCTGAAAACTGCTGTTCACAAACGCTGTCCATCTAATCTGACTGAGCAAAGAAGAATGGGCAAAGATTTCAGTCTGTAGATGTGCAAAGCTGGTAGAGACAGACCCTAAAAGACTGGCAGCTGGAACTGCAGCAAAAGCTGGTTCTACAAAGTATTGACTCAGGGGGCTGAATAATTACACACACCCCACTTTGCAGTTATTTATTTGTAAAAAATGTTTGGAATCATGTATGATTTTCGTTCCACTTCTCACGTGTGCACCACTTTGTGTTGGTCTTTCACCTGGAATTCCAATAAAATTGATTCATGTTTGTGGCTGTAATGTGACAAAATGTGGGAAAGTTCAAGGGGGCCGAATACTTTTGCAAGCCACTGTATGTTTTGAGCTGTGACTTAAATAAGGGAAGAGAATCTAGGGGGACACTGATTCAGGGTCTCTTTGAAGTGTTCCACCCCTGACACAACAAATCCAGTAAACGTGTTTTTATGGTTTGGTGTACTAATCTGTCCTCATCTCTTTTTATTTAAATGTTTTTTTTCTCTGTACTTTATGTTTATTTTGTGGGTAAAAGTCCTGTCAGCCTTCTGCTGAGATCTGTTCTGTTCTAATAAACCCAAATTTCAGAAACACCTTTGGAGCTGTTCAGTTTTATTCATATAGCACCACTTAGCAGTCAACAAATGTTGTCTGAAGGCACATGTTGTAAGGTAAAGACCCTACAGTGTTAATCTAGCACACATGCTCACTCTGATTTCATTTGGGAATAAAAGGTGAGTTTAAAAAAAAAACTTGGACCATAACTGACTACATATACTGTATCATCAGCTCAACAACCACAAGGCAGCGATCCTACCTTAAAGCTACTCTGGATGTTATTATGTCTATAGTATATTATTTTTATTATATTGGTAAATGTTAGGATTGTTGGGTATCCTGTTTGAAGAAAACACGTCGGAGCCACTTAACTGAATGTATATCAACGTATTCACATAAAGAAACATTTATTTCAAGGAACATAAAAATGCTCAAATTTTAAAGATGAGTTATTTTGTTCATGTGTTAGCTGTTTACTCGTTTTATGACGAGGTGGATGGTGTCGTTATAGTTTAGTATCCCAGATATCAAATACTGATTGAAACAATGTTAAATCAGTATCAGGCAATTCTGTTGAATCAACACTGAAATCTGATATCTGCAACTCAAGAACTATATAAGGATATTTAACATTAATTGAACAAATGTTGCTGTTTACAAAGCACAGATTATTTTAAGAAGTTTACATTTAAGAATGTGTGAGCAAATGGTGCATTAGGTTGTAATTGTGTGGAAATATGTGTTTAAGGATACAAAGACGTACATTTAATGAGTTCCAGTAAAAAGAAGTCCCTCTAAATGTTAATATAAACGGAAAATATCCGTCAATGGTACAAAAATATAACGTGAATTTAACCGATATCCGTAGCCGATATCGGGCTTAATTTGATTTTGGGGGACGTACGTTGGAAATGCCAGTTTTGGCATTATTTAGGAACAGCTTTCGGATACATAAAGTTGCCTCTGATGTCGCTGCTGATGTGACGTTAAATACGAGGAAAGCAAAGAGGGAAACCTTTACGATGTGTTTTAAACGCAGAGGAACAGTCGCACAGATAAGGGCTGCTTATGCGCCATAATCACCACAAATGATGCCATAACACCTAAGCGTGAGCAGCATGTGGCAAAACCGGATTCAAATTATGTTTAAGAATATGTGAAACAGACGTTTTTGCATGCACATCCACTTTGGTGGTCCACCGTCAGCCCTCCTCAGTGCGTCTGCGCTCTCTCCCCCCATTCTTTCCTCCTCTCGCTCTGTTGCTCAGGCGCTGTTCTCTACCTGACATCAAGCGGACAGAAACACACAGAACCGCGCTCCCAGCAGCTCACCAGCAGGTATAAAGGGTCGCGCTGGAGGGAGCATCGGGTCCCCGTGCTGAACACTGAGCGGTTGTTGCATACTGCTATACACAGCGGTATGGAGCGCTCCTGATTCCAGCAGGACGCCTGGAGGAGCGCAGCCATTCTTTCCTCGTTACATCTCGGATCTGTTTGGACGTTCAGAGGCCGACCATGTCTGTACGAGAGAAGAGGATCCAGACTAAAGACAGTGTTAGCCTGCTGCCCTGCTTCTATTTCGTAGAGGTGAGTCAGGCTTTGCTTTGTACCTCCATCAAACGCCTGCTACAGCGAGGGTGTCATTTGATTTGATCGTATTTATATCAGAGCTGCATTATTATACACGAGCCTCTATTAGTAGGTGCGTTATATGAAGCTATATAAAAATAGGTAATTCTAATTGGTCAGCATTAAAATGCAATAGCCTGTGATGAGCAAATGGCGCGCACGTTTTCATCGAGATTTTCATCCACTTAAAGTATGTGATAAAGCACAGCATCCCCTCTTTACCCCCTCTGCTTGTGCTCAGCACAGCCACCTGTTCTCATTATCAAAATAGGTCAAGTAAAAACCAATGGGCTGCTGCTTTTTTCTATTAAGTAGCTATGCAGCTGCAGCTATTGAATTTTATATTTCTAATATGTATGATATTAGCTGCTCACACAGTAAAACACTGACATCTCAACAATCAACCGTGGTAATACACACAATATCACAACGGAGCATCATTTTTTAATTTATTTTTAATTTTTTCTGCTTTCTGTTGGATCCAATAGAAAGCAAAATGCAAACCACGAAAACAAATGTTTTTAAATTACATTTTAAGTGTTTGGGTTCATGAGCATCAATTATGAGACCTCAACATTTCTGAAATATGTGATTTTTGCTTTTTGAATGATACATATCATAATCATCAGATTTTGCAGAAATCATTGTACATTCTCACATTCAGCTGCTGTTTTTAGCCCAACTTAGAATCGTCCATCTGCTATTCGTTTTTCCAGCCAACCCCCAAAGTACAAAATGAAAACACGCTGGTTTTAACTCCTTCTCAATTTAAAACATGTTAGTTGCTGGATAGTTTTTAGGCTGTGAGTATATATCTAAGGGAATCATTAGACGTATAATATACCCTAAACCAAAAAGACCTTTGTCTAAGGACCTGGAATTAGTCTCCTGCCTACTGTAACAAAAGGAGATCAGAGTCAAAATTTCAAGTTGCAGGGTCTACACAAAAATGCTTTAAGCAGAATATTATGGAAAAAGTATATAAGTGCATGTTAGGAAGCTGTAAAGTTTAGTCAGTAAAAAGAAAGTACACCTGCCAATTGTAAGTCTTTACTTCTCAGGAATAATACCACGATCTGAAGCACACTGGCATCAGATAATGGAAAGAATCAAGATATTACGAGGTTAGTTCAGGCGTCAAACGCTGTGGTGAGGAGTCAAGAAAGCTGTGGATAAACTAGAGACCTCAATGAACCGAAGCAATGTTTTAAAGAACAGTGGATCAAAATGAGTGTTGCTCACTATGTGTTTATGCACCTCTCTGCATTTAATTATTAGTTTAATTAATTATTAGTTACTATTAGTCTCTGTCTCTCTTCCACAGCATGTCTTTATCCTGTTTTCCTTCTCTCACCCCAACCAATCACAGCAGATGGCCCCGCCCCTCCCTGAGCCTGGTTCTGCCGGAGGTTTCTTCCTGTTAAAAGGGAGTTTTTCCTTCCCACTGTCGCCAAAGTGCTTGCTCATAGGGGGTCATTTGATTGTTGGGTTTTTCTCTGTTCTCTTTGTATTATTGGAGGGTCTTTGCCTTACAATGTAAGGCGACTGTTGTTATAATTTGGCACTGTATATATAAAATTAAACTGTATATATAAAATTAAAATGAACTGAATAGAAAACAACTACTTGAAAGGAAGAGTTCTGCAAGCTACTGGATTATGGTGTATTTAGTTGTTCACACAGTCCCCCTGCATTGTGTCTTAGTTTTTGTTAAAATGACACAGTGTAATTCCACTTGTGTTGTTGTTCTCAGGTTGTATTTACCTAATCTATCAAATTTTGTAATTTCTTGTTATGTCCTGATAGTAAAACCTTAGAACTCAAAGGGGATGCACTTTCTTTTTTACCATTTTTAGGTGACAAATTAGTGCATTTAGTGCAGCCATGACAGAAGCAGATGAAGGCCAACAGTGTAGCGATGCATTTTTATTTTCACATACATTTATATCAGGAAAATCAGGTTAAAAGGTCGGTTACAAGATAATGAAAATGAACTGATGATTTCAAACACTGAAGCGCTGCATGCAGCTTCTGTTGGCCGTTGCTCATTCCCCCACCGCTATCTTTATGCATGCCCTAATTCACTGCTGGCCTTTGGCTCTACAGTTATACAGCATTATGTATAATATATGACTCCATTTAATACTGTGTGATAGGTATTTCTGGAATGACTGCAACATTTCCATGAATGTCTCTCTCAGCAGTGACATTGTCAGGGGATTCCCTGGATTTTGTTTTGGGAATCTTTCATTCACACAGCAGTGCGACCTCACTGCAGTTAATGTGGCAGAACATTGAAAGTCAGCCTCGAGCTTTTTAGAATCACTGAAGCAGCTCACTGAAGGATTTTTGCTTTTCTATTTTTGCAAACAGCAGGAGGCATTTAAAGTAGGTCAGTGCTGAAAGTTTACTGTGCCCAAAGAACAAAGTCCCTTGTACTTATTGTTGTGGTGAGAATGATGTGTACACTGATCGTGGGCATGCATGTCATGCTAATGTGAGCTTCACATGATTTCTTTGAAGTCTTGTCTTTGCAGGGTGGAGTGATTGTACAGCATTCACCTTTAATACTTAAAACAACAACAATTGAATGCACAAGTTTTAGTTAATGTTGGAGTTTCTCTAATTCACATATGCTCAAAAGCTTAAAACATCTAGCTGTTGATTTGAGGTGAAGTTGAAGAATTTGGAGGCAGTCCTCCACCTCCTGTTTACTTTGTGCAATGTACCAGTACCACTGGGAGCAAAGCAGCCCCAGAGCATGATCCTACTGGGAGCAAAACAGTAAGTGAGTTAAACGTATTTATATGTCATTAAAGTGCTTCACAATACAACCAGAAATATAAATAATAATATAAAACATTAATTAAAAGCTTGTTTGTATAGAAATGTCTTCAGCTGCTTTTAAAAGAGTCGATGGAGTCTGTACAGCGTAAAGACAACAGAGGAGACTCCACAGCCTTGGTGCCCGGGACCAACAGTGACCTCTGACCTGATGACCTAAGTGCTCAGGATGAAGTTTCAGCAGGTCAGAGATAAACTGGGGAGCTTCAGCGTGCAGAGCTCTAAAAGATAAAACTACAATTTTAAAATGAAACCTAAAATTTACTGACAATCAATGAAGAGAAGCCAAAACTGGATTCTGGAGCGTACTGTACAGTCTGAAGGTGATCCAAAGCTGATTTGAAACAAGTAAAAAGACCATTACAATAATCCAAACGAGAAGAAATAAAAGCAGGTTCTGCCTTTGACACCAGCAGTCTGAATTTAGAAATGTTTCTTGGATGAAAAAAACTGTTGTTTGGAGTGTTTGTCAAGTGACATTGAACTGTCAAATATAACACTTGAATTTCTGAGACAGCCAGAGCATGATCCACCGTGCTCGTCAGCTGGAACGGTTTTCTTAGGTTTCAAAGCCTCACTTTTACTCCTCTCACCGTTGTGGCCACGTAGCTCAATTCTCATCTCATCGTTAGAACTGCAAATGTTCAGTTGAGCTTGGAGGAGTGGATTTTGGAGCAGTTTGCAGTTTGACCCTGGAAAAGGTGTGCTTATGTACATTTGTCCGAACTCATTATCTTGGAATCTGCAGTTGTTTAGGAATAGTTTCAAGAGACCTTACCAACTAGTGTAAATTTGTAATTCTACTTCTTTGACTTGACTTTTGTTGTGAATACCAGTCAGTCCAATGACTGTTGTTAAATCCTTGCTACGCTGCAAAGAGAAACGAGTAGTTGTGGTAAATAATGAGCAGTTAATAGACGTTGGTCAAGTTAGAAGACACCGTAGATCCTTTAGCACCACTTACTGAAAGGATTGAATGCATGTATATATTTGTATGTATACTTCTGACCCTGTGTGGATTAGATCAGTAGTCCCCAACCTTTTTTGCGCCATAGACCGGTTTATGTCTGACAATATTTTCACGCACGGCCCTTTAAGGTGTCGCAGATAAGTACAACAAAATAAAACCAGTACCGGTACCAAAAAAAAGAAGATTTATTCATAACAGATGAGAAAAGACCCAGGGAAACCGAGTTAATGATAAAAACCCTGAAAACCATATTTCACACCAAAGCCTCAGCTCTCACGGCCCGGTACTAAATGGCTCACGGACCAGGACCGGTCCGTGGCCCGGGGGTTGGGGACCGCTGGATTAGAATAAATCTAAAATAAAGTGAACCTTGTTCACCCACTTTCTTTTTAAACATGAATATTGTACAATCATTCGACCCCAGGAAAAAACATTTGAGGGGCAGACAGTAAGCAGGGCATTACTGCTAATCGAGTGAGTCAGTTTTGTGCAATTATAAGAGAATCACAGTTCATCTGCGTGTTTTAATGCAGCTCTGGAGGCTTTGCTGCAGATTTTCTCTGTGTAAAACAAACGGTGGTGGATCAGGTGCTCTGATGAAGGAGTCCTGTTAGCGTTAGTCAAGGTTTTAATGGTGAGCACAGTAACAGCGCGACTGCTTTGGAGGCTAGAAACATGTTTTCTTCACTCTGCTTGAGATCACGGTCTCAGTAATGGCTCCGCCTCTTTGTTCTTCACGGTGTGTAAACAAACGCCGACTCCATGTTAAACTGTGAAAGTGTCATCATGTCTGCTGCTGTTGTGTTATCAGTGTTTCTGTTTAAAACTGGCGCGTCACAGAGCCGTGCCTTCACTGAAGCATCGAAGAAAAGAATTTGTGTCGAGAATTTTTTATTATCAAATTATTCGAAATACTCGATGAATCGTTGCAGCTCTATTTCCAACTAGAGCATGGATCACACTCGTCAGGCTCCCCAGGAACCTGATGTGTGTGCCAGGACACCTGAGAGGAGAGTTTGCCTGTTAGATAAACCTTTGGAGGAACAGTGTGGTGTTTATTCTGGTTGTGTAACGCTGGAGAAGCTCTTCATACATGTATTCGTCTTACAGCTTGTTTAATGTGATGAACAGAGAATCTGTTGTCTTCCACTGTGTGACAAACAGCCCGACTCTGTGCTCCTCGTCCGCTGTTTTCTCAGCCTGCAAACTGCAAAACAAGCTATTATGTGGCTGCATGTCAAACAGCAAACTATCTGGATTCATTAAGCTTTGATGCTATCAAGTATTTCCCTCAATATTCATTCAATAAAAACGATATATGATAATAATAATACATAGTCCGCTTTATCACGGCTTTAGTCTAACATGTGCTTAACACGGTCTTTTAAGTTTGCCCCAAAGGTTTTTCAGAATGCTAAAAACTGACAATGTTTTTCAAGGTCCTGTGGTTCAGTGGCTAAAAACAGAACTTGTTGTTTTAGACAGATGTCCTGAGCGTATGTGTGAAGGAAAGCTGCCAACATTTATTTTATGTGCCATTAAAAGTGTGCACTTCACACAGCTAGTCCTGACTTACTGCAGCCTCAAATTCTGCCAAGAGGCTCTTGTACATCAGCCATGGAAACAGTTGGCATTGCCACCCAGTCACACCTGACACCCCCGTGCTTTCAAACAGCTTGCTTCATCTGTTGGTCTAATAATAGGAATACACAGAGCAGAATGAGGTGGAAACAGTCTATTTAGCCCTTCATCCATTCATCTTAACTGCTTATCCAGCTTGGGCCAGTGTGGGGACTAGACGCAGAGAACAGCCTGGGCTGAGCTCAAACAGACACGGTGCTTATTAAATATTTCCTACAGAATTTCAGTGAGGATTACTGAATATTAACAAGTTTATGTAGATGTAAATATCGCTGAGGTTTGGTTCAGCTAACTGGTGTGAATTCACAGTCCATAACTCAACATATTACACTGTAGTGGGACAGTTCAAGCTTCCAAGCCTTTAGTTGATAAGCACTGTTGCCCTTTTATGGGTATTTTAATCTAATTTGCACGTCTTTTTCAAGCTAACATTTGTTAGCCTCAAAGTTAGAGAACAGCACAGGCCTGGAAGTTTGTGCAAGCAAAGATGACACAGACATCAGTTCAAGCTACATATGAACTTAATATTATTGTTGAGACAAAAAACAGACAAAAAACTTGGAGACGAGGAACAAAGTTTAGTTGGTTGAAGTTGCTGCAATATTCTTTTTCTTGTCACGATAAGAACAGCTCCACCTCCTTTGTTTACTGTTGTTGGCAGTGACATCTGATTTGCTTTTCCTGTTCTGTTTCACATATTATTTTGCATCCGCTGACAGCAGCTGGACTTCTATTCCAAATGTTATTTGACAGTAAACTGAAAGTGGGTTGTGAACCTAAATAGATTCAACCTGTTTTGAATGTTCTCCTGGAGATGTGAGTCATTATTAGCAGGAAGTTTCACTAAGCCTCGTGGATTTTAAAAGATTAATGTTTGATTCCTGTAATACTGTGATTGCCAAGCAATATTTACGGGAACACAGACAAAAATCAAAAAGTGTATATATATAAGTATAAGTAAGTATATATAAAGGTATTTTTAGTCTGAGCTTGAGCCCTTTTCAAAGTTTAAGGAAGCTGCAACTAATGTAATCATGCTGCCTGCATAGTTTGGTGATTGGATACTGTAGCAACTATCCAGCTACTGTGGGTTGTCCTCAATAAGAGTGAGAGCACTTCACTGTTTTGTACAGTTCAGTTACTTTTTGCATGCATACCTAATACTGCTGGGTGCATACTATGACCCAGCCAAGGAGCAGTTTCTCTCTAGAGATTCTCACAGCTACCTACTCATTAGTTATTATTCATCTCTAGCTACAGAGCTAACCGCTCTCTTCGACAGCATGTTCTCCTCCTCCTGTTACCCCAAACTGGCCCCTGAGCCTCTGTCAGAGGTTTCTTCTTATTAAAGACGGTTTTTCCTTCTCACTGTCATGAAGTGCTTTCTCAGAGGGGATCATTTGATTGTTGGGCTTTTCTCTGTATTATTGTAGGGTCTTAACCTTACAATATAAAGAGCACTGTGATTTGGCACTGCGTAATTAAAAATGAATTGAACTGAACTGTGTGCACTGCTCCGCCTCCATGTGCATGTCGTGGGCCTACATGTGTTATCTAAGGAGAGGAGATTCTCAGCTAAATCACAGCCACACTTCTTCCTTCTGCAGCTAAGCCAGAACAAACACAGCTGACAGCCACAGAAAAGCTTCAGCAACACTTGTAGGATAAAGAACAACTCTGTTGTTCGACTGACACATTTCATCTCGTGCCCTTCATCAGGGTCATGGTGACAGGCTTTTTTAAATGCATCTTGGAAGTAGGTGAAGTTGTGCCAGAAACCATTGCTTCTGCAGTAGTTCAGTCATGAGTTTGCTTGGCTCCTAAATAAGACTTTGAGAAAAAATGCAAGGCACAATCAATTTTATTTGCAGTTTTGAAATAAAATGTATGATATGACAAAAAGAAAAGGGCAATGAGACACAAAGTAGGCTGGCAGCGAGTGTTTGCATATGTAGGCCAATGGAGGATCTCTACTGGGCTGAGCTATCCCACAGGAGACGAGGCTTTTCAGAGAAAGGCAGCATAAGCAATGCAAGACAGTCTTGGCTCCGATCACTCTGGTAATCTTCCATTCTGACAGCACTGGTCGCTTTGCGAGCCTTCAGTTGACTCACTAATCGCTGTCTGTAAAATAATTGTGTTCATTAGGTATTCAGTCAAATAGTCATTACTTGGGTAAACTAGCCTATCACTAAAATGGTCCAGTGACACTCATTCTGTTTGTGTGCACCTTCATCAGCACCAAGTAACAGTCTTCCAGCTGAGTGTGAAAAGCCTTTGCCTCTGGATGCTGTACAACAGCCAAGCCTGTTTTTGAAATATGTGTCAAGTTGGGTGCTTCAGATGCTTTAGAAAATGTTGTTTTTTCTTTTCTATTTATTCTCTGAGAAACGGGAAATATCCATAGTACCAGTTTGCCCAGTGGTAGAACTCTCCATCCATGTACAAATGTGTTGTTGAAATAAGTAATTGACATCTATCCGCCTGGAAAGTATGGAAGCCCGTTTCCGCCACTAAAAATAAAAAAAAGGATCCATAACTCAAAATTCCGAGTTATTTTCTCAAAATTCCGAGTTATTTTCTTGAAATTCCGAGTTATTTTCTCGAAATTTCGAGTTACTTTCTCGAAATTTTGACATATTACCTCGAAATTTCGACATATTAACTCAAAATTTTGAGAAAAGTAACTCGAAATTTCGAGTTAGCGCTGCCAATCAGTAATCTACGTGAATGACGTCATTTCCTCGTTACCCGGAAGCTGAAGCTCTCAGCTACAAATGCTACAGCTAAGCTACCGGTATTACATCCAGTCGTGAATGCACAGATTGCTGAGTGTTTTCAGCCTGGCTTCACAAATGATGAAATCCCTGTGTTATTAGCTGAATCACATGGTGTTACTATCAGCAAACGTACTCGCGAAAGCGCCAATTTGTTGGGATCCGTTTTTGAGTGCGCGTTCCTCTGCGCCATATGCTTCCGGGTAACAAGAAAGCAACCTCATTCACGTATATTTTTGATTGGCAGAGCTAACTCGAAATTTTGAGAAAAGTAACTCGAAATTTTGAATTTTATTTCTCGAAATTTCGAGTTATATTTCTCCAAATTTCGAGTTATGGATACTAGCTTTTTTGTTTTTATTTAGTGGCGGAAACGGGCTTCCATAGGAAAGGGTTACAAAGCCATCTCTAAGGCGTGAACCACAGCGACAGTCAGAATCCATAAAAGGAGAAAATATAGCCAGCCTACCAAAATTACTGCACGAGTGCAACTAATCTGAAGGCAAGAAAACAATCCAAACATCATTAACCTGCAGGCTATTTGTCTCAGTTAAGGTCAAAGCTCTTTGTTCAACAACAAGAAAGAGACTGGACAAGTGGCATTGATGGCAGTGTTCAAAGGAGAAAACCACTGCTGACAAAAAGAACACAAAGACTCATCTCAAATTTTCCAAAAATAATCTCTAAGACTTTTGGGCCAATATTCTGTGGATTGACAAAAGTGGAACTTTTTGAATGTACAACTTCCAAAAAGTTCAACTTTGGAACTTACATCCCATTACATTAGTGTCTTAAAACTAGCACATTTGCTGGAAGCATCAAACATGGCGGTGGTAGCATGATGGTTTGGGGCTGCTTTGCTGCTTCAGCGCTTGAATGCTTCGCCTCTACTGATGGAACCATGAATTCTGCTCTTTATCAGATAATCCTAAAGGTCACAGCCATGACTTTCAACATTTTGCTACAAGTCAGACACTTAACCCACACATTACAATGAATAACAGGGGTTTTTAATTGTATATACAGAAACCTGACAGAGATGACTGGCAATACTTTACCTCAAACAACTGAATGGATACATACGCTGTTTGAAGCAACTATTTGCAGCCTGTGATGCACTAAGTGTATTTTTTAAGCCGCTTATTGTGTTTGTTTGTTTGTTTTCCACAAAACAGTAAATTTCACTGACACAGTACCTCTCAAATTAAAACGATACAAGAAAAAAATCAACTGAATTCAAAACCAAATACAAAAAGGGGAGTTTGTGACGATACTGTATCAAGTTCAGAAAGGAACCCTTCCTTACTATTCAGTTACAATACTTAGTTTTGTTACAATAACCTATATCCCTCGATCAGTCCAGCTACAGTGTAGCACAGTTCCACCTCTGTTGGAAAAAGTCCATTTTTAATTGCAGACCTTTTTCAGTCTCTGTACCCACGGAGTTATGGATGGTTGTTCTATTTTCCTTCAGTTTGCATTATTGGGCGGTCCCAAGATATATGTGAGTGGTCTCTTATTTTTCTACATTCTATTTCACTTTTCATAATATTTTCTAATAAAATATCTGAGACCCCGTCTGCCTTATATGTTAGGGACTCATCTAATTATTGTGTAGTTTCTTATAGCTATTTAAATAATAATAACAATAATGGATTGGATTTATATAGCACTTTTCAAGGCACCCAAAGCGCTTTACAATGCCACTATTCATTCACTCTCACATTCACACACTGGTGGAGGCAGCTACAGTTGTAGCCACAGCTGCCCTGGGGCAGACTGACAGAAGCGAGGCTGCCATATTGCGCCATCGGCCCCTCTGGCCAACACCAGTAGGTGGTAGGGTAGGACACAACGACCAGGACAGAGAGCCCGGGGATCGAACCCCCTGAGCCATGGCTCCTCCAGCCTTCCTTCAGCTCTCTTTCTGCTCAGTGCGTCTCAGCTCAGAGCTGCTTCAGCTGCAGCGAGGCCTCTGTTAGTGCTGCAAAGATGGTGTCCAGTTTTATTTGCACTTTTGCTGGATACAGACATTTCACTTGTGCATCTTTTCTTTTGAGTTGTCTGATCATTTTGTAAACCTTGACCCTCTGGATTTTGATGTCCTTTTCTGGTACTTGTGTCACTTTCTACCGAAGCAGCTTCACAAATCCGATCATATCTTCACTCTGGAATAAGGAGCTTGGAAAAGTCTTCACATCAAACATTAGGACCTTCACTCTGAAAGATGCTAATGTTGTTGCATCTCAGTCTGATTTGGAGATCCTTGCAGTTTGTGGAGAGGTCCATATCATGGTGAATCTGGTATGGTGCAAAATCACTGTCTTTGACTGTGCAAGCTCTTTCCTCTATTTGTCCAGTTCTTCCTTCGTGTTTAGCAATTTGGACTTTAATATCTGTAACCGCTCAAGTCATTTTTGTGTAATTATGCCCATCTTGATATACTTTATGCAGCGTTTTCAACTCTTTGAGTAGCATTAGGTCAGGCTGGCTTGGTGCTCTCTGTTTATCTTCCTTTTCTTTCCAAGTATCTTTACACAGAGTTATTGTCTCATGGTTGTAGTCATTTTGTAGGAGTGTATTTATTTTTTGCTGCTATTATGTATAATGTCACTTATTTTTCTCACTGTTTGGTGGAGCACCACTGTTTTGCTAAATTAGCTTCCATGATGTCACTGGAAGTGTTACTTTGTTTTGTTTTTATTCATTCATTTTTGTGATAATCCAACAGAAACAGAACGTTAACATTCTCTGACAAAGGAGCATAAAAAGCAAACATATCCCAGACCAAGATCAATAAAATAAGATATCATAAAGGGAATTTACAACCTTATAATACAGCATTCCAGGATTCTTGTTCATTCACCCAGGTATCTGGTCACACATCTTCAGTTACAAGCTTGTTGTCATTCGCTCAATTGTGTGAACTCTTTTCAGTCTGTTTCCATTGTTATGGACGGTGGGCATGTTTCTTTCCATTAGTATCTGTAGAATACAGTTTTTGACTGGACTGTCTCTCGAGGTATAGCTCATTTAGTGGAGAATTAACTAGAAGGATTTTCTCTGTTTCTTCTTTGATTCTTATCCAGAATCCTTGGATTCAGATATATTTCTATATTTTAGGTTTTTTATAACATGGGGAGATAACAAGAGGTGTATTAAAAAATTTGATTTTAAATTTCCAATCAGATTCTCTCCACAGTTGACTGCTTATTCGCCTCTGTCAGTGCGCCCCAGGGTGGCTGTGGCTAGCTGCCATCACCAGTGTGTGAATGTGTGTGTGAATGGGTGGATGACTGGTTGTGTAACGCGCTTTGGGGTCCTTAGGGACTAGTAAAGCGCTATACAAATACAGGCCATTTACCATTTACCATTTATTCCCTTGTGACAGGGGTTGCACAGCTCTTCCGATACATTATCAGTGATAATAACACTCAATAGTTCCCATTTCTCCTAAATATATCCTGTATTTTGGCAGGACTCATATAAGGCTTTTGTATTTATGAGAAACATGTTCCTTAGTTGGGAGATGTTTTTCTTCTATGCTGTTAGGATCAATCAAAGCTCTTTCTTTGTGGTTCAGGATGTAGTGTCTTATTTGAAGATATCTATATGCGTGTTTAGAGGGGAGTTGGAATTGTTCCTGAAGCTGGTTAAATGACTTGTTCCATTTATGAGTTGATTTATTGTATTAAGGCCTGCACTGGCCACCTACTAAATCCACTGTCCCACACAGGAACTCTACATTGCCTCTCACTGGCATGGCACTTGAGACAGATAAAGAGCCCCCCAATTTTTTTTCTTATTGTTGTCCACACCTCCAGAGTATGTTTTGTCCAATCCTTTTCTATTTTTAGGTTTTTGTCAGATTTTGCATTAATGAAAGGTAACGTGTTGGAGTCCCCGCCATAAGTAAGAGTCCTTCACCTTTTTCATCTTCATTTGGAGCATATAAGCCTCCAGTTGTTCCAGTTACCATCATATAACGGCCTTCGTCATCCTGAAAAACCTTTCCATTACTGTAATAAGCACATTTGTTAAACAGGACAGCAACCCCTCTGTTCGTCCTGCTCCTGCATTATATTCTTGGTTGATGTTCTGTCTCAGATGCGTGAGTTTCTTGAATGAGAGCTACAGAGCACCGCAGTCTCTCTAATTGTCCGAGGATTTTTTCCCTTAATTAGGTTATTAATTCTTTTTACGTTATAACTAACGAAGTTCATATGTGTCATATTCGCCACATGATGGCGTGTTCCCCTTTGCGTTCTAACATGTGCATAATGTATACATGCTTAGTCTGTAAGTGAAAACGTAAACTCTGTCTGTAACATGTCAGAGAGGAAGAAAAAGAACAGGGCTTCCACGCTTCCAGTCGTCCACATTGTGGACAACCCCATTTATACTGGGGCAGAGAAGTGTGACCCTCCTTCTCTGTGGGAAAAAATGCTTAATGCACAAATAACCAATATCCCACTGTTGTGTAAAAATGAGTGTGGTCCACTCATATTAATCCTACACGTCCTCCGCCTGGACTTTATGAAGCATAATGTTTGTAAATATGTGACAGTTTACATCTATATTTTGGCAGAAACAAATATCCAGATATCCTCTGTCTTCTTTCTTTTTTCCTTTTCTACATGTCAATCAGCGTACCTTCAAGTCACTCTAGCATTTAACTCATTTAAAGTTCTTCCTGCATGAGGGCCCTTGGGTCTGATGTTGACAACGTTGTGTCTCTTTGTCTCTTCCTGTTGCATGTCCAGCCTTCCTTCAGCTCGTCTTCGATGTCGCACCATGTTCTGACTCTGAGCTCTTTCAGCAGCGGTGCAGCCTCTGTTAATGTTGCAAAGGTCTTCTCTCCTGCATCCAGTTTTATTCTCAGGTTTGCTGGGTATAGACATTTCGCCTGCACCTTTTTTTCTTTTAAGTTGCTTGATAACCTCATATATTCTGGTTCTCTTCTTCTGTAGGTCGGACGAGTAGTCTTGGTCAAAAAAGATTTGTGTATCTTGGAAAAAGACTTGCCTCTGGCTCCATGCTGGCTGTATGATCTTGTCTTTTATTCCTGTATCTATCATCTCACTATGATAGATCTAGGAGGCGTCGTGGGGTCTTTAGGTTGAGGACCACGTGAAGGATGCACCCTCTCAATGATGATACCCATCTCCATTGGGAGTTTCAGTGATCCAGCTTCCGGTTAATTTCGATCATATCATTTCCTTCACTTCCCTCTGGAATCTGAAAAATCCACATGTTGTTGCGTGTCAGTCTGTTTTGTAGCAGGAATCACAGCGCCCTCTGGTGTCGCATAACTGTGTCTTCTGCTAGTTCTTTCATCTATTTGTCCAATTCGCTCTTCGAGTTGGTCTCTAATATCTGTGACCTCTTGTTCCAGTCTTTCGAGTGACATCTTTGTGTGGTTGTGTCCATCTTGGTTCTCTTTACGTAGCTTTTGCAGTTCTTCCAGTAGCATTAGATCCGGCTTTGTTTTTTGTTCATAGTCATTTCATATAGGTTTTCTGTTCACCTGGCTGTTTAACAGCCTGTTGACTTCAGTCATCCCTTATTTCGTGTGTTGTGTGGCGGAGCTTTGTTGTTTTGCTGCTTCACTGGCATCACCGGAAGTCCGCCTGAAGTGTTTCTTTTTAGTCACTATGTGTTTATATACAACTCTGCATGTGATCATTAGTTATTATTAATCTCTGGCTCTCTTCCACAGCGTGTCTTCGTCTCGTCTTCCTCCCCTCACCCCACCCAGTTACGGCAGATGGCCGCCCCTGAGCCTGGTTCTGCCGGAGGTATCTTCCTGTTCAAAGGCAGTTTTTGCTTCCCACTGTTGCCAAAGCAGTTGCTCATAGGGGATATAATAAGCAAACTTACAGAAAGATTACTCCGCTGTCTCTGCCATCTGTTGTGGCGTCTTTCAATGGTGTAGAATTATAGGAAATTAAACATTGCCAATTCTTAAAACTTAGACCCTGTAATGATGGGTTAAAATATATGTGGAACGTGCATATCAACATAAAAATGTGATATTCAATTTATGTGAATAAAAAAACCCCCAACAATCAGCATGTACATGAGTACATGCTGATTGTTGGGTTTTTCTCTGTATCTATAAAGCGCCTTGAGGCGACTTTTGTTGTGATTTGGCGCTATATAAATAAAATTGAATTGAATTGAATTGAATTAAATTAGTCTGCAAAAGTGCACCCAAAAGCAGAGCGACAAAGACTAAGATTTACAGAGTTTACTTTTACACCAGAGAATGAAGATAAGTACAAGTCTGGGGAAGGAACACACAGGTTTCTTCCTCGTCTGAAGGATGTATTGACTAGGGATGGGAATTGATAAGAATTTGGCGAGTCTGATTCCTTATCGATATTACTTATTGATTGTCACTGGGTTCTCACTAGTGCCACTTTGATATGCTGCTTAGTGATGGTGGTAACTCTCAAAGACATTTGTGCAAATATCTACATGTTGTATTGTCAAATGTTTGTGCGTGTTGGATGTATTTCCCCTCTTTGTTGTGATCAGTGTTGGGTTGTTACTCAAAAAAGAAATGTATTACACACATCACGCAGAATGCTTTAATTCAAAGTACGTTAGTTAATCCCTCCAAGGAGAAAATAATTCATTATATTGCTCATAGCGTAACTCTTGGTTTTTAGCTAGCTTAGCGTTAGCATGCTGTCTGTGCAGGTGCTTGCAAAGAGCCTAAGTTGTGTTAGCAGCATAATACAGTTGTTTCTGTCCTGGATGCAGTTTGCACTTTACCATTAGCTCTCGTCCTTAAAAATACAAGTAATGTCCATATCCGCCCTATAAGTGCCCAACTATTCCAAAGATTCTCCCTGGATTCTCAGCAGGGTTGAAGATTCAGCTCTCACATGCCAGCAGGCCAATAATCACTGAGATATGAAATTATCCTGCGGGCCGGATATAATTGTATCACGGGTCACATGTACATTTGACTCCCCTGGCGGGATCGATAGGCCACAGCCTAACGAGAGAGTATAGTTTTTATATACCAATACATGGAAAAAGAAAATTTTATAGTAAACATTTTAATTTTGAATCAGTCACCTTATAGATGTTATGAATTTTGGTTCTCTAGGAAGTTTCATCTAGATTGAACCGGTCATGTAGGAGGAATTCAGGAGCAATTATGGAATTATCTTTGTCTAACATTAAAATTAGTTTGATGATGTGAAACATCATCGTCATCCTCATCATCAGCGTTTATTTATATAGCACTTTAAAAACACACCTGGGAGACCAAAGTGCTGTACAATACAAATATAAATATAGTAATAAAATAGCAAAAAGCAGACATAGCAATAAAATTAATAAAAGTGTCAGTTACCCGCAGAGTTAAAAGCCAGGGAATAAAAATAGGTTTTTAATCTGAACTTAAAAACTGGCACTGATGTAGCCTGTCTAATATGGAGAGGAAGGCTATTCCAAAGCATCGGCGCTGCAACAGGAAACGCTCGGTCCACGTTTCAGCCGTGACTTTGGGACCGAAAGCAACAGCTGCTCAGCTGACCGAAGCGAAAGAATGGGGACATGGGGCGTCAACAAATCAGACAAATAAATAGGTGCCAGGCCTTTTAGAGATTTAAAAACCAATAAAAGGACTTTAAAACGGATCCTAAATTCAACTGGAAGCCAGTGTAGAGAGGCCAAAACCGGAGTGATGTGGTCGAATTTCCTTTTGCCAGTTAAAGATCGTACCGCAGCATTTTGCACTAGTTGCAAGCGTGACAAAGTGCCCTGCCCAACCCCTATTAACAGAATTGCAATAATCTAAACGTGAAGTAATAAAGGCGTGAATAACACTTTCCAAGTCACGCTTGGAAAGAAATGGCTCAACCTTTCCTTAAACATTCTTAAACATTTAAGTTTGACAAAAAGCTGAGAAATCAGGAAGGAGGTAAAGACTTTGTCATAGCGCTGTAGCTTGGTTATACGTTTGATGCTGAATCCTCTTATAGCGAGTTTGGTATTCCTTCAAACTGTAAATGCATCACTCAGCAGCTTCAGACTAAATCAGTGCCTCCTCCTTTATGTAACTACACTGACACATGTGGACGGTGGTGCTACAGAGGGTATCTGCCCCTAGCAGGATGTAATCACAGCTGCAGCACTAACCCTCTAACCTGGAGGCTGGTTCCAAAGGGCTTTGTGTCCATTCTACTTTTGTGTGACAGAATTCACTTTATGACATTTTTAACTTTCTGCTGATATACTGGAATTACTACCAGTGAGTCACTCAAAAAGCTCTATGACTGTTGGTGCCATTGGCCCAGGACCCACCAAAAATAACTGCCAGGAAAAGCCCACTGGAGCCTGCTTTCCATTTTTACACATCTATTATTCAAAATGCACTGTCTCTACGCTGTGCTCTCATCTCTGTAATCACTAAGGAGCTGCCAGGAACACATACGAGCCAGTAGAAGGATTGTGTCAGAAGAACTTTAAGAGGGATTTTATATGCTTCAAGTCCAAAATTCTGATCATTATGGGTTACAGCTCATGGAATGCTGTACCTTAAATGATTATAATATTTATTTTCAAATGTGAGTAAATTACTGTTCAAACTCTGTAAGTACTGTGTGTTCATGCCAATGCCTGTCCCTGCTTTTACACTCCTGTAGAGTCTGCCAGACGGCAGGAGTGTGAACAGTGTGTGCTGTGGGTGCGGTCCTTGATGATATTGTGTGCCCTTTTCCTGACCCGAGTGCTGTAAATGTCCTGAGTGGTGCTGTTCCCGTACCACACTGTGATGGAGTTTGTCAGGATACGCTCCACTGTGCATCTGTAGAAGTTGCTGAGAAGTTTGGAAGTTAATCCACAATTTTATTGTTGAGCCTTCATGATGATCTGCCATGTGTTATGGGTCCAGGTGGGATTCTCACTGATGTGGGTGGCGAGGCATTAAAGAAAAACTTTAACCATTGGAGAAAAAATTATTCATAAACATCCCACAGATGTAATATTATCTACAGCTACTCTTAGTACCATTGACGTTAAGTTAGACTCTTTTTCTCCAATTGATCTTTCTGAGTTAACTTCAATAATTACTTCCTCCAAACCATCAACGTGTCTTTTAGACCCCATTCCTACAAAACTGCTCAAAGAAGTCCTGCCATTGATTAATTCTTCGATCTTAAATATGATCAACCTATCTCTAATAATCAGCTATGTACCACAGGCCTTCAAGCTGGCTGTAGTTAAACCTTTACTTAAAAAGCATCTCTAGACCCAGCAGTCTTAGCTAATTATAGGCCAATCTCCCACCTTCCTACAGTAGTTGTCAAACAGCTAACTGATCATCTGAGGAATGGTTTATTTGAAGAGTTTCAATGAGGTCACAGTACAGAAACAGCTTTAGAGACGGTTACATTACATTATATAGGTTTCCCTTAGGCCAGGGGTGTCAAACATACATGTGGCCCATGATACAACTATATCCGGGATATGGTATGTTTGTATGTGGGAGCTGAATCCCTGCTGAAAATCCATGGAGAGTCCTTGGAATCATTAGTCTGCTTGCCTATCGATTCTGCTCATAGGTTCTTGCATTTGTCCTTTAGTGCAATAAAAATGAAAGTAAAGTGCAAACTGCATGCAGGACAGAAACAGCTGCATAATGCTTCTAACACTCTTGCTCTTTGCAAGCATCTGCACAGACAGCATGCTAACGCTAAATTAGCCAAGGACCCCAAGTGACAAACATTTGACCACACAACATGCAATTAATTTGCACAAATGTAATGTCTTTGATATGCTGCTTACTAATGGTGTTGACTCTTAAAGTGGAGCTAGTGAGAAGCCAACGAGAATCAAAAAATAATAACAATAATGGAATCGGAATAGCTAAATTCTTGTCAATTCCCATCCCGAAGACAGCAAGTGTAGTGGTACGTTCCAGGTACACTGAGAGATGGAGGAGCCGGATTTAAGTGCAAGCGTGCCGGGGAAAAGTGAAGAAACAAGGGAAAGCATAAAGTGAGCAGCATCTGGCTGCATTTCAATGATATTGGAGACGGCAAAGCTGAGGGCAGAATTTATAAAATTAGGAGCTGACTGAAGTGACTCCCGTTTTTATTTTTACCCATTTTCCATTGTGGAAGACAGAAAATTCCAAACCTGTCCAGGCCTTAAACTTCATGTTTGTTTACCCTCGTAAATGCATAGAAACAAAGTTTTTATGAAAACACTGAACAAAAAATTTCCTTGAAAAAGTCTAAAATCTACAGTTCAGTATTGAGTGTTACATAAAATAAAGTAGATACAAGGTGTCTTTGATTAGCAGAGATGCAGAGATGTCTGCATGTACCACAGAGCCATGGCTCAGTGTCTATCTAATTGAGTCTCACAGGCCTGAATGTGTGCTTGAAGCCATTTTTAATTATTAACTGCTCACCAAACACAAACAGAAGCTGAAATTTTGGACTTTTAACTGTATTTTCTTCAGTTTTACTGCTTTTCCTACAGATAAAAACCTCCCTTATAGCCACTCATACTACACAAAGCAATTAAGCAATTACAAATTAACCTGTTTAACCCCAATGCGCTCGGTACCTGAGGTTCTCTACTATAGAAATTTCAGTTTCCTTATAGCTACAGTTAAAAAACAAAACAAAACTGGACAGTCTGGGCAATGAACTGTTTACACATTTCTTCCAATCTAACTCCAAAGAGTCGCACTGACAGATTTCTCTCTCTGTCACAGCATCTTTTTTGTAATCATGTAGAAAAACAATATGTAAGTTCTTTCCTCTGACAGAAAGGAGAATGTCACTGGTGCAGCCCACTTAAGGTCAGAGTGGACTGTATGTGGCCCACAGTGTAAAATGAATTTGACAGCCGTCTCATGCATCAGAAGACATAGCATACATTTTCACTGCTATGCAGATGACACCCAGCTCTATCTGTCCATGAAGCCAGATAACACACACCAATGAGTTAAACTGCAGGAATGTCTTAAAGACATAAAGACCTGGATGGCCGCTAACTTTCTGCTTCTTAATTCAGAACAAACTGAGGTTATTGTACTCGGCCCTGAAAATCTTAGAAATATGGTATCTAAGCAGATTCTTACTCTGGATGGCATTACCTTGGCCTCCAGTAACGCTGTGAGGAACCTTGGAGTCACTTTTGACCAGGACATGTCCTTCAACGCACATATTAAACACATATAGCCTTCAGTCTTTCAGTCTGTGGCACCAAGGCCGTGGAACAGTCAACCACCACAACTACGTTTGGTTGACTCTGTGGAATCCTTTAAAAAGCAGTTAAAAACTTTTCTGTTTAAATCAGCCTTTTGTTGATCAACGCTTTTTAAATTTTACATTTTTCATTTACATTTAACATTTTTTATTGTGTATATTGTCTGTTTTGTTACTTAACTTTCTGTTTGTTTTAATCTTTGTGTACAGCCCTGGACGGCCTGTCTATGAAAAGCGCTTAATAAATAAACTTTACTTACTTACTTACTACATAGGACTGCTTTCTTCCATTTGTGGAATATTTCTAAAATAAGAAACATTCTGTCTCAGAGTGATGTTGGAAAAACATGCACTCATTACTTCCAGGCTGGACGACTGTAATTCATTATTATCAGGATGTCCTAAAAACTCCATGAAAAGCCTTCAGTTAATCCAAGTGTTTTTATCTCAGTTTGAAAATCTCTTCAGTAATCTACTGGTTTAACTTTTCAGCTTCATTTACTGATATTCACTGAGGATCATTTCTGTACAATGAAATAAATTCAACGTGGCTTTAGCAAGAACCCAGAACAACAGCACCATCCCTTCTGACCAGGGCATTCTCCTTTGTGGCATACATCTAACTCACGATGTTTCACAGCATCTGAAAAACATTTAATTACTTTGTTAGGCAATTAACAGAGAAATTCAATTAAATGTTTGTTAATTACATAGAGGACAGTGAACTTTACTTATTTCAGGGGTTGGTTACAATAAACTGTACGATTCATTCCTCCTTTGTGAGACTTCTAAATAATGGAGGTGAGCCAAACAAAGCATTGATGTGTGTAACCTCACAGCTGAAAGGAATCATGACACTATGAAATGTTTCAAATGCAGTTAGCTGCTATTGACCTGTGCAAATCATACTGCACTCTCAAAATGAGACCATGTGACATAAATTATTCCGCTAAAATCGGCTTTGAAGAACGAAGGGTACAGTATTTCTCCTGGAGCAGCTTCGTCTGCAGTGTTAGCAACGTGAGTCACTGACCTATATTTGTCATATTCACAAGCTGAGGGAAGCTGGCAGCAGCTGGGAAAACAGACGAGAAAATTGGAGTCGGGAGGAACGCAGGGATGAGCTCAGTGTGTGGAGGTGGTTCACTGTCAAACATGGATGACTCCTGCATGCATTGTGCTTCCTTAATTCATTCACCCAGCATGTTATATTTAATAGGCATCATCAAAGGAAGATGGACGCTTTCACAGCTCTGATTAGTCTTTTTATTTTTAATCAGCAAACACTAATCACAGCTTGTTTGAATGCACTCTGTGCAGACCGGTGTAAAAGCTGAGCAGGGCTCAACAACCTCATTCACCTCGCAGTAGTGCACACACAAGCATATAGACCTATCTTCACTATGCACTGTGTGACTCTTCCATCATTCCCATCTCCAGCATGGCAGCTAAGTCCTTCTGAAGTATTTATCTTTCATGTCCAGGTAATCTGTAGGGCTGTGAATGCACCGTCACACCTGGGTGAGTTTCAATGCTGTATGCTGTGTGAGTGTGGTGTGACTGAGCAGGGGGTCATCTGCAAATGCTGTTGAAAAATCTACTGTCAAGGCTGGTGTGGGAAGGTTTTTCACAACAGGGTGAGGCAGGAATGATGAATTTGGTGCCTCAGGCCCCGGCTCATTTCTGTCCACCGAACTGTGGATTCTTCGTCCTTCCATTTTTTAGGAGGTTCCAGCACTTCTAACACTCCTGCCTATGAGTGGAAACCAGTGTCCATAGCTGCTCTGGGACCTGAAGAGAGAGAGCAGACACGATGGTGTTACTGCATGTGCTAGGTTGTGGTGGCCCATGATGATGATGATGGTCCAGGACAAGCAAAGAATCCTGCTTCTTCACAGGCAGCCCGTCCACAAACTGCTCTCACACATTCACAGTCACATTTCTCTCTCCGGCTGCAGCCAGTTGGTCACCGTGTCTCTGAGCCTCTGGACATAAGAGAGGACAGTGTTTAATGATTGTAACTGTTATACATGGTTCTAGAATGTTTATGCAACTTACAAGCCAAACAATAACATTTTTAACCCGAGTAGTGAAAGACCGCGGGGGTTTGAAGACGATGTGTCGGTCGGCTCAGATATTTGAAGTTTACACAGCTATAGTCTCACCTGAAAATATGTTAAAGGTTTTTTTGCGACCCAGAAAGAGAAATAAGAGTAATATTAAAACTAAGTCGCTGCCGCCATTGTTGGAAACTGGAATTGGCTGGGCCGCACTATGAATTCTGCGATATGGTTTTTCAATTTTGTTGTCCGGGTGGAAAATCGGGAGAAATTCGGGAGAATGGTGGCTCTGGGAGATTTTTGGGAGGGGCACTGAAATTCGGTATGCTCCTGGAAAAATCGGGAGGGTTGGCATGTATGGCTGTGGCAACATCACTAACCTTGTCAAACACCTCAGAGTAAATCATATCACAGAATATGACGAGCTTATGTTGAGACGAACTGAAGAGGAGGAGAAGGACAGGTGACGTCTCTCACGGAGTCCTTTAGTGCTGCAGGCAGGCAAGCTGTTCAAATAGCCACAACTTCAGTTTTTTTATTTCTATATGATGAACTCTGCATTATTAAGTGATAAGAACAAGTAATCTGATGTCCTGTAATCATTATGATGCTATAATTTGAGATACAATACATAAAATAAGTTCTTGTACAAAGTATCGGTATCGGATCAGTATCGTCGATACCACCCTGAATATTACCTGGTATCGGATCGGAAAGGAAATCAGTGGTATTGCACATCACTAGTGTTTACGGATGCCGTGCAGGTGCGTCCGCCCTCCCTGCACGGCAACGCAGACCACGCCCCACCACAGATTGATTCACACTATTTGCTCAAATCCAGCTAAATGCAGTCAGACTGACTCGGTGGCGTTTCATAAAACAGATGGACTGAAAGAAAACAAAAAACACTAAAGCAATATCAAATATGGTACTTCATATTTTTCCCATATTATAGTTTTTCTTCTTGGTAAAACCCACTGCTCATCTGCCAAGCAGAGTGTGGTTAGATGGGCCATGCTGGGCACCTAGGAGATGTTATGGTACTGGGCACTGGCAGTTGGACTCTGGTGAAGAATGTCAAAAGGAAAACCGAGTGTGCTCCCGTTTGCACACATAAACCTCCTCTCAGCTTCACAGTTCTGCTACCTTAGTGCTCTTGAGTGGAGTGAATGGTAAAAACAATGTCCCTAGCTCACTGTATAAAGCAGATATTTATGTAACTAGTTGAGTACAGCGAGCACTTCCATTTGCTGAATTGAAAAAGTAAATACCACATTTATAACTCTGACCTTATTTTATAGTTGGGATTGAACTGAACATGTTATAATTAATGTTGTCTTAAGACTTGGTTGTCATTTTGTTTGTTGGGATGTAATTAATAAGAGGAATTAAGTCCACGTGCCATCTTGCATAACCGTCCATCCATCCTGACCTTTCTATGTTGTTGTTCTTATTATGAAATGAAATGTTAATGTGCTCATTGACCCACGGGTTCATATGGGCATTTGCAGCTTTGACTGGCTGTTTAGCTATTCAGTGGCAATCTGCTGAAGCTCTTGCTGTTTATGACTTTGAACTAACGCCTCATTTTCTCTGTCTGCTCATGTTGTGTCTGTGTGTAGCTGCCCATCCTGGTCTCATCTGTGGTGAGTCTGTACTTCCTGGAGTGGACGGATGTGTTCAAGCCAGTGAAGTCTGGCTTCAACTGTCATGACCGCAGCCTAAGCCTACCCTACATTGACCCTAACCACGAGGTCATCCCCTTCCTGATGTTGCTCAGCCTGGCCTTTGCTGGACCTGCCATCACAGTAAGGCTTCACACTTGACAACAGCCTTATTTTAAGTCTTGAAACAGTGAAAAATAGCCTTTAGCAGTCATTATGGAGGTGCTCTAGTCTTAGATTTTATAGTATAAACACACAACCATTGTAAAATGTAAATTAGAAAGAAGGGGAAGAGATCTGCATTTTTTCCTCTGGGTGTCCGTCATCTTTATCACAAATCAAATTACCAGAAAACCTCTGAGAAAACCGTCAAAGCTAACAGGCAGTGGGACTCCAGACCTGGACAACTCAAGTGCAGGACTCGGAGATTACAGCTCAGTGCATTTATTTACAGTGAAGTGATATACAGTGGCTTGCAAAAGTATTCGGCCCCCTTGAACTTTTCCACATTTTGTCACATTACAGCCACAAACATGAATCAATGTTATTGGAATTCCACGTGAAAGACCAATACAAAGTGGTGCACACGTGAGAAGTGGAACGAAAATCATTCCAAACATTTTTTACAAATAAATAACTGCAAAGTGGGGTGTGGTAATTATTCAGCCCCCTGAGTCAATACTTTGTAGAACCAGCTTTTGCTGCAGTTCCAGCTGCCAGTCTTTTAGGGTCTGTCTCTACCAGCTTTGCACATCTACAGACTGAAATCTTTGCCCATTCTTCTTTGAAACAGCTCCAGCTCAGTCAGATTAGATGGACAGCGTTTGTGAACAGCAGTTTTCAGATCTTGCCACAGATTCTCGATTGGATTTAGATCTGGACTTTGCCTGGGCCATTCTAACACATGGATATGTTTTGTTTTAAACCATCCCATTGTTGCCCTGGCTTTATGTTTAGGGTCGTTGTCCTGCTGGAAGGTGAAGCTCCGCCCCAGTCTCAAGTCTTTTGCAGACTCCAAGAGGTTTTCTTCCAAGACTGTCCTGTATTTGGCTCCATCCATCGTCCCATCAACTCTGACCAGCTTCCCTGTCCCTGCTGAAGAGAAGCCCCCCCAGAGCATGATGCTGCCACCACCATATTTGACAGTGGGGATGGTGTGTCCAGAGTGATGTGCAGTGTTAGTTTTCCACCACACATAGCGTTTTGCATTTTGGCCAAAAAGTTCCATGTTGGTCTCATCTGACCAGAGCAGCTTCTTCCACATGTTTGCTGTGTCCCCACATGGCTTGTGGCAAACTGCAAACGGGACTTCTTATGGTTTTCTGTTAACAATGGCTTTCTTCTTGCCACTCTTCCATAAAGGCCAACTTTGTGCAGTGCACGACTAATAGCTGTCCTATGGACAGATTCCCGCACCTGAGCTGTAGATCTCTGCAGCTCGTCCAGAGTCACCATGGGCCTCTTGGCTGCATTTCTGATCAGCGCTCTCCTTGTTCGGCCTGTGAGTTTAGGTGGACGGCCTTGTCTTGGTAGGTTTACAGTTGTGCCATACTCGTTCCATTTCTGAATGATCGCTTGAACAGTGCTCCGTGGGATGTTCAAGGCTTGGGAAATCTTTTTGTAGCCTAAGCCTGCTTTAAATGTCTCAATAACTTTATCCCTGACCTGTCTGGTGTGTTCTTTGGCCTTCATGGTGTTGTTGCTCCCAATATTCTCTTAGACAACCTCTGAGGCCGTCACAGAGCAGCTGTATTTGTACTGACATTAGATTACACACAGGTGCAGTCTATTTAGTCATTAGCACTCATCAGGCAATGTCTATGGGCAAACTGACTGCACTCAGACCAAAGGGGCTGAATAATTACACACACCCCACTTTGCAGTTATTTATTTGTAAAAAATGTTTGGAATCATGTATGATTTTCGTTCCACTTCTCACGTGTGCACCACTTTGTGTTGGTCTTTCACGTGGAATTCCAATAAAATTGATTCATGTTTGTGGCTGTAATGTGACAAAATGTGGAAAAGTTCAAGGGGTCAAATACTTTTGCAAGCCACTGTATGTACAACAGTTACAATACAATACAACTTTATTTATGTAGCACAAAGACCAGAGGTACATCAAAGTGCTTCTCAATAATACAATAGTAGGAAACTAAATTAAAATTACATAAAATTGAAATCACTTAAGGAAGTGCAAAATACACTACCAGATGAAAAAGAGCGCTAATTAATCGGCAGTGCTAAGTTAAATAAATAAGTTATTGATCGTAATTTAAAAGATTGAATAAATTCAGACACGGGAATATCAACTGGAAGATTATTCCAGTAATGCAATAATATAAGTTAAGATTGCATACAGGTGCGATTGGAAAATGCAATGAATACTACTTGATAAAAACACCAACTAGTGTCAGAATTCATGTGCAAGTGGGGGTGGGGCAGTCAGTGAAAGGGCGGTGTTGGATTCAGACTGAGGAGCTGGATGCATGTCTGGAGTTCATGTGTGTGAGAGTCGAGAGGGACGGAGCAGGGAGAGACTTCAGCTTCCTGACAGCCTGATGGACGAAGCTGTCTCTCAGTCTGCTGGTTCTAGCCCGGAGGCTCTGGAGTAGCAGGAGCACGGTTTTAACTAACCGATTAGCTCGATGATCCAGTGAAGACAAAGTCTCAGCCGCTACCTTAAGTAGTGGCTTCTTGATGAGATCATCAGGTGGGTGATTAGAGCAGGTGTGTTCGGCCACAGACGGGAACCTGTGATGAGTCCCGCCCACAAACACAGACAAACAAGCATAAGGACACAAGGAAAAAGAGAATGTCATGAGGAACCATGACCAAAAACAGGGTGAGGACATCTAACAAAGCTGAAGTCACAGAAAACTAAGAACTAAAGTCACAAATAACAATACAATAAAAATCATCTTAAGACAACAAGAAGTTCAGGGAAATGCAGAATAAAATTATTAACAGAAAACAAAATAATACAGAACTCGAACACATAATATATCTATAAAGAGCTGTAAAAGCTGTTAATAATAAAATGCTCAAACAGATTTAAGGAAGGATCATGTCAGTTAAACCTCAGTTAAGTAGCAGAAGTGTTGATAAAATTAACAGGCATGAATTAACATGTGTGCTAGAGTGGCAACAATGAGACGACCCCCAGGACAATGTTAAACTGTCTCTGATCAAGGAATCAGAAACTGACTTCATGAGGGGGGCCTGAGGGCCCAGCGTACTCTAGTGGGTGCCTGTGAACAGCTGATATTACATTATTTGGAAATGGTCCAGGAAACCTTTCTAACTTTGATTCTACAAGTTTTCTTCTTAGATCTTCACTGAGTTCATTGGAGTTCAAGGTTCAAGGTTCTTTATTTGTCACATGCATAGTTTTACAAGTATAACACACAGTAAAATGTAACCTGACACGCTCCTCGACATGTGCAAAAAAAAAGGGGGGGGGGGGGGGGTAGAGGAAGAACATTATATATATAGTATATACATTAGGTGAATGTGCAGTAGGAGCAGCAAGCAGGTGAATTCTGTACATTAAGTGAATTAAATAAGAATAGACAATCTGACTATTTTACAGAATAGACAATATAAACATATTTAAAATTAAAGGAATTTGAAATGTACATTGTGCCTGGGTTTAGAGTGTCTGGAAGAGAGTCCTGTCTCAGTCAATTATAGATGATGTGAGAGGGCGGGTGTGTGTGTTTAGGGCCCAGATGGCTTGGGGATAGAAGCTCCTCTTGAGTCTCTCTGTCCTTGCCCGGATGATGCGGAACCTTCTGCCGGATTGCAGAAGTTGGAACAGTTTGTTGCCAGGATGGGACGGGTCCTTCAGTATCTGCTCTAGTCCGGCATCTCCTGGTGTAGGTGTCCTGAAGCGGGGGGAGAGCAATCCTGCAGCAGCGTTCTGCTGTACGGATCACTCTCTGGAGAGCTTTTTGGTCCTTAACACAGCTGTTCCCAAACCACGATGACATGTTCTGTGTGAGGATGCTCTCCACAGCGCCTGTATAGAAAATCCTGAGGATCTTTGGAGAGACCCTGAACTTCCTCAGTTGTCGTAGGTGATACGGGCGCTGCCTAGCCTTTTTGGTCTGGACCTGAATGTGGGCAGACCATGTCAGGTCTGAGGAGATGTGGACACCAAGATACTTGAAGGACTGCACCCTCTCCACTGGAGCTCCATTGATGATAATGGGCTTGTAGTCTCTGTGCTGACTCCTTCTGAAGTCCACCACCAGCTCCTTGGTCTTGCCGACGTTCAGCTGGAGGTGGTTGTCCTGGCACCATGATGCCAGATTCTTCACTTCGTCCATGTAGGCCGCCTCATAGTTGTTGGAGATGGCACCCAACACCACTGTGTCGTCAGCAAACTTCACAAGGGTGTTGGAGCCGTGGGTGGCCACACAGTCTGAAGTGTAGAGGGAGTAGAGCAGTGGCGAGAGGACACATCCCTGTGGTGCTCCTGTGTTGATGGTGATGCTGTCGGAGATGCACCTACCCACCTTCACCACCTGAGTTCTGCCAGTGAGGAAGTCCAACACCCATGCACACAGACGGCTGTTGAGTCCCAGATCCCTGAGCTTTGTGAACAGTCTGCTGGGCACTATTGTGTTAAACGCTGAACTGTAATCAACAAACAGCATTCTCACATAGTCACCCTGTTTCTTGTCCACGTGGCTGAGGGTGGTGTGCAGGACGTGGGCGATGGCGTCCTCAGTGGATCTCTTGGGTCGGTAGGCGAACTGGAGCGGATCTGTGGTGTCTGGGATGGAGGAGGAGATGATGTTCTTCAGCAGCCTCTCAAACACCTTCATTACTACCGAGGTCAGTGCAACTGGCCGGTAATCGTTCAGGGATGAGGGTTTGCTGTTCTTGGGCACAGGGATGATGGTGGATCTTTTCAAGCATGTGGGGACCACAGACTTCGCCAGGGACCCGTTGAAGATGGAAGTGAACACACCTGCTAGCTGGTCAGCACAGCAGCACAGCAGATGGCCGGTGATGCCGTCTGGCCCCGCCGCTTTCCTTGTGTTCACTCTCCTCAATGCCGCTCGGACGTCATGCTCCGCGATGCTGGTCACCAGTCTCTCGCTGATGACGTCACTGTCCTCGGTAGTCAGGTGGTAGATAGTCAGGTGGTAGATAGCATTAGTGAATGCAGAGTCAGCATTGTTCTGAATTCTGTCCACTACCAGAAAATCCTTGGTTTCAAAGTGGCTTCAAAGTTTCTCCATCCATCCATCCATACATCCATCTTCTTCCGCTTTATCTGGGGCCGGGTCGCAGGGGCAGCAGCCTAAGCAGGGAACCTAAGCAGCAGCCTAAGCAGCTCGTGGCCATAGGTGAGGGTAGGGATGTATATCGACCGGTAAATTGAGAGCTTCGCTTTTACACTCAGCTTTTTCTTCACCATGACAGACCAGTGCAGCGTCCGCATCGCACCAATCCGTCTGTCGATCTCCAGCTCCCTTCTCCTATCACTCGCGAACAAGACCCCAAGATACTTGAACTCCTCCACTTGGGGCAGGAACTCATCCCCAACCCGGAGTGGGCACTCCACCTTTTTCCGGCTGAGAACCATGGCCTCAGATTTGGAGGTGCTGATCCTCATTCCCGCTGCTTCACACTCGGCTGAGAACCATTGCAGTGCGAGCTGGAGGCCATCACCGGATGAAGCCAACAGAACCACATCATCTGCGAAAAGCAGAGATGAGATTCTGAGGCCACCGAAGTGAAAGCCCTCCGCCACTTGGATGCACCTAGAAATCCTGTCCATAAAAATTATGAACAGAATCGGTGACAAAGGGCAGCCCTGGCGGAGCCCATCACCCACCGGCATCACCACTTATTGCCGGCAATGCGAACCAAGCTCTTGCAACGGTTTTATAGCGATCGAATGGCCCATAGCAATGGGCCAGACACCCTATACCCCGTAGCACCTCCCACAAGACCCCCCAAGGGACACGGTTGAATGCTTTCTCCAAGTCCACAAAACACATGCAGACTGGTTGGGCAAACTCCCATGCGCCCTCAAGTATCCTTGAGAGGATAAAGAGCTGGTCCAGTGTTCCGCGACCAGGACGAAAACCGCATTGTTCCTCCTGTATCCGAGGTTCGACTAGCGGACGAACTCTCCTTTCCAGCACCCTGGCATAGACTTTCCCAGGGAGGCTGAGGAGTGTGATCTCCCTGTAGTTGGAACTCACCCTCCGGTCCCCCTTCTTAAAGACCGGGACCACCACCCCGGTCTGCCAGTCCAGGGGTACTGCCCCTGCTCTCCACGCACCAGGACAGCCCTACAACGTCCAGAGCCTTCAGGAACTCGGGGTGGACCTCATCCACACCAGGAGCTCTGCCACCAAGGAGTTGTTTAACTGCCTCAGTGACCTCATTCCTGGAAATTGGCGGGTCATTCCCCTCATCCCGAGACTCTGCTTCCTCCTCGGAAGACGTGTCAGTGGGATTAAGGAGGTCCTCGAAGTATTCCTTCCACCTCCCGACAATTTTCTCAGTCGAAGTCAGTAGTGCCCCGCCAGCACTATACACAGTGCAGGTAGAGCACCGCTTTCCCCTCCTGAGACGCCTGACGGTTTGCCAGAATCTCTTCGAATCTGAGTCTGAATGTCTTTTTCCATGGCCTCTCCGAACTCCTCCCACACCAGTTTTTCTTCAGCCACTGCCCGAGCTGCATTCCGCTTGGCCTGTCAGTACCTGTCAGCTGCCTCCGAAGTCGCACAGGCTAACCAAGCCCGATAGGACTCCTTCTTCAGCCTGGTGGCTCCCTTCACCTCTGGTGTCCACCATTTGGTTCGGGGGTTACCACCACGACAGGCACCAACCACCTTGCGGCCGCAGCTCAATGCAGCAGCTTCGGCAATGGAGATGCTGAACATGGTCTATTCGTACTCAGTGTCCCCAGTCTCCCTTGGAATGCTGTTGAAGCTCTGCCGGAGTGGTGTGGTAATGTTTGTGTAGCTCAGGTGGCAGAGCAGGTGGCAGAGCAGGTCAGCCACTAATCAGAAGGTCGGTGGTTCGATCCCAGGCTGCCTCCTGGCTGCATGCCAAATATCCTTGGGTACGATACTAACCCCATGTTTGCCTACTGGTGGTGGTCAGAGGGCCCGGTGGCGCCTGTGTCCGGCAGCCTCGCCTCTGTCAGTGTGCCCCAGGGCAGCTGTGGCTACAATGTAGCTTGCTATCGCCAGTGTGTGAATGACTGAATGTAGTGTAAAGTGCTTTGGGGTCCTTAAGGACTAGAAAAGCACTATACAAAATACAGGCCATTTATCAATTTTATCTTTGTCTGGCATTTCAAACAAACTGACACAGGCACACAGATCACTTTCCTGAGCTCTTAAACCTCTATAATAACTGCTGTCATATCGAGTGAAAAAAATACAACATGCTTTTTTTACATAAATATTGGCACAATAAGTGGTATAAAGTGTGTAATATAAAGTATTGAATGAATGTGTTTGAATGGGTGAGTGCAGCTTATAGTGTAAAATGACTGAATTTCCAGTAAGTGCAGAAAAGTTCTGTATATAAATATCAGTGCCATAATATTTAGACACAGTCGTGTAAATCTGATGTAGAAACCTGGTTTGGATAAATTTACTTCTATGCATTTCTGAGTCTTTGGACGTGTTGGTTACTTTCACAGTAAGTTTTATAGAGTTTTAGATATCATCACTGTAAAAAGCATAAAACATAAAACACCTTGGATAGTAATTCAAAAAATATGCAAACATAAATTCCCGTATGAAAAATTTGCAAGAGAAAAATGTGGTGTACATTTCTCTCTGGTTTAGGGTGGGTCATGTGTCCAGGGTCAGTTTTGATAATATGCACATCACTGGAGCCCCCCTCTGCCTTCCCTTTTGCACCTGTCCAATGCTAAATAATCTCTAAATATTTATTTCTTCCATCCTTCTGGTTCTGCAAAGATGTGTAATCCCATGCAGAGTGCATTTGTGTGTTAGCTACGTGGCTGGGTTTATCTGAGAGCTTTGAGTGGAATCCAAAGAACAAGCTGTGGCACATTGCTCACATAAAGCAGCCAGTTCCTGTTCATGTTCTCAAACTGGCTGATGATGTCAGAACCACTTTGGCAGAGATTTATAGTTTGGATTTTCTGAGTGTCTCCTCCTCTGTGAGCAGACGTAACAGGTGAGTTGTTGTGTTGACAGATAATGATTGGAGAGGCCATCCTGTTTTGCTGTCTGTCTCGGAGAAAGCTCGGCGGTGGCGGTGAGGCTAACATCAACGCAGCTGGCTGCAACTTCAATTCCTTCATACGCAGAGCCGTCCGATTTGTTGGTAGGTTGATTTTTTTAAACTGCACACTTACTCATGTCACATAAAGGCAGTCCATGGTAGCCAGTTAAGAATTCTAGTACCTTTGTGGTGACACTTTTCTCCTTATGGGAGCTCAAAATGGGAATTTTACAAGACTCCCCAATTTATTCATATACATGCCGTTTTTCTATTCTATGCCATCAAGTGCTTTATAATTATTTTACGCACACTCTCGATACATTGGGAGGTGCCCAAGGGTACTTGGGCATGCCGACTGGAGCAGCAAGGAATCAAACCATCAAACCTCTGATTAGCAGACCTGCTCTACCCTCTCTGAGCCACAGCCACCTCTATGTGTGCGTTTCATCTGCTAACAGTAAAATTACTATTATCTCAATGGATTCATGCTTTTCGTTTTGGTTTTGCTTTATTAGCATTGGATATTAAAACTGATTCGGTCTCTAAAGACGATGCATTCATCCACAGTGCTAAACCAAAATCATATAATTCCAGCATTACCAGCAATACCCAAAAGTAACAAACACAACTCTGACAAATCTCAATTACAATAACTTTCCAAGCATATAAAATATAATATTTCTAAAAACCATGTTGACTCTATTTTAACTGCATCTCATGCCTGTGAGCTTCCTTGCTGTTTCTGAGAAACACACTGATTAATGCCTCTCCAGGATTGCTTGTTTTTAAACCATTTTTGGGAAAGCTGGTCATTACTACATGGTAAATCATCCAAATGCATCCACTTTATAAATTAGCACATCATCCACATTGCAGTGTCACACTATTTGCTTCACTTAATAAATCCGGCCACATAAATACTCTCTCTCACTCACACAAAGAAAATATAATACAACACTTCACGGTAATTTTATGGCAAAGTTGTTTGTCGACTGCTGCCTCAATCGTGTAGTTAATTTGAGCCATCAAAACATTTATTATTCATCGTCATTTTACCCTCCTTCATTTTTGCTATTATTAATTGTTAGACAATTCATGTGGCGTTGAGAGCAACCATTGAAAAACTGAACTGAGTTAAACTGGACTGGATTGTGAAGTGATGCAGCGTCAGACTATACCGCGATACATTATTTTGTCTAAATAATACAACCCTACAATTTAAACTAAACATTGTAAAATCTGATATTCTAACTCTTTTCCCTCTTGGTAAGCACATATCTCACCATCTATCCTCAGGAGTTCATGCGTTCGGTCTTTGTGCCACGGCCCTCATCACAGACGTCCTCCAACTGATGACTGGATACCCAACACCATATTTCCTAACTGTGTGTAAACCCAATTACACCACCCTAAATGTCAGCTGTGAACAGAACCCATACATAATGGAAGATATTTGCTCAGGGAGTGACCCTGCAGCAATCAACCAGGGCAGGTAAGGAAAGAAAAAACACTCGGTATGCTCCACTTTACACTGAAAGACTTCTGAACACTTTCACGCAAACGACACACAAATTAAGAATGGATCAGTTTTTAGTAGTCAAGAAAAATCATTTAACGTGATTCTTTGTGATGCTTTATATCACTAGCTATAAAGTACATTAGCACTCTTAGAGGGGAATATAAGACAATTGTCTTATAAAGCAGAGAAAAAAGGCTTTTTCTTTTTAATATTATTATTATGAAGTATATCACATAAAGAACAGAGCAGGGATAGATTGGAAAACTTACAGACAAGACAGAGTTGGTAAGAAAAATAATACCAGCAGGACTGTGAGTGTGTGCAGTGAATGTGAGGGTGTTAATTTTATTCAGTCCAGGTTTAATGCAAATTAGGAGAGAATTATGACAATAATAATAATTATAGTTAAAGCAACACCAAACATCACCACCAATAATCCCAATCAATAACTACGACCAACAATGACAATAATAACAGTGTCAATCCCAAAATGACTTACTTACCTGGATGACTGAGCATGCATCAAGACAGATAATGACAACAAATTACAACAATAATACCGTTATAAGAAAATTATAGGGAATAACTCAATTGCATGCATCATCAATTCTGCAAAAGTATGCTGGAGGGATGATGACGCTTCTTCAGAAGCTGGACAATGATGCCAGGAAAAGCACGAAGCAACTAAGTAGGTCATTAGAAGAAGAAACAAACTACTGGAGAGAGGAAGATGATCAGGGAGCCAGAAAGAGACAAGATGAGAAAAATAAAGAGAATGAGGGAAGGAAAACAGCCTAATTACACACCAGGGAGGGAGAGAGTGTATGAAACAAGTGAATTCAATACACATGACATTAATGAAAACAGGAAAAAAGAACAAAGGGGAAAACACAGATAAGTCAAATGAAAATTCAGTTTGGATTTCATTTCTGCTGTGCTAATAGCAACACAGGCAAAGTCACCACTCTGAAAGACTTTTATCATTTGGCTCTTTTACATCAACAATGTGGACTTGTGATTTAAATCAAAGGATTTAACACAAGTTTTGCACAAATTGTTTAGATGTATCGCCACTTCAATACATGTCACATATTTCAAAATCAAATGTTCAAAGTAAAGCTTTTAAATATGGATTGCTTTTTAGAGTCAATGTATTTGTGTAGCCCCATAGCGCTTTACACAGCCAGTCATCCATCCATTCACACACTGGTGATGGCAGCTACATTGTAGTAGCTGACCACCACCAGTAGGCAACGGGTGAAGTGTCTTGCCTAAGGACACAACAACCGAGACTGTCCAAGCCAGGGCTCGAACCGGTAACCTTCCGGTTACAAGGCGACCTCCCAACTCTTGAGCCACAATCGCCCCACCAATGACCACCTTAAACGACCACCTACAAATATCACACGATACTGTGTTTCCTGTGATTTATCTTCATGCTCGTTTGAATTATGATCAGGTGAATGACTTTCTTTGCCTTAAGAAACTCTTGAGCTGTTTTTGCAATATGAATATGACTGATACTGAGAAGAAAGTACGAGCCTGTACACTTCACAACTCATTCTGCTACTTCTATCAGCAGTCACATCATCAAGAAACATTACTGAAACAGTTCCACCTTGTACCATACATGCCCATGCAATAATGCTGTGATATACTTCAGATCATGAGTGTTCTTTTCCATCTCTATACTTTTCTCTTACCATCCTTCTAGTACAAGTTAATCTTGATTTCCCCTACCCAAAGAATTTTTCTTGACTGAGTAGGTCATGTTGTGTGGTCATTGTGGTCTTTTGGTGTTGCTGAGCTGGCCGGTGCATTCTTTTTTTTTAACAATGTACCATGTTCTGCCTTTTCTAAGTTTCGCTGGATTATACAGTTTTGCACACTGCACTAGAGCTCCCTCTAGTGGCTGATGTGTAATATTGTTTTAAGTGCTTTGGAAAAAGAAAAATAGAGGAAGTCCATCCAAGATGGCTGAACGTAATGCTGAAATATTAAAGTTTTAACCTGATATGGACCTTAAAATATTGTTGCTTTGGACGAGATTTGTCTGTAAGAATGAGTGATGATAAAATAATAATTGTCTCTTTGTTTTGTTTAAAAATGGTATGATAATTTGTAAGTTTAGGTGAGATCAACACCAAGGTACCTGTAGCTGTCCACAGCCTCAGTGTCTATGCCTTGGATGTTCACTGGTTGCAGTGGAGGATGTTTGTGCTTGTGGAAGTCTACCACCTGTTCCTTGGTTTTTCTAGTGTTGATCTGGAGGTAGTTCTGCTGACACCAGTCCACAATGCCATAGGTCAGTTTTCATCAGTGATGAGACCGACTATTGCAGAGTCATCAGAGAACTTCTGCAGGAAGCACTGGGTGGAGTTGTGGGAGAAGTCTGCAGTGTAGATGGTGAAGAGGAACGGAGCCAGAACTGTTCCCTGTGGGGCCCCCGTACTGCAGACGACCCTGTCCGATACACAGCCCTGAGTTCTCACATACTGTGATCGGTCAGTGAGGTAGTCCAGTATCCATGTTGTGAGGTGATGGTCCACTCCTGTGTTCTCCAGCTTGTCCTTCGAGACCGTGGGAAGAATGGCATTGAAGGAACTGGATAAATCAAAGAACATGACCTCACAGTGCTCCCAGTGGTCTCCAGGTGAGCGAGGGAACAATGTAGGAGTGAATGACAACATCATCCACTTCAGTGCTTATCAGGGGCCGAAACTGAGTCAGGACCAGCTGCTCCAGGGTGTTCATCAGGTGTGATGTCAGAGCCACTGGCCTGTAGCTGTTGAGGTCCTTGGGACGTGAAGTCTTAGGCACTGGTACCACACAAGAGGTTTTCCAGAGCTCTCCCCAGCCTCAGGCTCAGGTTGAAGAGGTGCTCCATCACCGCACACAGTTGGTCTGTGCAGGACCTGACGACCCTTGAGCTGATGCCATCTTGGCCCCAATCCTCCTCAGCTCCCTCCTGACCTGGATGGTTGAGAGAAAGAGAGAGAGAAAGAAAGAAAGAACAATGGGTTGAGAGGTCTCTTCCTTGATCATTAATAAGCAAATTGTCATGACCATTGATCGCTGATCGAAGACTGTTTATCATTGATTGAAGAGCATTGCCATGATCTTAGACCCCCTCCTCTGAATTGATGAGGGGGTCTAAGTGTACATCTTTCACCATCTTACAATGCTGTGATTGCAGCCATTCCCAAGTGTCTGTGAATGGTACTCATGGCCATTGATCAATGCTCTTGGATCAATGATCAATGGTCTTTGATCAGTGGTTGCTGATCAATGGTCATGACAATATGGATAAATTAATATGCATAAATTAAATATATCAAGGAAATGACCTCACAACTCATTGCTTTTTCAGTGGGATTTCAGTCATTGTAAAATTGTACTGTTGTGGGGGAAACCTGCAGTCAGCTGAGACTGAGGAAGTCACGTGGATGATGATGAAACGTTTCTCCCACTGAAAACACTACGTCCAGATGAACAGATTCAACCTTTTGGCATTTACTTACCTGGATAATTGAGAATGCATCAAGACACTTTCCAAGAGGTATTCCACCTCTTTCCTGATAACAGCCCACTTCACTTGATTGTCATGGTAGGCATGCTGCTTAATGGGCTTGTCTTCACCAACATCTATATCGTCCTCAAGAACTGTTTTGAGTGGGCTTGTCATTAAAAAGCAACATGTGCCTACAAATCAGACGGCAAATATTTTGCTTGACTGGGTCTTCTAAGTAGGACAAATGAGCCTCGAGATCTTACAAAATTTTGGAATCTGAGTCACAGGTGCATACCTGTGACTCAGACTCCAATCTTCCAATCTGCCAGACAATCGGCATTGCTTTTCATGGTCAACATATTTCCTCAACATATTGACATGTCCCTTTTCATTCTATTTTAATTAGGTAGTCTGTGTCACTGAGTTGGTGCTCAGTGATGCAACTTCATGTGGACCAAAGAAACAAGCTTGAAGACTAGAACTAACAACAGGCAGGAGAACTAGAACATGTTCTCCAGGCTAAAAATAGTGACTGAGAGTTTTCTTGTCATATTTTTCATTCATTTTAAACTGGGCATTAGAGAGGGAACAATGTGCAAGCTCACAAATGGTATGTAACCTCTCCCTAAATGAATTTACATAATCCCAGGGACTCTTGTGTGGTTCCATGAATGGCAAAACGACAACAACGACAGACTCTCATCCCACCCTGATTTAGACTCAGCCCAAAATATCTGCAGCATGGATTTCAAAATCTTTTGGAATCTCTCCAGCGTACCCCGGCTTCATGGGTGATAGGCACTCGACACCTTATCCTTAATAGCCACCTCTGGGATGACTTGAGCAAAAACCCTAGACATGAAATTTGATCCCTGGTCAGTTTTAATAATAATAATAATAATGGATTGGATTTATATAGCGCTTTTCAAGGCACCCAAAGCGTTTTACAATGCCACTATTCATTCACTCTCACATTCACACACTGGTGGAGGCAATGCGTTTGACAAGACAAATGTGGAGAAACATGTAACCAGTACTTTTACCACCGCTTTCGCCCTGAACAAGTGCAGTGGGATGACCACATGTGGCAGCACACATTATGGTGAGTTCGTGCTGATGACCGACAATAGCAACATCAGTTTTCAATCCTGGCCAGAAAAAAATAGCAGAGCACCCTGTTACAAGTTTTCCTAATTCCTAAGTGGCCAGACAGATGGTGATTACAGGCAAGGCTTTAAACTTGTAGACGGTACTCTTTTGGCATCACAACCTGAGTGACCACATCATATTCCATTCCAGTCACTGAAAACCACTTATACAGCAAAACACAAGGGTCAAAAAAGGTAAGACACAGGTTTGCTTCTGGGGAGCAGACAGGCAGGGAGACAAAGTATTATCAGATTGCTGAGATTTATTAAGCTGCTATCAGATAAAATGAAACAATTATTTTGTTTCTTAATTTCCGGAGAAGGGCTAACAGGAGTATCAGGCTCCTTCAACAACGTGTCTGAAATATCCACCACATCACCAAGCTGCCGAGCCTGGGCAAGAGTAGCTGCACATGATGGAAAAACAGAGGACTCACTGAGCCCAGAAGGGGCATGAACGCATATATCAGAAGGAGAATTTTCAGTGACTCAGGTGTGGCAGGAAACACCTTTCTCCCAGCCAAATTGTTTCCAAAAATAAGATCAACACCAGCAACTGGCAGCTGTCCCCTTAGGAGAGCTATTCATCTTACTGACTAATAGGTTTTATTTGGATTTTCCTCTGCCAGAATGCCAACAGCCCAGAATGCACAAACATGACACCAAGAATAATTAAAAATACAAAGCAGGGAATCCAAAATCATGCCCAAACTCAAATCCCAGGGTCCAAGACCCAGGGTTTTTAAGTGGGACTAGATAGCCTAAGGTTGTTGGAAAGTGCTATGAACCTATGACAGACCCCATTTAGGGCACACAGAGTCTTTACTGTCTATTTGACAGCTTTTCCTTCGGTCTTGTTTCAAGAACAGGATGTATTGCTGCAGTGGTTCTACATGAAGGTATTATTAACCTATTTTAACCGCAGAGGATATGCTATTTTTTCACTAAAGACCCAATTCTATTGTCTGCCTTACCTTTAATACTTTTCTTTAGTCTTTTATCTTTATCAGACTTTTCATCTGATTTAGTGCTCAGTACATTTGTACATTTTTTAATTATTTCACATTACTAAGTAAAGGAATGCAAACTGGTTGCCTTAAAAAGTGTCAATGATCAACTGCTTCAGAAATGCATCCATCCAGATAAAAAAAAAAAATAGGTCCATTCTCCTAAAACAGTCACATATATACAGCTATATATAAAAGATAAAGGTACAAAGACATTTTAAACTACGATGATATGTATATTTCATTTCTATCCTTTCTACAATGTAAATATTTGCATTTAAAAATGTTTACATTCAATGTTTTAATTTCACACTTTTACATGTAGAACCTACATGATCAGCATTAACCTATTCATCTAATATTTGATCAAATCTAAAAATCCAATGCAACTTTGTAACTTTGTTCCTGATGTTGCTATCATTCGGTGTAGCTACAGCTATCACTACTGCTTTCTTCCTTTGCTTGTCTAATACTCCTATGTCCTATTGGTTAGCCATCACCAGTTTGTTTGTCTGTATCTGGAACTTCCAAAGCATCTTAGCTCAGTCATTCTCAACCACCCTAGGGGCTGTATCCCATTTTGACCTTGGAACTTCCAGCCCATTCTTGGCGCAGATGATGCCAGCGACATGTTTATGGCGTTCCATGTATGCCCTGCCTGCTAGCATCTTGCACCTTGCTGTTATGTGCTGGATTGTCTCAGGGGCATCGTTGCACATCCTGCACCTGGGATCTTGCCCAGTGTGGCAGAACCAAGCCTCTATCAATTTTGTGCTTTGAGCTTGTTCCTGTGCTTCCATGGTTTGTGCCTCTTTGCTGTGTTTTAGTCTAGCTTTGACAAGCCACTTGTAGGATTTCTCTGTATCAGCCACTTTCTCCCTGTCCTCTCATGATGGGTCCTCTTGCTTCTCTTCTTTCTTGGGTTTCTGCTGTATTTACTAATCCTGTAATCAGTTATGGACTTCTTCCGGATGTATTGATGTATCTTTGTTGTTTCATGCTGGATAGTTCAGACAGTCACTAGTCCTCGGCAACCTTCCTTCCACTTAGCATACAGTCTAAGGGTACTGGTGGATCTGAAGGGTAACCCTCCATGCATGGTAATGAGCTTCCTTGTCTTGATTACATATGGCGTCTATTCCCTACTTTGGTCAGCCTATTATTCCAGTAGGGTATCTGACAGTCGGCAGGGCGTAAGTGTTGATTGCCCAGATCATATTCTTCCCATTCAGCTGACTCCTCAGGACTTTCCCTGTTCTCTGCAGGTATTTGGTGACTTCAGCTTTCCAAGCAGCCTCTTTGTGGTTTTCTATTTTCCTGTAGGATTTGCAGGTACTTGTAGCTGACCTCAGTATCTGCAATGTTGCCTTCAGGTAGTGCAATCCTCTCAGTTCTGACTACCTTCCCTATTTTTGACTTCCGATGTCATTGCTATAAATTCTAGTGGTATGGATCAGTGAGTTAATATCTTGTTCACTCCTGGCATACAGTTTGATGTCATTCAGGTAGATGAGGTGGCTAACAACTGTGTTGTAACTTTATTGCAGTCTATTTGATTTGATAACAGCATTTTGGGGGTTATTTTGTAAGTGATCTATTGCCAGTTAATTATGGATTGCAATTTCTACCAAGAGCATTTTATGCATATTACCATTAGAAAACTGCATTTCCCAGAATCCTTTGCAGTAGAGATGGAATGTACTCAGGTTTAGCTAGAAAATGAAAAGTTTTTGGGAAGCCATTATATATCTTGCTCTGATGTCAGGTTTTTGTGTTGTACCCCCTTTTTTTGAAGTCTCATATGAAGACTATTGTTCCTGTCCATTTTCTTGGCTAAGTGCATTTGCTACAACAGACTCCACCATTCCATACTTGGTATCCGTAGCCAGTCTTGGTAATGATCTGGCTGAGTTTGTTCGCCACTTCCCAATCCTCCTGATGAAGGCCCTTCCTGTTGATCTTGTACAGTTCAAGGCATTACAGGATCCATGTGTGAGGCATTGAGTCATAGGCTTTGTTGTAGTCTATTCATGCAGTGCGCAGGTTGGCCAGTCTGGTCTCACAGTCTCAAGTGACTGCCCTGTCTACACTTGTACTGTATTGACTCTGTGTTTAATCATTACAAGACAAAAAATTAGATTAGATACAACCTCCTCTTTTTGGAATCTGTACATGCTTATTCCAATATAAGTAAGACAAGACATTGTAATTCACATGCTTAAAATGGATGGAACCTGGACTTTTCTGGTCATGATTTCCGATACCATACTTATCCATACCCAAAGAAAAAAGTGCTTGTGTTAATAGGTGAATGAGGCAAGTTCTGTAAAGCTTTGAGCGCTCCGGTGCTTTGGAGTAAAAGAAGCATGTTTCACTTCGCATTACCTCAGTAAGGCGATGTGAAAAGTAACAAATATCATCTTAGGTTGACTTAAATGTGCTTTGTTCCCCTTTTTATTAAAACACAGAAAAACACATCACACAAAAATACTGCAAAAGGAAACGGTTGCCTTATATGCATAAAGTGTATAAACTCAAAACGCACATCTCACTTAAAAATTAAGATTCCCAAATGTAAACAAATCAACTTGTTAGAGTCCTAAATGATCACCTTTAAAGTGCTAATAACATCATGTACAGTGAGACAAGCATGGAGAACAGCACTGACTGGGAGAGGCTTTGAACAGACGACATACTCAGTTCAATTCAACATGTACGACTTTAAGAATGCACAATGCACTCTTTACTGTAACATAAGTAATACCACACAAATGCATTATTACCATTTGCATAATGTGCTTCTTCTACAATAAATAATTTCAACTTGTTCTAGAATATATTTCACCTTCACAACCTGTAATGAAATTGTTGACATAATTTTTTATTAAATACTTTTTAATTCAATCTAATCAATAATAACTTCTGTTGTTGCAGGATGTGGTAATAACCTTCCCTGTGGTATCAAAAATGGTATTAAGTATCAAGTATTTTCCTAGGCATTGGCATGAAGTTTGAATATCTAGTAATGTGACAACCATAGTCCTTTAAGATGCAGCTATAAAAAATTAGAAGTATTTTAGATGTTAGGAGGGGTATCACTGCATAAATGGATTGGTTCTTATATAGTGCTTTTCTACTCCACCTGAGTACTTTATACAATTTGCCTCATTCACCCATTCATGCAAGCACTTTTTTCTATGCAAGATTTATACTCTGATGGATGCACCAGAGAACAACTTGTAGTTATTTTCTTGGCCAAAAACATTTGGTATGCAGACTGGAGCATGCAGGGATTGAACTACCAACCACTAACCTTCTAATAAGGTAGATGACCTGCTCTGCCTCCTGAGCTATAGACACCACATAGCAGTGGGAGGCCTCACATTACAAGGGTGCACAGTCTCGTCACATCTGATTTGTAGAACTGAACAATAAACACAAACGTTTTTCCTTTTGCTCCCTACATTTTAACATAAATATATACTTTCTACTCCTTACATTTTCAAAACAGGCTCACTACTTCTTACTGACCAGTTGGTATAGAAGAGAATAACTCCCCCCAAAATGCAGCATTTATGTCATGAGAACTACCCTGAGAAGGAAAGAAAGAAGGAAAAAAAACAATTTAAATTGGAAAACCAACTGGAAAAATCAATTTGTCATCAACATGATTACAATTAGCAGTAATCAAGTAACTTGAACAAATACTTGTTTGTACAAAAGATGTACAAAAAAACAACCACACAATTTCTAGGATGTTATGTGTTTTTAACGGGATACTTTATTTTCAGATGTCATGGTTTTCTTCTATACCAGCAGGTATATGTCCCCTAAGGCTGAAGTATGATTTTCTGATTGTTAATTAGAAAGAAAAAGTTGAAGTAGAAGAGACAAGTTTCTCTGAAGAGATGGTGAATAGACAGATTTTACAGAATGAACATTACAAACATTTAATCTCTCTAATATTGTATCTGACAGAACTTTTTTTAAAGCAGCACAACTGTGTGTATGTGCTGTATGTGTTGTTCTGAGTTTACAACCGGACTTCTTCCCCCTCTGAGAGAGACAGTGGTCTGTTCCTTCCTGCATGTGTTCCAAGAGCCAAAGAGGTGCTTTTTGGACGCTACTACTACGACTGGTTTAAAGGAGGCTTAAAAGGATTATTGCACTCCAGCTTTAAATATTATGCATGTCTTTTGTATTATTTATTATGTTTTGTATTGAAACCTCAGTTTTAAACTGACATACATTGCAACACTTGTGTTACAATGAGATTAATGCAGATATAATTATAATGGTTATGTCAGCACTAGAGTTGACCCACTTCTAGTGCTGACATAAGCTGTGCTATCTGTTTTCAAACCCTTAATGCAATTTGTATGACACCACAGATGTTGCAACTGTGCAACTATGTTTTCAGGATGAACACACAAACAAATCATACAGCTCCATAAATGCACCAACACTTACCAATGTGCACATATGCAGGGTCAGGAGTTAGCATGAAGCTTTAATATCAGGAGCTGTCATAAGTAGGTCATGGATGGAGCAGAGTGAGAAACTAAGCTACAGATTCACTTTCCTTCTGTAGCACTCTGCAGTTTATAACGCTAGCTTAATTTGGTTCTGCTTTGTTTATATAGGCCAGTTTACAACAATAGTAGCCTTAGGCAAGCCTTGTCTCTATGCTTGTATGTGTTTCATTAGTAAACATATGACTGCAATGTTACAGAGCACATGAAAAGAGGTTCAGTTTTGGTTCAGTCATTTAGTCCCTAAGATAGTGTGTAGGATTTTGTTTTTGATATCTCAGGCCAGTTGTGTTTCTTTTTACCTCCTGCTCTCCTGCTGAGGTGAATCTTGGATGAATTTGTTTTTGTTCTTTTGTCTCTTGCAGGAAATCCTTCCCATCACAGCATGCTACTCTGGCATCCTTTGCTGCCGTCTATGTTTCGGTGAGTGATGTTTTGAGCTCGTGCAAATGGTAATCCCCAATGTTACAGCAGAAGTCCCTCACAACTTCTTAGGATACCGTTGTCTATTTGACTTAACAAAAAAACTTCAATTCAACTTATCTTCTTAATTTTTTTATCAGTTACATAACAAACAACTCAACCTTCTGTGAACCAAACAGGCTTTCTTTTCAGTTAAAATGTAAAATGTAGTGAGTTTTTCTCCTCATGGAATATGTCTGTTAAGGTTCTCAGTCATCCAGGTTATCGTAGTTTAAGGAGCTTGAAAAGAAAAGGATCTGGACAAAGAGTGACCTTGGTCCTTTAGATGCAGATGGACAGTCGAGTCCATCTCGACGGGACAAGACTCAGCTGTCCATCTAAAGGACAAAGGTCACTCTTTTGAGGACGCCAGTGTTCACATTTTGGACAGAGAAGACCAATGGTTTGAAAGAAGGGTGAAAGAAGCCATCTATGTCCACTGTGAGCAACCATCTTTGAACAGAGGCGGTGGTTTACGACACCAACTGTCTGCCATCTATAATCCAGTTTTAAGATCCTTCCCTCCGCTCACATCCTAGAGCATTTGACCTCAGGAAATCACATGATGGGGTGGGGCTAGGTTTCACAATGAGCTCACCCAAAGCCATGGCTGATTGTGACCTACACCCGTTTTCACACCTTGGCTCATGTCATTAGGGAGAGGATCATTAGGGGGTCCATGACCCTCGTGGGGGGACACTCCCATGGAGCTTAAATCTGGGACTCTTTACACCAGTTGCTCTTAGAACTGAAGAAGCTTCTCGGATGAAACATCTTCAAGGAAACTTAAAGAAGTCCAGACACTTTTCTTTCCGAGCTCCTTAGACTCCTCATGGAAGATGCTTTGAGCAGCTAAAGTGAAAATTGTTGTATTTAGACAAAGGAAAAATGCACTTATATTGGTGAATGAGACATATTGTACAAAGTGCTGAAATTGTTCAAAATCAATTGTATCAGCTTCAGCTGAGTGTAGCTTCAGCTCATTCCTTAGCTGTGCACTCCATAAATTTGTTTTTATTGTTTGGGGGAAATGGTAGTATTTTGAGACAGACCCACAGTATGCTACCTCCCTAAGCGTATATGACAAAAACCAATAAGCTTAAGGCTATAAATAAAACCAGTATTGTATTTGCCGTATGTTGCAGATGTATTTCAACAGCACTCTGACGGACTCATCCAAGCTACTTAAGCCCCTGCTCGTCTTTTCTTTTATTATGAGTGCCATCATTTGTGGCTTGACCAGGATTATTCAATACAAGAACCACGCAATGGACGTCTACCTGGGCTTTCTGCTTGGAGGTGCTGTTGCTGTCTATCTGGTATGGAATTAGATGTGGCTTTTGCCACTATGGGTACAGATGTTCTCATCATAATAAAAGTTTATGTTTGGAGACACATGTGTTGGCTGCTTTTAAGTTTTCAACCAACTTAATTTAAATCAAGGTTAGATATTTTATCAGGTATGTATGAGATTTAATTGGATTCAAATTGAGTTAGACAATCACCAAAGTCAGTGGGATTTTTACTCACATCAAAGCACTCGATCAAATAGTCTCATGAAAGACTGGGGCTTTCAATGTAGTATAAAGCATTGAACCGACTAAATTGTTCACAGTGTTATGGGTGGGATTAAGGGACCTGAATCCATCCAGTTCAACAATAGACCCATCCTGAAGGCCCATGAGAAGTATTTTCTGTTTTTCCTTAATTTATACACACACTTGAAATCGCTTGTAATAAAAAGGGTAGTATTACTGTAGTTACCAGGCCCTGCCCAAATTACACTAGCCTATCCAAAATCAGAATCCAGGTATCAAGCATGAAATCATATTAATATTATATTAGGTTTTAAGTAAAAGAACCTAGAAGTGTTTCTCTGTTTCTCTGTTGCCAGGGATTGTATGCAGTTGGAAATTTTCAGTCTAGTGAGGAGACCAGCAGCAGTCCTCCTGCACTTGTGCACTGCCCACCTTGCTCCTTGCCACATATTAGCCAGGAAGCTGTCCTCAACCACCTGCAAATGAAAGCTAGCATATCTGGGGAGCCTACCATCCCCATCTCCCATTCTGAGGGTCTGCTTCACCGAGGTCTTCAGCAGCAGAGGCCCGATGGAAGCCTGAAGCGCTCTAGTGCAGATGTGGAAGTGATATCCCCACACAGCTCCCACAGCAAAGATGCCATGATGACCTTTAGTCACACTCTCCCTCGGGTCCACACCCCACAGGCTATGGCAGCATATGAAGAGGCAGCTAGGCGCCATGCTGCCACCCTCCACCATGCCTCCATGGACTCTAGCCGCTCAAAGCAGCTTTTGTCTCAATGGAAAAGTAAGAACAACACTCATAAGTGTTCTCTTCAGGTCCCAGATTCATTCTCCTCGTCTGTAGACTCGTCATCAGGGCCGCCCTCCCAGCATCCACACCATCATGGCAGCATGGAACTCCGATCAAGCTCTGAGCCATCTGCTATGGGTCTGAATGGTGGTTTTGATGCCCATGCATATATGGCCAAACTGGCCACAGGTGCTAGTACCACTTTACCCACTAACTGTAGTGGTATCACTGGAGGAGCTAGGATAAACATGCAGCCTCGACCTGGGTCTTCTCAACTGGTCCACATACCAGAGGAAGGTCATGAAAGTTATGCCATCTCTGACAGGACAGTGGGAGGCGGAGGAGGAAATGAGGGGATGTCAACAACAAACAGCACTATCCAGGCTACCTGGCAAAGAGCTGCAGAGAAGACTGCAACCTGCAGGACTAATGAAAATGGGCAGAATCTCCAACCTCGAATCATGCAAGTGATTGCTATGTCTAAACAGCAAGGACTTCTACAGACCCATTCCAAAAGCTTAGATGAAAGCAGCATGGCGTGCAACAACACTGGGAGTTTCCAAGGCACTGCTCACTACAGGGCACTTACTGATCAAGACCCCACCAACACCACAGGGCCCAGCTCATTGGGCAGCACATCAGGCAGTATTTCAGGGAGCACTGGTGCAATTGTCAGAGTAGAAGCACACCCCGAAAACAGCAGACCAGTGATTCAAGCTCCATCTACAGATGGAAGTGGAACATGGAGGTGGCGATCCCTGGAACACGGCACTGGAGCCGGTGGAGGTACAGAGACGAGTGGTGTAGGGGGAGCATCAAGTGGGTGTTTGAGGCAGTCTTTTGAGCTCAATGATCTGAACAGAGACTCAGAAAGCTCTGACTCAATACGTGAAGGATCTATTGACAGAAAGCGTGCCAATCACATTGTTACTACCACCGCCACCATTAGCACCCCACCCATAATTACAGTTCACACGCAGAAAACTGGGCAGTCAGAGCAGAGGGTTCAACCACAGGGCCTCTCTACTATAAGGGTAACTCCAGGTGATGGAAGCACTTCTGGGTCTGGAGGAGGTGGTGGCAGTGGCGAAGGTGGAGAGAGTGCTTCAGAAACCCCTTCAGTCACCTCAAGTCGAGAGTCCACACTACAAAGAAAAGTCAATAACATCATCCTGATTCCAGAGAGAGCCAACAGCCCAGATAATGCTCGGAATATTTTCTACAAGGGAACATCTATTACTCCTGTTTACAAGGACTAAAATAATAAAAAACTGAGCACTGATGAGATGCAACGATATTTTTAAGGAATCCCCAAATTTACAACCTGCCAATGTCTATATGATAATAAAATAAAAGAAAGGGTTTTAGTCAGCATGATTTTTGTAAGTGTTTACACTAAAGCACAACCTTTTAAGTGTTGTAGAAATCACTGTGTACTTTTGTGGTCACTCCCTATTGTAATGTAGATGCTCTGCCAGTGGAACCTTTTTTATAGTGTTTTGGATAAAAACATCCACAAAAAAGTAGCACAGAAACAATGAAAGTGTAGCAGACTACTAAAAATACTTGTATCATAGCCGTAAAACCAATGTTTCGTTCTCTGAACTGTAAATACTGTGTATGGTGCTACACCCCCAAAAACGGTTCACGTACTACATGACATAATGTAAAATCCCAATAGATGCAAAATGTAATATTTCATAAAGCGTTAAAGAATGACATGTGAAAGAGAGAACTTTTATATTCTGTCTCTTTTCTGTACAAATTCCACATATTCAACAAAACACTGTTTAAACCATAAGTGTGCTTAGCATTCCTTCTGTAGCTATGACGTCAAATATGCTGTGACTTGCACTGAAATAAGTGTTTACTATACAACGTATATCGTTAACCCCAATTTTGTCTTTATATCCTCTACCTATATTTGGACCTCCACGTGGGTCCCAGATCTAAGCACAACAAGGCAGCAAACTGGTGAAATCTTCTTCTTTATACTGAGAGGTAATTAGTAAATTTTTAAAAAGGCAGTGCAATTAACCTCAAGTCTCCTTCCCTACGTGGCAGGTTGATTTAAATTGTCTTTGTAGCTTTTAGTGGAACACTTTAACTTTTTGTTCACAATAAAGAAACAGAATATTCAGCACCTAGAGTTTGGATATAAAAACCATGTCTACAGTCCCTAAATTGCTCACCCATTTCAGCAGGTGGCCCACATGTTAAAAGGCTACAGCACAGGCCTGGGTTTGAATCTGCTCCAGGTTCCTGCATGTCGTGTCCCTTCTCTCGACCTGCTTTCCTGTCCACTTTCTCCATAATGTCCCAGCAAAACAAGGGGAAAAAACCTATGCATTTTGAGGCACAGATCTATAGCAGTGTAAAAGCATGTGTTGCACCATAATTTTAATGTCACGTACCCTTTGTTAAAATTTGAATTATAACTTCCGAGGTTATTTTGCATTTAACACACCTAAAAGTAATTTTAATTACAGTCTTGTTACCAGATAGAGACACCTTACAAATCTGGTCTTTAAGCGATGACGTGATGAATCCTGCTTCTGGGCCAAACTACTCTGAATTTATTAAGGCTGTTGTGTTTTTAACATGTTTTAATGCTTTCTATCTTGTTTTATTTAATCTCAACAAGCCCTTAAAAACAGTAAGTGATCACTGTCGGCCTCTCTCAATTTTTATTACCGCTAATCCTTTTAAAGCTCAGTTTTTAAAACCTTACGATGTAACTACAGCCCAGCCCATGCAGCAGTATATTAATGATTAACCTCGTATTGTGGATGGATTATCTCAGTTGTTCTCGTGACTGAAGTTTGGTCCGTTTACAGCATCCTGCCATGCGATTACAATTTTCCCTAACCAACGGGAACCCTCACGTTAACTTTTATCGAGTGGAAAAAAGTTAGCGTTCATCCTCCAGCTTCACTGTGTTTATGCTATGCTAACGTAGCTGTGTAGCTAGTGATCATGTAGCACATCATTATATACCAGCTAGCCCAACTTCAATAACAATGTTCCCTCTAAGCTGCGCGCGTGCGCAATTGCGCACTGCTGGCATGGTCTCTGCGCACAGAAAATCTGTGTTGCGCACAAAAAAAAAAATCTAACCTGAATTGAAATTAAAATTAAGACTTTAACGATTCTGTTTTGCAGTGTTAGTCAGTAAGTGACTGGCTGCTCCCGTATGGGATTACAACGATGCCACCTTATCCCATAGTCCAGCCAATGATGCGATTCACATTCGTATATACGCAGCTAATCAACGTCCTTGACAGGCTATGACAGCGTCCTTATGTGCCGACACCGGTGTTTTAGCTAGCAAAGCGGCTGATGTGGAGTGAAGTCACGTTAATGACAACGTGTACAACCATTGGAGATGTGAGCAGGACAGACGGAACAACTGATGGAAAAGTGTGGACTTTACACCAGTTTTTAAATTGTGTTGATCGGCCACGTAAAACCAGAGTTATGATAAAAATATCTGCAATGTTTGGTTTTCTTCCTGAATACTATCGTTGTTTATATTTACTGCGGGAAGAAACGGGAAAAACAGCGTTTTATAAGGAAAACGCTCGAAAGCCTGTGAGCAAAAACAACAAAAACAAAAGTCTAACATAAATGTAAATGCTGTGCTTTAATTATTTTAATAAACCATGTAACTTGGATGGATTCGATGCTGGCGTGACCACAGTGCACACGTCTGCTGTTGCTCACAGTGGTCCAAGGGACCGCTCAGGGAGTTTGTGTGTTCGCTCAGACACACGAAAAATTAGAGGGAACATTGTTCAGTAACCCTACAAACGTCACTGCTGTTTAGTTTTCTGTCTTCATTTATGTTGGAAGTGATAACAGAGCTGTACGTTTTATTGTTTCAGAAATCTCTCAGTCAGAACATGCTATATCATGTTTAGGTGGAAGCTAGCGAGCTAACTTCCTGCTAACTTCTAACTCTGTTAAATTTAATAAATTCTGTTTTCATGGATGCCTGGATGTTAAACTTAATTGTTACACCTGGTAAAGCAGCAACGCTGATCATTTTATTAAAGATGAAAGAATTTAAACAGTTTTTAACTGTTAGTGATGCCGCAGTGTTAGTTTGACTTTGGGGCCTGAAGCAGAGTTTGAGCCCAGGCACGGTTAATGACGTCAGACTTAAAGACCGGATTATATTGGAGAAACAAAGAAACACACAAAGTAAAAGTTGTATGTACTTTATGTTATGAGTGCTCGATCCACATAAGAGCAGATATAGATGAATAAAATGGGTGACAATCTGTGTTTTGCTAAATGACAATCACTTTTGTAGATGTTTTTTTTTCCTGGTACCGGACTAGTGATTTTTTTTTTTTTTTTTTTGTAAATATTGGTGACCAACAACTGGAATATTTACTATGAAAGCATGGAACGTTTCAAGTTAGTCACATTAGATATACAACAGTATACACACACACACACACACACAACAAAACTACAAAGAAAATTGAATAAAAATGTCAAATCTATAGAGCCCCCACAGGATGTCATTCAGGATGTCAGAATAGCATTCACTTGTAGCATTGCCCAACAGCCCAAAATATATATATATATATATATATATATATATATATATATATATATATATATATATATATATATATATATATAAAACCCTCATTTACAGGTGCTATGTGTAACAAATTTCAAAGAAAATTGTAATACCTCAGTATAATTATCACGATGAAATAAAACCTATGTGATTTTACATGACTAAGCGTGTAAAATGTGTGGACCAATCTTTCCACGAATGCAAATGCAGCATCATGTTCGCTGCAAATTTATTTTGTGCCATTGAGCAATTTATTTCTATCAAAACTAATCCAGGTACTTTTCTTTAATACTCTATACTGTGTAGAAGCCAGTGTATGCACATTCTCTCAATAATTGTATTTCATGGTGATTCTGAAATCTCTCCCATTATCACGGTTATTGTGACTGTTGATTAAAAACAAACAGAGATCTGCTTAGAAGTTTCCACTTTGGTGGACATTCTACCATCTGCTTCAGGGATTACCACCATGACAGGCACCAATTATCTTGCGGCCGCAGGTCCTTACAGCTGCCTCAGCAAATGAGATGCAGAACATGGTCTGCATAATCTTGGTGTTCCAGCTTCCCTTGGAATACTGTTCTGTTCTGTGGAGTTGAAGATCTACCGGACTGGGGCCTTTGTTGGTCTTGGCCTTGTTTTTTTTCCTGTCACAGCAGTCAACTGAATCGCTCTTAGTTTGGCCCCTCACCCAGGACCCGGGATTTTGTTCCCCTACCACAGGAAACAAAATCCCAGCGACACTGGGATCACTGTGACATATAAATCCCTACACCATGGTAAGGTTGCTGTTCATGGAGGGGCATTTCTATCTTTGCTATCGCTGTTTGTATGTTACCATTGTACAACCATGGTACGTTCTGGACAGGTTACCAGTCTGTGATGAGGGTGAAAGGTTTCACTGAAAAGCACAACTGCAGTGCTACTTTTTGCAAATATTTTTCCTATTGTTTCTTAGCACCAAATCCTGCAAAAAGACAAAACCCTCAACCTCACTGGTTCTCACCAGCCATTGCCATTCAGGCACATCACATATGGTAAATGGGCTGGTTTTATATAGCGCTTTTCTACTCTATCTGAGCACTCAAAATGCTTTATACAACTCGTTCATTCACCCAATCACACCCATTCATACAAGCACTTTTCTACGTTTTTAGTGCTGTCTAACTAACATTCACACACATTCACACTCTGATGGATGCATCGGAAAGCTACCTGGGGTTAGTATCTTGCCCAAGAATGTTTGGCATGCAGACTGGAGCAGACTAGGATCGAACCACCTAACCACTTAACCTCCTAACCCTCCTAACGGTGACCTGCTCTACCACCTGAGCTACAGCCACCCCATATGAACGCATAAACACATCTTCAGAACCCATTGGCACCACATAAAAATGACATTTAAATCTTTTCCCATATTTACGGTAAAGTACAACACTTAAGACCACAAACCTTTCCTAAACCCAACTATGTACATTTTGGAAACCTACCAACAGAAAATATTAAGTTCCCAAAATTGAACCACGGTCTGAAAAACCTGTGACATCCTCCTGCTCAAGGAGTATTTTGCGAGTTTGGAAAAATGGACTGTCATAATAATAATAATAATAATAATAATAATAATAATACATTTTATTTAAAAGCACCTTTCAAGACACCCAAGGACACTTAAAAAAGAGGTAAAACACACAGTAGAACAATGACAAAATGAAGAACAATAAAAAACAAGATAAAATAAACAATAAGTTCACAGTGAATATGCAGACTTGGACAGTAGGTTTGAGTTGAACCTGGGGGAGAGAACCAATGTTTCTTATATCAGGGGGTAGAGAGTTCCACAGCCTGGGAGCAGAGCAGCTGAACGCTCTGCTTCCCATCGTGCTGAGGTGGAAAGAAGGCACAGGAATTTGGAAAGAGGAAGATCAAAGTGAGCGAAGACGTAGTGCTTAACAGGTCAGAAAGGAGGAGCGAGGTTATGACGGGCCTTGAAGGTGAGCAGAAGTTTGAATACTACTGTGAAGTTCCTGAAGGAAGGGGTTGATGTGCTGGTAGGAGGGGGTTCTGGTAACAAAGCAAGCAGTTGAACCAGTTGCAGCTTATGGAGGGATTTTTGGGGGAGACCATGTAAGAGAAAATTACAATAGTCAATGCGGGAGGTAACGAGACTTTGGACAAGAATGGACGTAGACTGGGTGGAAAGAGAAGAATGTAATCGGTTAATGTGGTGTAGATGGAAGTAGGCAGAATGGGTGAGATCATTGTTGTGAGATTTATTGGATAGTGAGCTCGTTACCTGAGGTGAACGGGAAACCGTGGAGCCGTCAGTAGCTTGCCATTGCCAGTGTGTGAATGTGTGTGTGAATGGGTGAATGACTGAATGTAGTGTAAAGCGCTTTGGGGTCCTAAGGGACTGAGTAAAGCGCTATACAAATGCAGGCCATTTACCATTTACCATTTAGGGAGAGTGAAATGATTTGCCTTCAGTAGGTTGGATTTGGTGCAGATGAGAAGGATTTCAGTTTTATCCTCTTTGAGCTTAAGCAAATTAGAGAAGGTGGGGGGGAGGAATGAGGCCTGCAGGAGACATATAAGTGGGTGTCATTGAGAAAACAGTGAAAGTAAAGATTACATTTAGGGAAAATGGTACCAAGAGAAGAGAATACACCTTCTGTTCATAATATACGTGCTGAACCTTGGAGTGCACCAGCAGTGAGTGGGTCACTTAGTCGTTTTAATGTGGGAGTCTGTGGGGACTTTAAATTTAATTCTGAGTCAGCCAGGATTAGCCTTAAGAAGAACAACATTTTTTGGCACTTCTACAATGATTTCATTTCTCACTTTCAGAGCTGTGCAATGAATGTGCACCAATGAATTTTACATTAGCCTCTTAAAACCTTCAAAGGAAAACATCAGAATTGCCATGACATTTATTAAACCAGCCTGTGTGATGTCACCTGAACATTGCCACGTTTACAAAATTTTATATAAAAGATGTGATGGTGAGAATTACACATTATATTCTTTAGAGTAAAGCTTAGGTCAAAGCAATCCCATCCTCACTCTCTTAAATAAATTAAAATAAAAGTTGGCCATAAAGAAAAATGACACAAAATTTAGTTACTTTATTTCCTGATTTAGCTGTCCCAAAGGTCAAATCCAAAGTAAAGTAAATGTAGCACACGGGTAGAAATGTAAATCCAGTGGGTAGAACTGTGAATGAATACTCTCTCCATGTGTAGACTCTTGTGTTGTCCCTGGGTGAATAAATGTTTTCTGATGTGATCAGCTGTATGAATTCTACACAGAAAAATGCATTTACAGTCAGCTGAGTTATAATAGTTCACTTGTTGTGATATTGTGCAACAGTCAAATACTACAAAGTTTTGATTGCATAAATCATTGGATCTAGCATCTCACACACAAAATCAACCACTGGATTCTGTGTGTCCAGAGGACGATGATCAGGGTAGAAGACAAACTGTGCACTGTCTCAACTATTTGAATAAATGTTTGTTAATGAAACCAACCACTATATTTCCTGTTGTGATTTCAGATCAGCATTGATTCGAGTATTAAAGACAGGGTAGACTCAGTATGCTCTACCAAGAGGGAACGTCGCTGAGCAGAACGCAGATGGAAAAAGGTGTCATTTCAAATTTCAAACACAAAAGACTACCGCTAGGTAATCTTGAAAAGATTGTCATCACCATGGCTCCTTACTCTGCTGTTTTTACTCAGTTTGAGTTTGTGACTTTCTCCCTTTTAGAGGATGTGGTTCACCAAATTAAGCCCGCAGCTCCCCCCACCGTGATCCTGTCCTAGTACAGAGCACTCTGTTCTTGCCATTATTAGCTGTCCTCTGGTGTGGTTCCTGCAAATTTCAAACATGCAGTAGTGCAGCCATTGCTTAAGAAACCTGGCCTCGATCACACTCTATTGGCTAATTACAGGGCTATTTCCAAACTGCTTTTCTTTCCAGCATTTTAGAGAAAATTGTATTTTGTTAACTGAAATATTTTCTAGATGATAACAGCATCCTGGAGGTTTTTCAGTCAGGTTTTAAAACCCTTCATAGCACAGAGTCTGCATTATTAAAGATCCATAACAACATGTGATTCTGGTAACCATGTTGTTCTGGTGTTGCTTGACCTAACTGCTGCCGTTGACACACTGGACCAGAATATTTTAATATTTCGATAAGTGATTTAGTGGGCATTGGTGGCACTGCACTTAATTGGTTTAGGCCCACAGGGCTTAATTTTAGGGCCACTGCTTTTTTTGCAGTATTTATTGCCTCTGGGTTCCATCCTAGAAGGCATCGATCTCATGTCATCGTTACGCTGATGACTGCCAAATTTATTTGCCCCTGATGCAGAAGGATGCCCACTCTTAGCATGTTAGATGACATTAGAGTTTGTTTGGCCTTAAATGTTTTAAATGTTAATGAAAAGAAAACAGAAGAGTTGCCTTTTAGTAGCCCTGCATCTACACTGGAAAATCTTTGATGAAGCTTGCAAACCATCCGATCCACACAAGGGAAAAGTAACACTCTTTCCGATGTGACTGAGTTGTCCATTCAGTGCATGAACCCACAGTTGCCTCCAGCACAAAATCCTCCCTTTTCTTCTGTTTCTGCCTCGTCTTGGCACCTGGTTCAGGGATACTGTGGGTGTTGCACAGGGCCTTGGTTTTCACATACAGCTCTGTGGCAAATGCACCTGAGTGTTTGCCCTTAAGTGTGTCACACACAGCTTGTTTGCAGATAAAAGCTTCTGCCAGGTCTAAAGTCTCTTTCTGCAGGAACTTGTGGAGTCCTTCGGTTACAGACAGAAGGGACTGAAACATCAGTAGTGCAAAGACTGCTGAGAACTTGTAGAGCTTTGCTCTGAGACCAACAGCTATGGGGGATCCAATGGCAGGTAGCAGGCACTCCAAAATGGCAGTCAATGTCTCCAGAGCTGCACTAATTGATCACAACTGACATGCCCAGCAAGTGTTTGAAAGTTGCACAAGGTCAGTTTTTGATAATTCAAGCTTTGACTGATCCTCCATAAACTTATGATGATTGCCTAGGGAGGTGCTGAAGAAAGAATACACACACTCCAACAAGCTGAAACATCAGCTTGTCCTCAGGGACAGCCTTGTAAGTATTGCACAAAACCAGGTTGTGTTGATGAGCATAACCACGCACATAGATAGCCTCAGGATGGAGCCTTCTAAAATGTGCTTGTACACCTCCAGTGGAGCCACTCATAACAGCTGCACCATCATAGGTTTGTGCTACACACTTAAGCTCTGCAAGGCAATTGTTTTGGATCTGCTGCTGAATCTCATTTGAGCATCAAATGATTTTATCTCTGCAAGTGGTAGGAAACGCTCCTTCACTGCCCCTCTGACACTTGCCTCACCTGCCCTGACTCCTACAGGTTCATAGGGATGGACGAGTGATTATTATTAGTGTATTATTATAATGTCCACTGATGACAACCATACCTGAATGAGCTCAGCTCGATTTTTCAGAGCTAAAACAAGTGACACAAATCAACATTATGCTAACAATTTAACTTAGTGTGCTAGCTAGGTTTATCAAAATAAAGCACCTGGTTCATTAATTACATGGGACTTTCTGCTGTTAGCTGGAGCTAACTAACTGTTACTACCAGGAGTGATGAAGGCTTACTTTCTTGCCTTTCTGTGTGCAGCATGTACGCTAGTGCGTCCGCCGGTGTAGATGCAGAAGAGCGTAAAGTAGCACTGAAAACGTGGATTTTCAGTAATGTGGGCGATCACTGTGAACAACTGGAACGGATTGGATAACAAAGCACTGACTCTACATTAACAGTGTAAAATGAAAGGGACCAACAGTTTTATGATCATATTTAAGTGAATATATTTATTTATATTTAATTATTATTTATTTAAACTCATATTCCTGCATCTTTAAGTCCCTTTTCCTTTCCCTGCCTGCTGCACAGCCGAATCATCACACCGCCTTAATTCCTGAGCTTCTTCAGCTCTACACACCCTCTCAGGTTAGCTGGCCAGCTGCTCCTGGAAGTGCCGAGATCTAGGAGAATGGTCAGAGGAGATAATTGCTCCTAAATTATGGAATAATTTGCCATTGCACGTTATAGAGGCATCTTTGCTGTCCACTTTTAATACACATCTTAAAACCCAGTTTTATTCTTTGGCTTAGACTTTTTTTACTTTTTCTTTTAATTATTTGACCCTTTTTTTTATAAAATTTGTTTTTTTATTTAGGTCTTATATATTTGTATTTAGTTCCAGTATACAGAACTTCGTATCACCTGTGGTTGTTTTAAAGTGTTTTATAAAGACGGACGGATGGATAGGTGGATAAAGAGGTAAGTGAGTGGTTTTGCTGCATCAGTGCTGCCAGAGGGTAGCTGAGCTCCAGAATCCACATGGTACAGGTAACAAACCTTCTAAACAGACAAGTTTCATGCAAGGCTTCCATGTAAACAACTACAATGGCCACATCTTGATGCATTCTCACTCATCCAGGAAAGTAAATCTCCAAAAGTTGAATCTGTTCATCTGGACGTAGCGTTTTGTGGGAGAAACGTTTCGTCACTCATCCAAGTGACTTCTTCAGTCTCAGGTGACTGCAGGTTTCAATCTTATAAACAGTACATTTGCATAATGACTGAAACCAGCCCACTGAAGGAACAGTGGGTTGGGAGGTCAGTTCCTTCATCATAATTATGCAAATTCTCATGACCATGACCATGATCATCAACCACTGATCAAAACCCACTGATCAATGGCCATGAGTACCATTCACAGAGAGTTGGGGAATGGCTGCAATCACAGCATTGTAAGATGGCCATGGCCACAGAGATTACAGGTATGCAAAATGTTCTAAACAGACCAAAGCCCAAAGTGGCCTGGTTGTCACCATGTTCACAGATACAGTCTGGCAGACTTCTTCTTGATATACTTCCTGGTTCCACCTGAGAAATCATTAATAGAGAAGGGTAGAAGAAGAGAGAAAGAAAAGCAGAATCGAACCAGTCAGACCAGAAAGCATAAATAAGCAATTTGGTGAACCTGATTTTGCAGTAAGAAGCACTTTGAATGTACCAGTCCATTTACTATTCCACTGGATAAAAAAGGATGCATTTTGTGCACTATAGCTTTTGAAGAGTTCATTTGTATAAAATCTAACGTACTGCAGAAGGGTTTCAAACCACACTGTCAAGTAAATGGTGAATAATTAAAAAATGTAAAATCAATAATTTAAAAGTACACACAGGATATGCAAAAGCTGCTTCACTCAAAAGGATAAAGTGCCTGTGTAATAATTTAAAGATAGAATATGTTGTTTTCTACATTAGGTCTGCTGAGACTAGGGGGAAAAGATAACAAAGAGCCCAGCCTCGGCTGCGTGACTTCTGTTCAGCAGTTGAAATGTTGTTGGTACCAGGACAGCCCTATTTATCACATTTGCTTCCTATACCTGATTTTTGAATGATAACGTACCCATTACAGCCATATATGCATGTCACTTCTAGATGAAATTAAGTTATGCATACCACCAGACAGGTCTTTGTGGCAATGTAACATCTGTGGGGTCTGTTACGGCCCTGGGCCTTGGAGGGAGTGAGACTGCCTTTTTTTGTTCATGCAAATCCAAGTGACTCGTGGGTGATTGGTTACTGGGAGACCTGTGCCGGCCTTCTTTTATGCAGATTAAAGTGTGCCAGACCACGCGGACGATTGGCTGCCTGCCCATATGGAAAAGAAATAGTAAAAACTTACATGATTTACTCATGAAAGTGGCCACTTTCTCATTACTTTCATATATTGTTTTAGTAAGTATCCAAAACATACAAGTTTCCTTATATAATTTTTCCATATATAATTTTTTATATCTGTTTTCACTCTTGTATGCTTTTCATACAAGTTTCACACAAGACAGATACAAACTTTATAAGATTTATATATATCTTTTCCATGTGGGTGGTGGGTATAAAAGGCTGAAGATCCCTCACACTACGGGGAACTGCTGCTCTGACGTGAGCATGCAGTGTCGTCCTCGTCTGCCTAGCATTTGAACTGTGTTTGTAACCCCTAATATACAGCTGACCTTAGTTTTATTAGAGTCTTGTGTTTGCTGGTTCTCCTTAGTTAACCCTTAGCTTTTATTCTTGCCTGTTCTTTTCTTTGTGTATTTGTGTATTAATTGTTTGCCCGGTGGTGTGTTGAACAGCCCCGTCGGTTTTCAGTTTAACGTTTGCAATAAAACCCCTTATTTACTCTGATTTCGTGAGAGGGCTTGTGTATGTTTCTCCCCACCTGTCACCTGGCAGAGGGGGTGGTAACAGGGTCAGAGACAAATATCCAAATGGTTTTAAGCAAAACATTTAATTTTTGAGACGGCCCATAATGAATTGCGACCAGGAAGTGGTTGTTTTTGTAAATATCTGGTGAACAGAAAGTGATAAAGAGATGGGACCACTTCCCAGGTGAGCATTTTGGGGTATGCATCATTAGGTTTTTTGAAAAGAAAGAAAGACTCCCCCTTTCTTGTCCACCATTGCTTTTCTATGGCTTCATGCTCCAAGCTTTCTCTGCCAGACCTAAATAATAGGTCTAAGTTATATGAACACCAAGATGTCATTATAAGTTTCCTGTAGACATTTGAGTGCTTGCCAAATTCTCCCAAAACGAATGAATTTAGAGGTAGTGAGAGTACAGCTGTACAGCTGTGTAATAACATCAGTTTAAATCAGGGTCCAGCCTTGAGCTATGTCCTGTGTTTTGAAAAATATAGTTGCCATGAAAACCACGATATCCTAGTTCATATGTTTGTTTTTTTTTTGGGGGGGGGGGGGGGGGGGGGGGGGGGTTTGTATCTTGTCTTTGCAAAGTAGTAGAGAATGGAAGCCACAGTTAGGAAACAGGGACAATGAATAAAAACACAGGGCTGCAAGCACAACATTATCATTAATAATGGTCGATGGTTGTTAGGTTTTGTATTGTTGATTGTCATTTATGCTTAGAAATATCTACTTATATATGCTTAGAGTTTTATAATTAGCTTTAGATTGGTAGAGGTTCGATCCTTAATAGTCTGCAAACTTTGTGTGCATTCCACTCTGGGAGCATGGGAAGAGGTCGTACCTTGTCTTATTGTTTTATGGTAGGATAAACGTGGCTATATCTGTTTTAGGCTAAGAGCCTTTTGTTTAGATGAACTGCTGGACTTCCAGACCAGCAGGTTTAGGGAAGTCATTTATGGGGTCACACTCTGACCCCACACACACACACACACACACACACACGCGCGCGCACACACACACACACAAAGGCAAGGTACTCTTTGTTTGTATGTAGACGTCATATGTTAATGACCCTATGCATATTCATGTAACCACAATAAAAGGAGTGCTATGGGGAACCTGGCTGAGAGTCTGACGGGGGTCAAGTGGTGGAACGACACTTGGCTCCAGGCAGGTCTCCCTCATGCATGAGTAACACGGAGAACTTTGCCTACTTGGTGTTCAATGCTTTTGCTGTGTAATTATATTGTCTTCAACGTTCCAGCGAATAGGTTCAAGCTACAAACCTATCATTAATTGGTCCTTCGATGCCGGATCCCTGGAGTCGACATTCACCGAGGGGAGAAGAGACACGCTGAAAGACTGATGTCAGCCAGGAAGTTCCTGTGGATTAACTGTCTGTCTTTTCTCCTCGATGAATGACGATCGGCGGGATCCGAGGCTGATATTACACGCTAAGCAACACCAAGTAAGTCCCTAGAGCCCGACTCTATAACCGTGTGGTTGTGCAGTCTCCGCCACTTTGTGAGGCGTTGAGAAGTTCGCTACTTTGTGGAGCGATAAGTGAGTTTTTCGCTGCTTTGTGGAGCGATAACTGAGTTCCTCGCTGCTTTGTGGAGCAAGAGGTGAGTTCCTCGCTGCTTTGTGGAGCGAGAGGTGAGTTCTCCGCCACTTTGTGGGACGTTGAGAAGTTCCGCGGGGTCCAGACTGTGCTGGACAATAGGCCTATTCTGTGTTGTTGTTGTTGTGTTTTAGTGTGTTTGTGTGACACCGGCTGTTGTTGTTATCATGGGTTCCTAAGCAACCAAGAGTGTGTCAGAGGGTGACAGACGTTTATGCTGGACTTTAAATAAAAGAGAGCGACGGCTCCTTAGCTGCGCGGGTTCACGCGAGCACGGTCGCGCGGGTTTCACGCGGACCTGAGCCGTGCGGTTAATCGCAGGCTTATAAATGGAAGAGATTCAAATGTCAGAAGTTTTCAGAAAACACACCAGCCTTGAAGAGCGTGTGGAGAAGGCCAGTCCACATCAGCAGCACTTAAGATATGCTCTGGTGAATGGCTTTCCCCCACCCCTTGCTGACACAAAATGTTTATTCTTTAGCTTGCCCTGTTCGACAACAGCCTGTGCTCCAGACCATAGATTTAATTGAGGTGGATAATTGTTAAAAGTAATCTGCATTAAGCTTAGCGTTGCTCAAATTCAGTACAATGACATATGAGGTGAAGTGATATAGATAAATATTTTAACTAATGATGTGCATAGAGGCACTTGACCGGTTTGAAAGACTGTTGTCTTATTATGAGCCATTGTTGAGATAGAGCACACCTGTGAAAACAACTAATATGCTGAACCCTGTATGAAACATCTAAAAGTACATGATGGAGAAGCTGAATTGAATATGAAAGTGCAAGTCTTTGCCACTGTGGGCAAAGCACGCATCCACTGTGTGAGGTTGCGTTGCGGTCTCTTCTGAGCTGATGAGCAAGCTACACATCATCAGATCGAGAGCTGGCTGAGAACTCATCAAAGAGAGGGAAACAGAACTATGATAACTGTGATAACTGGAGTGTGCAGCGTTTCCGTGAGCAGTTTTCCTGCATCTTGACTCGTGTGTGGAGTGTTCATAGCATCAGCATCATGTTTTTGTTTATTTGTTTTGTTGGGTTGAAAAATAAATAAACTTGTGATCATACCTATGGATCACCATGGCACATATCACCAGCCATATGATTTATTTATGCAGATGAAAAAGTGAGTGTGAATGTGTCTGACGTCACAGTGTTTTTGTGCGCTGTGTAAAAGTAATTGCCTCTGATTGTGAGAGCGGTGATTCTGCAGGTCACCAGCTATTGTAAAGGGGAAAAAAAGCAACAAAAGAGTGAAAAAGAGACAAAATGTACATTGTAGATGAAAAATAATCATAGGAAAAAGGTTTTGTGTTGATCAGCCAAAAACAACTACAATCTCATTTTCTGCTTTTAAGAAAGGACTGTTCACAAAAACAGAGAGAGATGTGTTGATTAAGCAGTGATAATAATAATGAACATGTCTTAGTTTGTCACTTTCAGGTGAAAAGCAGACCTGAATCAATTTTCCACATGCAGCGGTCGGAAGAAAGTTATAATTTAACATCATTGGAAACGTTCAGGCCAAGTTTCTGGCTAACTTATTTACAGCACCATGTGTCTCTCAACCTCACAAGCGAGCTCTCACTCCTCCCTGAAGACAAGGAATGCAGCTCCAAAGAGCAATAACATGGCAGTTAAAGAGACAGCAGCAAAGTCCTGAGCAAAGAGTCCCAGCAAGCAGCAGCAGTGTGGACAAACAGCATCAGAGAAGAAGAGCAAACCCATCATCCTGCCTGATTGGATGAATGGCACTGTGTTTCCAACAAGCTGCAACTTCACTGTGCATGTGACAAGAACGTTTGAGGAGAACTGAGGAGACTGTTGGAGTTTGACATTTGCCACCTTTGGAGTAAAATGGCAAGAAGAGACAGTGAAACACAGGACAAAGCTGAAGGAGAACTGCCGGCTGTTGGACTGTTGAAGTGGGAGAGGACAACAGAGTGAGAGGAGTGGTGAGAACACACAGGAATTTTGTTTTTAATGTGGGAAATCAAAATTTGGGTTAGCAAACCTGGGGAAAAGAAAACTGACTGCTTAAGTTGGAAAATTGAGAAGGAGTCTGAAACACTGCAAAAATAGAAACATATACAAAATCACACACACAACCAGAACATGCATTAACCCTACTAACACAAACACAAGAGAGCTCATGAAGATTAGACAGCATCTTAAGCATGTGAGTCTGTTTACCATCTTGTCCAAGTCACCTTGTGTGATGAGAAGTGATGCAAAGACCAGTGGACTCATAGCACATCAGTTAAGAAATGATCAAATAATAGCAGAGAAATGTGTAGCAAAGGCAGCTTTAAGAACATGCCCTGCTGGAGATGCAGCTCCACAGACATTGATTAAACCTGCCTAATAACACAAACACACATGCAATGAAGATCAGCTTGTTATCTCTCATCACTGTTAAAATAGTGTCAACTTAACAGACACTTGTTATCAAATACTGAATTTATCCAATGCTGACAATTGACTCTCTAGGTTGCAGGACAACAGTTTAACTTTGTGGGAAAAAAGATTCTGGTTTGACCAACCAGTGATCAGACAATAAATTTAGTCGTTGATATAGTAAATTGGGAGATGCTTCCTGCTTGATTGATGCAGCGCAACTAATTTACTGTATGAGGGAAATTCTATTTTTGTGATAACATTTTGAACATGCATTTCTGTTGTCCTGTCATCTTAGTGGGTTAATAGCTGATATGCAAATTAGTTGATCGTTCTTAGATTAAGGAAAGGTGACTGAATTCTAGCACGAGTGAATGAGATGTGTTGGAGTTTGTTGTGTGTTGAGTGGAGACTCTAAAACACTGAGTTTCCTGTGCGAGTGAATCCTGTACCTAGATACACAACTCTGTATACGTCAGAACAAACTTCTTTTGTGAAGTGCATGACAACATGTCACATGTTTTAGGATGAAGGGAAAAAGGAAAACTGAATAAAATGGGTGTGTGGCCTAAATGAGTGAAGAGCACAGACCTGGGGATTAAACTCATAGCTAATAAGACATTAGGCTTATGTTGTGTGTTGTGCAGCTGATGGATGGTTTGGAGTGAATCTAGCTGATGATTTTTCTTTTGTTGTGAAGTTGAGCCTGCCAATTAGTATGATGGTATGATAAACCAGGCTAATGGTATGATTTACCCTCCTGAGATGAGGAGCTTGTGTCATGACTTAACAAGGCCTTTTTATTTTGATACTTTCACAGTGCACTGAAAGTTTTGTTCGATAATCTCTGTTGAGCAGATCTGCACGATTAGAACAGAAAGCGCTGTACGATACGTCGTCGAGAAAATTGTTACAAGTGAGCTTCTCCACATTAAAATGGGCCCTGGAGAAAGTCACTTATCTGGGGACAATTAGAAAATGAGAGTCCCTGCCTAAAAAGGATTCAGCGATGTAATCCGAGCTAAAGTTCTTCTTTTTCTTTTTCAAATGACGTCATTTCGCTGAGAGTGGAAACTAAATGCGACGATAGGTTCCACTATCAGCAAAGAAAGAATGAATGTATGAATGAATGAGTGAAAGAAAAAAAACTGACTGACTGGTAAAAGCTGACAAAAGCTGACAAGACTTTACTGATGTAACACGACTGTGCGAAGTTAACCCCCACCTGACAAAGGTGCAGATGAATCTATGTGTGTTTCCTTTGACAGGAGCAGAAAGATGACAGCAACATTCGAGGTTGCGTGATGATTTAACCTTTTAAATGCCACTTTCTGTGTCTGTGCATCTACCAGGGGGTGTTATTCACTACCTTGTGTTGCTCACAGAAGTTACTGTGAGAAAGTGTGTATACATCTGCGCAGCGCTAACATTTGCATTTTCTTTTCTACAGCATTACAGTTCTTCATGTGACTTGATGATGCGATTTATACCAGGACAACCGGTTGATGTTTTTTCCTACTACAGGATTTCTGGGTTTATGTGTGAAGAAACTGTGTTTACAGGTTATGAGTTGGTGATGCTGTTACACTGTGTTTTTGGGAAAATGTGAAGGTTACTTCGATGATGTGAATAACATTCTTTCCACAGCTATGGATGGCTAACTTTATGGTCTTTTTATAGTACCTCTGGAACCTGTCGACCTGCGTCTGACCACGGTCAATGTGTATTGCTAATGTTTGTTTTTCTAAGGGTGCATGTAGAGGATTCAGCAGAAGCGGACAAGTGACATGAGAAAAACAAATAAGAGATGCAGTGTTTATGGAATAGTTTAATATGGTGCTCATTAGCTGGCCACTTTTGAGCCCATAGTAATATATGAGTGGAGTGACTTTGCTTAAGGGAAGTCACCGATTACATTAATGTTGACTGAGTACATGGGATGATCCATGTCTGAGGCGACTTATGGAAATAATTGTAGTTTACTGATTTGAGAAAACCTGCACATGACACTTGTCTTGCTGATGTTGAATGCTTATTACTCTTATGATACAATTGTTTATAAGTGTGAAGTTTGATTCCACTTCCAGATCTTGTTTTCCAGGCCATAATGGTGTGTATGCAGGCTCCTGGCAGAGCCAGGTGTTAAGCAAACTTAATATGCAAAACACGCTAACATCTTTTATTGCAGGGTTACGGAGCTACTCCAGCGGAGATGCCCTGATGTTGCCTGGGACATGATCTAGCTAAACTTTTTCTTTAAGACAGGAATCCAGGTTTGATGAGTTGACTCATGGGAGTGTCCATGCGTCAAGAGGAGGGGTCCAGGATTAACATGAAACAATGTTTTCTATTATTGCTGCAGTGATTTGTGTGATTAACAGTTCATTTACAGGTATTAAACCTATGCAAGTGGTGCATCCATGTTCAGATGAGGCTTTGATGGCCTATAAGTGAAGTTCACTGAACTAAAAAATGTTGTTTGATGATGGTTGACGTGCTCTCCAAATAGAAGTTTTTCCTCCTAGCAAGGGAATACGGGTGCAGCAGTCTGCTGAAAGGGATCTCCTGAAAAATCTTCAGAGGCCCAGTGAGGAGCGAGAACCATTCCAGGCATAGCTGACAGCCCAGGCAGTGGTTGAGGTCAAAGGTCGAGCTGTTTGGGGCCCATTATGAGATCAGACTTTGGAGCCACAGCAAGGACCATGAAGCTGCGTGGGAATGAGAGCTGTGCCAAAGGGGCTTTCCAGAGGGCAACAGAGGAGATTGTGGACAACAGACGGGCACCTGAAGGATGAGGGGAGCGTGCCAAGCTCCATCGACAGCGCAGAGGGAGTCTAAGGATGACATCATGATTCTGTGAAAAGCACAGGAACCAGAAGCTATGATGGTGATGGCAGCAGTTTCCTATGAACATCACCTAATGCTGTGTCACTGTACTGTGCATACGATGACACTCTGAAGACTGCTGGGATCATAACAGCAGTAAGATAACTGGACCCAGCACCCTTTCCACAGAGGGGTTTTTCTGCAGAGCATGGACAATGGAGGAGTCATAAGTATCCCCCTCGCAGGACGAAGGCCTGAAGTGAGGTAATGGGGGTTGGTAGAGGCCATAAAACTAGAGTGCTGAAGAGGTCTGCAGCTTTGGAGATAGCTGAGACCCATGTTGACAAACAACAAGCTCAACTGGTATGTTTGAATGTCTATTCTACATACATTCGGACTCTGGTCCTATGGACAGTGATGGAAACAACTGGAAGAGACATTCATGACGCCCTGCCGAACTAAAACCACTCTGCACAGATGATGGGTGATCACCGCAGAGCTGGGATGTTTTTGAAAATGTTACTTTCTTATTTTAACTATTAAATTAACAATTCATTTGTTTGCTCGTAGGATGCAGTTTGCCATTGGATGAGATCAATGAGGAATGGGATAACTGCTAATACATTTGTCAAACTGTGTACGTTTACAGTAATTTAGGGTGATTGTCATATGCTGAGTATAAAAATGTTTGCATTGACACTGTCAGACATGAGGTGATCATAACTGGGGACTTTTCTAGCATAAAGGTCAAAAAGGGGGGAATGTTAGGTTTTGTATTGTTGATTGTCATTTATGCTTAGAAATATCTACTTATATATGCTTAGAGTTTTATAATTAGCTTTAGATTGGTAGAGGTTCGATCCTTAATAGTCTGCAAACTTTGTGTGCATTCCACTCTGGGAGCATGGGAAGAGGTCGCACCTTCTCTTATTGTTTTATGGTAGGATAAACGTGGCTATATCTGTTTTAGGCTAAGAGCCTTTTGTTTAGATGAACTGCTAGACTTCCAGACCAGCAGGTTTAGGGAAGTCATTTATGGGGTCACACTCTTAGGGCCATAAAAAATAGAAACCTTTTAGAGCTTGGTTCGAATCATGGGGCAATCGCTCCCCTTGGATTACAATTGCAGTGTGAGGTCGAAGCAAGGTGTCCCGGTGGTTTCATACCTTTAATTACCACCTACTCTTCAGCTTACTTACCTCTACAAAGAGCTGTCAAACACAAGTTTGAAAAATAGCAGCCCATAGAAAAAAAAAACCTGAGGGATACGCAAAACAAAACTGACTATTATGACGAGAGGAGGCAAAGGATGAGCCACTGGGCCCTGAAGCACAGGCGATACTTGTTTAATCCACAGGGGAGTTGGAGCCCCAATTCTAGAAAGAACCGCAATCAATAGCAGGAATTTGGTATATTGGATCATTTGTCAGAAATGTAATCTTATGTATGTAAAATTCAAGATGGCAGCGCGCACAGACGCAGCGGCTCATTGCTCCTCACGTTCTGTGCTTTATTTTTTACTTTTCTACGTACATGTGTGGATGTGTTTTATTATTATACATCGAGCAGAGTCCACTTACAGTCGTCATGACCTTCTGAGTTTGGGATTGCGCTGTGCAAGGAACATTACGTCGGACTATCACCACTTCTGGAGGACATAATAAGAACTCCAGGGTCTCCGTGGTTGGTTCTTCCCAGCGGCAAGCCAAAGAGGAAACGTAAACAAAGGAGGCAAAAGCGTGGCTTCAGGGCGGGGCCGCCAGCACGGATAAAGAAACAACGATTTAGCCACCGCTTCCGAATATCTTCCTCTCCAACGTCAGGTCCATAACCAACAAAATCGATGAACTGAGGTTACAGATTGCAGTCAACAAGTGTGTACGGGACAGCAGTGTTGTACTACTCACAGAGACTTGGCTGCAGCCATCAATTCCGGTCCTCCGTCACGACAGGAACGGCCACCCCGGTAAGAACAAAGGAGGGGTTTATGCATCTACACCAATGACAGCTGGTGCAAAAACACAAAGACTGTAGACAGCCACTGTTCCCCAGATTTGGAATATTTGACTGTGAAGTGCAGACCCTTCTACATACCTCGCAAGTTTACTGTTGTCATGGTAACAGCCGTGTATGTACCACCCGATGCTAATGCTAACTCAGCTGTGGAGGAGCTCCACAAGACAATAAGCAGTCAGCAGAACTCCATCCTGACGCAGTGCACATCATAGCTGGGGACTTCAACCACGCTGATTTAAGGTCAGTATTCCCCAGATTTAAACAGCATATTAAATGTGCAACACGGGGGGAGAAACACACTGGATAAAGCCTACAGCAACATCCAAGAAGGCTACAGAGCAACCCCTCTACCACATCTCGGTTTGTCAGACCACATGTCCATGCTGCTGATCCCTGCATACACAGGAGCAAAGCCCCCCCAGTCACAAAGACTGTGAAAACCTGGCCAGAAGGTGCATCACATCAGCTGCAGGACTGGAGCGTGTTTGAACATCAGGACCTTGAAGTGCACACAACATCAGTGCTCTCATATATTAACTTCTGTGTCAACAGCATTACTGTGGACAAACGTCTCCGGGTGTATTCCAACCACAAACCCTGGATGACTAGAGGTCCAGGTCCTGCTGAAGCAGCGTGACCCCACTTTCAGATCCAGTGATGGTATGCAGTACAGTGCAGCCAGATCTGAGCTGAGAAGAGTTATCAGAGAGGCCAAGGCAGCGTACAAGAGAAAGACTACTTCAGCAATAACAACTCACGACCAGTATGGCAGGAAGTTCAGCACTTAACCAACTAGAAACCCTGACTGAGGGTAACGCGGCGCTTGTGGAGGAGCTGAACCACTTCTATGGGCTCAAATTGTGGTCATAAATATTTTATACTTGTAAATCAAATGCGTGTTGTGTAACCTTGTAAACCAAAATATGTTAAAGTTTTATGTTTGTGCATCTACAGATGAGAATTTGTGTGTTTGTAAAAAATATTTACATGAGTTATATTTTTTTTGTTAAGGTCTGCTTACAGGTACAGAGCAAAAAACTACGTGTAAAACTCTGCGCTCAGGTTTCCTGCCTGTGTGTGGATTTCAACTTACAAGTACAAATTTTGACCCGATTTGTCTTCCTTTCAGCTGATTGGTCAATGTCATGTCAATCACAAATGTAACAATCCAATCAGAGAACAGATGGGTTTGGCTGTTGGAGGGGTGCTTCAGGTCCTGGAAGGGTAATACAGTTTGAAGCTGGAGGATCTCTATAGAAATGTCATATATAGAAATACCATTATTACTTTAGGATTAGTTTAACAGAAAGAAATAGAAATAATAATATGGAAATAGTTAATTAAATTGAGAAATAATAAATGTAATAAATATTTATGACACAATTAATTAATTAATTATTGACACATTTTAATGATTTAATGGTGTATTTATCTAATTCATTTTGGCAGACTTGACTCCTTCAGCTCTCAACATGAAATAATTTTATCTGTCAGCCTCACCCATCAAACTCGGGGCGGGGTTAACGCTGATCGAGTCATAACCATTGCTTTGGCCTGGTGGCCATTCCTTTTAGAAGGCGTTTCTCTACGCCAACAACCGGCATGTGGAAACTAACAGAACTGTACTTGGAAAAACCCTGTTTGTATGTCACCAAATACAGTTTTAATATTTTTTAACCGAGAATGTAGCGGTTTAATCTTCAGCTATCTGGTCAGTTTGTCAAGATGGAGCCTCTTTGCAAAAGTGCTTCAATGAGTTCGGAGATGTCTGCCCAGTCTCACGGCAAAGCGTGGGATAGACCCGCTCGCCTCGCAAGTGCTCGACCTGTTATTACCGCCGACAAAGCGCAGTACTGAACAGCCACAACCCCCGCTGACACTGACTTCAGGTTATATTTATCGGGTTTTATTTCCTGATGTTCGTATGTGTCCTACGTGTTTCAGTCGCCAATTCTGAATTATTACTAACATTAAAAACATGTTTAAGGAGGAGAGAGAGCAAATTAATCCGATTAACATCTGCTCTTTGGGTTTTTGTTCAATAATCAGCGTGACCTGCGTATAAACTCATAAACTTTATTAAAATAGATAACGTTGGTGTTTCCGTCACATACTGTTGGGTTTAACTGTACCAGGTTTGTTCGACACTGTGAAATGGTAAAGGGCCTGTATTTGAAACACATACAGACTTCATGATGTTTGGCTAATATTTTTATTGTGAATATTAATCATGAGGGTAAGCAGCACTGTACACCACGGAGCGAGGTCAGCATATCCACGATATCTTCAGCTCTCTGAGTTAACCCAAAGTTTCCTAACTGGGTCACATGAAAGTGTCGGCAGCATCAAACTAATCTAACGGTCATCTACGAATAATTCACTGATCATATCATTTCCAATTTTTTTTTATTTATGCAAGTTTCCAAAAAAAAAAAATTAACACAGTCACAAACAGCGGGACAGAGGAACACAGACAATAAAGTCAACAAAAAGAAAATCAAAACCAAAAACAGCACAAAAGAAGAAAAAAAAGGGCAACAGACCCAACAACAGGATACGCGGCCGACACTTATTAAGAACAGCGGGAAAGAAAAAAGCAAATGGTATACATGTCACACAACTCATAATCCAGTGAGTCCAATCCACATTGAAGATCGAATCCAGAGATCACTAGGAGGAGCCGATTCATAACAGTTATGGGCAACAGCACAGAATGATAATAGTTAAAACAACGTAGTCAGGACCCAGGGCGTGGACTGTCCTTCTTAATGTGATCTATAAAGGGACCTCATATCTTCCTGAACTTCTCCATGGAGTCAGATGTAGAAAACTGAATTTCTTCCAGGTATAAAAAGGAGACCATCTCCTCGAGCCACCTCTTGAAGCAGGGAGGGGAGGCCGATTTCCACTCCTTTAGAATTAGACGTTTGGCAATAACCATACCAAACATGAGGGCCTGTTGCACAGCAAAGTGCCAAGGAGTTGCTGGAGCAGCCCAGGATTACCATAAGACAGTCAGGATACAGTTGCCTATTGTAAACAATGCTATAGAAACTAAAAATACTAGTCCAAAAGGCTGTAAGTGTAGAGCAGGACCAAAAAAGGTGGCCAAGAGTACTGTCCACAAGTTTGCATTTATCACATTTGGGGGAAATGTCCAATGTTCAATTTGGTTTTGGAATAGTGCAGCCTATGGACTACCTTAAATTGAATTAACTGAAGCCGGGCATTAACAGAGCATAGTTTTATCCGGCTTAACACTTTTGCCCATAAATCGTCAGAGATAACCAAACAAGTGTCCCTTGTCCAAGCCTCTTTAATATGGCGAGAGGGGGCTGCTGAAGAAAAAAGATTAACAAGCCGAGAGATCAAGTGCTTTGAGGTGGGAGGTTCGTTCATTATATTGTAAAAGACATGCTGTATGGGGATGTTACCTAAATTAGAGAATGCTTGCTTGACATAATTCCTAATTTGTAAGTATCGAAAAAAATGACTTGTAGGGAGATTGTACTTGGTCTGAAGTTGAGCAAAAGAGGCAAAATGATTGTCAATATAAAGATCCTTTATAGCAGTTAACCCTTTAACAGGCCATTGTTTGAAAGCAGCATCCATTGTACTAGGCTTAAAACTAGGATTGTGGCAGATCGGGACAAAAGTTGACATTTTCGGGAGGTTCAGGATTCTCTTGATTTGATTCAATATTTTTATAGAGTTGCAAAGAATAAAGTTATCACATAATGGTATACTTTTAATAACCGGTTTTGAAAATAAGATGGTTGGCAAGGATGCTCCAGTGTGCTCAATAGCGGTGCTAGGCTCCATTTCGAGCCATTTAGGGCTAGGCCCGCCTTCCACAGCATCATCAGCTATAGGCTGATTCCAGAAGACCCAGGCTCTGGCGTTACAGGCCCAGTAATAATGTTTATAAACTGGAAGGCCCAGACCTCCCTCGTCCGTGGGCTTTTGCAAGTGAGACTTTGAGATGTGGGGGGGCTTGTAGGCCCAAATAAAAGGCATGATAATGGCATCCAGCCCTTTGAAAAAGGAATACCTGAGAAAAACGGGAACGTTCTGGAATAGGTACGTGAATTTAGGGAGCACAACCATTTTAATTATATTGATACGGCCAATCATTGAAAGTGGGAGGAGCTTCCATTTATCTATCATACACTTGAGCTCATCAGTTAGAACCGAATAATTAAGCCTGAAGAGGAGTTTTGAGTTCCTAGGGATGTTAATACCCAGGTATGAAATATAATCATGGGAGACCTTAAAGGGCAAACTTGACAGGAAATCGGGGCCCAGACCGGACGACAGCGGCATAAGAACAGACTTCTTCCAATTTACGGTGAACCCTGATAAGTGGCCAAAGGTGTCAATCAGTTTAAGAAGTGGTGGAAGGGAGACCTTTAAGTCTGAAAGAGCCAATGGGCCTTTCTCAATATGCGTACTTGTGCGTACTTGCGTTCTCGTGTACTCGTGATACGTCATCAGTCGGAGACCAAGTACTGTTCCAATTCGAAGTACGCATCAAGCCGAGAACGCGAAAAAGTCCCGGATGTGTTCTCGCTCCGCCCGTCTTATCGAGCATGCATCGGTGGTGACTTGTGTGGACTTGGTACAGCTAAATATCCCAGAATGCATTTCGCAAGACCTCTGTGAAAATGGCCGAGGAGAAGACGCATAATTGTAAGTTAAATACTACTATTGTTGTAATATGCAGTGCATTTTCAATGCGTTTTTATGCGAGAATATAGTTATTTAAACTTCGAATATTTAGTCAATTTAACAGTACAGACCCTAATTGAAAAATTAACTATGCTGTTTTCGGAGGGGCCTTGCCCGCCAAATAGCGAGCACAAGAGGTTCAGCATTTCTTTTTGAAATTTCCGCTTTCTCTAAAGGCTCTGATTTAAATCACGTTGGCAATTTTAATAGCCAGTCGTTCACACAAATCTTGTACTATCCTGTATAATGTTTAAAAACCTTAAGTTATTTTTACGTTTGTATCAACAGTAAGTTTTAATAAAGCACCTGATTGTTTTGCTGTCATTCTTCCCTACTTTTATTTGCTTGGATTGTTAATATATTAATGCAATATTTGATATTTTATATTTTAATCAAGGGACAAGTGAGGAAACACAGGCTCTCATTGAGTGGCGGGCGGAAAATGAGAGCCTTTTTACAGGAAAGAGAAATTCCTGCAAGACTGGATGGGAGTAAGTACTGACTGCTTTTGCTGCTCCCTGTTTTCTAGGGAAGGATTAGAGAAGCACATCTTATGATAACTAGCTATCGAAGTGACAGTGCAACATTCTTTTCCCTCAGGGACTTTGTTAGCTCTTCAGGCCTGGCCATAACAGTTAAGCAAGCACAAAAGAAATGGAACAATCTGAAGGCCAAATACAAGGTAATGTACCTGTTCCCATCTGATTTCTTAGACAGGTTTAAAAAAAATACCTGTTTACCATTCCTGAAATGTAAGGCCCTGTTTTTTGTTTGTTTTTTGGTCATTAAATGTACTTTGCCATTTAATAATAGAGTAATTGTATCTGTGATAATATAGCAATTAATACATATTTTCAGGAGATTAGGGACCCACCCACAGGCAAGGGAGTAGAGGAAGGTAGCCCGACTGCCGCCACCTGGCAGTGGTACAAAATGATGGATGCTGTGCTGCATGGGCAGCACTCAATAAGTCCACCCCTGCTAGTTGCAGCAAACCTCACATCCACTGCAGGTGGTGCAGTCAGCACTCCAGCCTCGTCCCCTTCTACCGAAGTGCCGAGGAAGAGCCAGAGGGAGAGGCCCAGGGACAGCCAGGCTGTACTTCAGTTTCTAAAAGACCAGGCGGAAAGAGAGGAAGAGAGAGAGAGACAGGCGCTGGCTAGGGAGGAAGAAAGGGAGAGGGCAGCTACTGAAAGGGCAGACCGATATCTATCACTGTTTGAAAAACTTGTCGAAAAATTTTAAATAAAGCAATTTAAATCTCAATAATGAAGTGAGGTTTTTGCTGCATGTATAACAGAGAATCTCTTTAGTCAAAGTAAAACATCATTTAAACAAGTGTAACAGTTACAATAACTTTTAACATTGAATTCAACCTATACAACCGTGAGCACACAAGCAAATATACAAAAAAGAACACTAATGTACACTATTTACAAGCTGAACAAATAAAGATGTATTTTAACTAATTAACTTAACTAACTAACACTAATTTGGAAAAAAAATATGATTTGAATTTACTTTTTTTTTTCTTAAAGCTCTGCACGCTTCACAGTAACAGATGTAGCACTACATGTGTTTGTAGGTGTAAAGAAAAGGGGAATTATTTTCTTACTTGACACAGGCTGGCGATATGGGGTCATTATTGCCACTGGGTGCTTAAGGCAAGGGTATCCTCCATCTCCCAAGAGGAAGTAGCCTGCTGGTGGATACAGGGCCTGTTTGTACATTGGGGATCTTCGCAATCCTAGTGCATCATGCACAGATCCGCAATTACCAATGTACACATCTAGGAACGCACCTCTGGAGTCACAGATGCCCTGCATCACGATAGAGGGAAACAGTTTCCTATTGATGTATGACCTCTTATGTGGTTCCCCAGGTGGAAGAATGCGGATGTGGCATCCATCAATTGCACCAGCTGTGCAACGGAATGCCTCATTGCCAGCAAGGTGTGCAAAGCCTGCCCCAACCTCCTGCATCTCTTCTGCCTTTGGGAAATGAACGACGCGATGCAGGATTTTCATCATTTCCTCTATGACATTGTGGACAATCCTGCACACTGTTGCCACGGGTATGCTAAAGATGTCTGCTGTCACTCGGTATGAGGCTCCACAGGCCAGCCAGGTCACTAGCACCTCAATTTCGTGGTTCCATCCGTGTTGTTTTTCTCGGGGGAGCATTTGAAACACCATGTTAATGCTTGCTCTTGACAGTCTGAAGGCTGGTTTTAGGTCAGCTCCAGTAAAGAAGATTGAAAGGATGCGGATACTGTAATTAATTTGTGTATATATTTTTGCTGGACCTTCCCCCTGTTTTAAAAAAGAAAAAAAGATACTTACAGTATTTAAACAGATATGATTCAGGTTTTTTATATATTTATTGAACAGTTACTGAACTATTTAATGTTATTTTTAGTATACGTTATGTCATGTTTACTTAAATTTGTGATTAAAACATAATATGAACTTCGATGGCTTTCTTAAGTGTGTATTTCTGACCATTTTCATGACATACAAATGTCCTGTTTGTGTTGTTAAGTTACTTGACAATTCACTTGTCTTTGGAGAGTAAAGCTCGTTTCAGTACTCCACAGTGATATTTTTGTTAAACTGTATAGGCTTTATGTAGTATTGATCTACCACCATATGATATTATACACAGCAAATGCGACATTTTCTCTAGATTTGGGAGTACATGCATAGACACACCAGGCTATTATTTTTTTTTTTTAAATGTACCGAGTCAAGAAGGCACGCCATCAAGGCACGTCTCCTCTCCCTCATCTTCATCCTGGCTCTTCTCTCCCGGATCCGTCTTCTCAGTTGCGCTGCTTCGGTTTCAGCCTGAAGGTACAGGATGCCGGCAACAACTGCGACAACCACCCGATCCATTTTTCCTTTTTTCTCTTTTCCTTTCCTTATCTTTTTACTGACCAGATCAACCACTGATACCATATATATTTTATTGTTTAATTAATGTTAAAATGTTAGTCTGCCAAATGTGCAGCAATTTAATGTATTTATTCTCTTTAGCTGATAGTTTGTGGGGCCCTGGTAGACTGTATAACTGCATCTCTACCAGTTTCTCTGCACTCCAGCCTCCTCTGTGCCATGTGAAGGGATTTTCCTTAAGGCAGGAGAAATTATCTCCACGAAAAGGAACAGGTTCGGCCATCGCACAGTGGAACGAATTCACTTCTTTAAAAAAAATGAAAAAAGGTTACCTTAAAAGCATCATGTTTTTAATTTGCAAGTTCATAAGCATTTTCCATTTCACAATCAGTTCTACCCCCAGGTCAGAAATATGTGTAGGAAAATTTCCCCAATATAATATTATTGATAAATACACCCATCTTGCGATTAATTGCATAAGTGCATGGAGGCGGGACCTCACAGCAGAAGCATACTCCATAATGTGTTGTACATTATTATATGTATATTATATGTAACGTGGTGTTTTCCAATTATTGTATTTACCAACATCAAGAAGTGAAAAGCAAAGAAAGACCACACCATGGTGCATGTTTAAACAAGGAAAATTTGCTGGTCAAAATTTTTTATTAAACAAATAAACCACATTTTTTTAACCCCAGAAAATACACGTTAGAAGCAACACAACGGCGGCCCAATATCAGACAGGACACCGCTCTGTAGAGTGAGCAGTCATAATGAAGCAGTTGGTTTTATTTTGTGGATTCAAGCTGCTCTTCATATTTTTGGCCACTAGATGTCACCAGAGAGGACTGTGTTGAAAAGCTTCGAGTAATGAAGCGTTTTTCAATACAAGCTTCAGTGCTTCAGAAAGCTTCATTTGGCCATCACTAATAGTTTGTTTCGCTCCTCTGAGTTCACTACTTTACTCGCTGTGGATGAAAAAGCAGCTCTGCCTGTGCGAACACCTCTTCTTATGCGGTAGACTCCCTTTTCCCCTTCTTCCTGTCCTGCTGTGACTTGTTACTGTGCAGTCACGTGACTCATCTGCAGGCACAGAGCTGCAGAGAGTGAGAAAGAGGAGTAACAGATATGATTATTAGTGCTAGTAGGACGGAGATTAAGAGTAGAATACAACACAAAATGAAGGAAAGGTGGCAAAAGCAATGGAGGGAAGAGAGGAAAGGGCGATGGTTTTACAAAATCCAAAGGAAAGTGGGAGACATGAGAAGTACAGGAAGAAACAGGAGAGCGTAGACGGTTATATCTCGACTTAGATTGGGACACACTGGTTTTAATAGCACATTACTTTTAATAGGAAAACACTGTACAGGGGAGTGTGACTGCAGTAGGGAACAGGAAATATATGTTTTATTGCATTATCAGAAGTATGATATTGAAAGAAGACAACTAATCAGAAAGCTGGACGATATGAGAGTAAAACTGGACTTGATTTATTTATTTTGCACGAGCTCTATAAGTAAAAGTTACTTTTCCAGCTATCCAAAAACATGCAGCTCAACTGGAAACTCAAAGTCACCCACTGAAAACTGACTTAGTTTGAAAATAAAAGAGACCATTTAAAGATTCAACCAATGCTAATTTTTGAATCTATCCAAAACATGTCTAGTTAATGATAAAGGACTGAACAGGTCTCCAGTAAATCTAATCAACTTCTAGATGGTGATTTGTGGTTAGAGATCAAATTTACTCATAAATGTTTTACCGGATAGATTTGACACAAAGGAGCACAGTAGTTCCATAACCCAGTTGTCCTCCAATAATTTCCACCTACACAGATATGAAAACTGATTTTTTAGGATGGTGCCACGTTCTTTGTCACTCCTCAGCGTGCTGAACACGTAAAGATGGCATCCCTACAGTTTGCTGAGTGAGACTTTCTGTAAAAAAAAGTTCTTTCATTTAAGATCTCGAGCTCTGCTCATTAGAACAAGAGAGCAATGACAATGAGTCAGAGCATTTGGGCCCTGCAGGGATTTGACACTAGGATCTATGTTTAGTTACATCAGTTCTGTGAAGGAAATTTCTTCTAATTTTAAGTATTGTTTACATGTTTTAACAATCTCACCTGTGTTACTTAGTTATATACATATGTAATGGCATCACATGTGTGTCAAATGTTGTTTTACACATAGTGGGGCATGTCTTTGGATGGTGGGAGGAAGCTCGCCGCGGAGTCGTCCGCTGCACAGCAGCAATCGCCGCGGGGGAGAGACGTTTCCACACCGCGGCCACAGAGTTCCACTACTTGCCGCTTAGCTCACCCGCCTCCTGCTTGGCGGCAATGTGGTCCCAGGATGAGGACGAGGACGTCATTTCTCCATTGTCACCAGTGTCATCCAGCAGGAAGCGGCGCCTCCGCCGTCATTCCACACTACAGCCGGAGCCCAGTCGTCAGAACAGCAGGCAGTGGTGAGTGATGTTGACTTTACACCTATTGCTTCACCTGTAAATAGTAATGGGGACTGTTTTTCTCTCACGGCTGAGAGTAGTGAGGTGAAGGCGGTTTGTTCTATGGACATTCACTCCGGCCCAGTAGAAAGAATAGACTTTCTGACTGATTGTGACATTTTTTCCGTTAAAAAGTCAGAATGTATGGACAAGACTCTGATTGTGCACCCTGACCCGGCCCACGTTGACCGCAAAGGCCGGGTCCTAAGAAGGATTATCTCTGCTACGTTATAGAATTCTTCCCCCCAAAGACTCAGAGCCGACCAATAAATGTTAAGACAGAACTTATCCAGAGCAACATCAGCTGGCAGAATACACCGGGCGCCTGTCCACAGTGCTGGAGGACAGGCGGCATGCTCACTGAATACATCAGCAGCCAGAAGGAGGCACTCATGGAGAGAGAGAAGAAACTAGAGGTTAGACACGGACAGATGCAACAGTCATCAGCAAAACAAGCCCCTAGGAAACGATGTATGAATGCTTGTGTTCATCTCATTATTAATGAGAGCCTGAAGGTAAGAGTTAAGTACTGATGTCTGAATCATAACAGTTACCATACAGCATGCCATATTATTTCACAGGTAACTGCAGGAAAAATCTTCTTGATGCATGGTCAGTCATCCAGGTAAGTAAATCTCCAAAAGTTGATTCTGTTCATCTGGACGTAGCGTTTTGTGGGAGAAACGTTTCGTCACTCATCCAGGTGACTTCTTCAGTCTCAGCTGACTGCAGGTTTCAATCTTATAAACAGTACATTTGCATAATGACTGAAACCAGCCCACAGAAGGAACAATGGGCTGGGAGGTCAGTTCCTTAATCATAATTATGCAAATTCTCATGACCATTGATCAACAACCACTGACCAAAACCCACTGATCAAAGACCACTAATCAATGGCCATGAGTACCATTCACAAAGAGTTGGGGAATGGCTGCAGCTGAGAAAAAGACAGAGTGGATGTGCTATTAGATCGATGCTACTGTGACGAGATTGATATTTGAACACTGAATCGTATAAATGTCTATTTTTTTCTTTATAGAAATGTAAAAGAAAAGTATACTTCAAACACGCTCCATGAAAAATGGCTTAACCTTTTAATTTTGATTTTTAGCTCTATTTTATTTATAGCCTAGGCTATGAGACATTAAACACCAGAAGCAGAGTCAAAGTTTTAGAGACATGCACATTTACATTTCAGGTGTGTTTTTATTGTGTTGACTCATTATTGTGGGAAGTAAAAGTCATTCAAATGTGTTCAGAATTCATCTCATATATCATTACACACTGCTCTCCTCCACAGCTGCCTTTAATGTGAGTGAAGTTGGCCCCCCCACCAATGTTCCCTCTAATTTTTCATGTGTCTGAGCGAACACACAAACTCCCTGAGCGTCCCTTGGACCACTGTGAGCAACATCAGACGTGTGCACTGTGGTCACGCCAGCATCGAATCCATCCAAGTTACATGTTTATTAAAATAATCATATTACAGCATTTACATTTATGTTAGAATACTTTTAATTAACTGCTTTAATTAACTGCACTTTCATTGTAAGTGCTTTAACTGCCACTTGCAATGAAAATGTAAAAAAATCTAGTCATTGACCTGTGTAGCATGTTAACACTATTGGAAGTAAAAATAACTTTCTTTTTTCTTCTTTTTTTTTTATAAAGCTCTGACTTGTATTATGAGTCTGTGGTCTGGGTCTGAGTCCTGTCTGCAAATACAGTAAATAATGACCAATGCTGGGCAATTAATTATATAGTTACTTCTTTAAAAAAGTAACTCAGTTTGGCAAACAACAAAGTTTTTTGCAGCTATTTTTTTTAAATGCAGCCAAGGTGTTTTTAAATAAACATTTCAAACTATTTACAGAACAATCAGCTGTTCTGCATCAAATCTGATGCCACACAAATTATTTGTGCCACTCCAAAAATAATTTCTGTCCACTATGAGATGAAGGAGAACAACAGCCTGATACCTGCAGGCCTGACAGCAGCAGATGTATCACTGCTGTAACACCTGTAACATTCAGCAGTCGCCTCATTGTTCTGACACACACAACAAAACTACACTACACACTAACTACACACTAACTACACACTAACTACACAAGATTTGTGCTAAACGTCTCAAATCTCTCACATCTCAAAACACGCCGTCACTCCTAAAACTTCCCCCGTTTCTTAACAACTAGATGCCATGTTGCCATATCATTTTTTGATTGGTCGACATCGTACTTTTTTGGACGAATAGGAAAGGGAGAGGGGGGTGGAGTTTGTTTTTGCTCACAGGCTTTCGAGCGTTTTCCTTATAAAACGCCGTTTTTACCGTTTCTTCCCGCAGTAAATATAAACAACGACAGTATTCAGGAAGAAAACCAAACATTGCAGATATTTTTATCATAACTCTGGTTTTACGTGGCCGATCAACACAATTTAAAAACTGGTATAAAGTCCACACTTTGTCCGTCAGTTGTTCCGTCTGTCCTGCTCACATCTCCAATGGTTGTACACGTTGTCATTAACGTGGCTTCACTCTACATCAGCCGCCTCGCTAAACCACCGGTGTCGGCACATAAGGACGCTGTCATAGCCTGTCAGCGACGTTGATTAGCTGCGTATATACGAATGTGAATCGCATCATTGGCTGGACTATGGGATAAGGTGGCATCGTTGTAATCCCATACGGGAGCAGCCAGTCACTTACTGACTAACACTGCAAAACAGAATTGTTAAAGTATTAATTTTAATTTCAATTCAGGTTAGATTTTTTTTGTGCGCAACGCAGATTTTCTGTGCGCAGAGACCGTGCCAGCAGTGCACAATTGCGCACGTGCGCAGCTTAGAGGGAACATTGCCCCCCACCTTCTTCAAATCCCACAAAAGTGGTATCAAACGTTTGTGCTACATTTGTGCTGGTTTGTGCTGCAAAAATTTTCATTTGTGCTGCTTCTGTTTTAAAGATATTAATGAAAATTTCTAGAGGTCATCAGAGTTCAACCAGCCCCCCCACATTAATTAAATCAAACAAAATGGGTGTCAATCAACTGTGCTACGTTTGTGCTGCTAAAATTGTTGTTTGTGCTGCTTCTGGTTTTTTTTTTTGTTTTTTTTTTTGCTGCTTCTGTTTTAAAGATATTAATGAAAATGTAAAGGTCAAAAGGTCAACCAGCCCCCCCACATTACCCAAATCAAACAAAATTGATGTTAAACATTTGTGCTACGTTTGTGCTGCAAAAATTTTCGTGTGTGCCGCTATCATTTTAAAAATATTAATAAAATAACGTCTTGATACATGCTTAATCATCCAGGTAAGTAAATCCCAAAAGGTTGATTCTGTTCATCCGGACATTTTCAGTTGGAGAAACGTTTCATCACTCATCCAAAAATTAGCATTGGTTAAATCTTTAAATGATCTCTTTTATTTTCAAACTAAGTCAGCTTTTCACTTTGAGTTTCCAGTTGAGGTGCATGTTTTTGTATAGCTGAAAAAGTACCCACAGAAAACTGAGAAATATAAGGAGAACATGCAAACTGCTCACAGGAAGAGGCTGAGTGGCTCATTCCTCCTGTCAGGCCTGAGCCACTATGCTGCCCATTTTACAACCCTGCAAACAAACGAGCTGAAAGTTGAGCTCTACAGCTTGTTGTGGTCCCCTCTGGCTTTAGGTGCTGACATGCCTTCCAGCTGTTCTCCAGCATTTTCATTTACATCCATAAAATATCTCCACACATTGCTCCTCTTTCTCTCTGTCTTAGTGATGTGTCGGTCACGAAAGAAATGGCTCTTACAGCCGGATCTTTGACGTGAACGACGCGAGCCGGCTCCTTATTGCGAGCCGTGGTTTGTTTTTTTTTCTTTCTCTCACCCTCTCTCTCACGAGCCTTGTGCTTTGCGCTGGGCAGACAGGGGAGGGGCGGTAGTTACAGTCGCAGTAGCACAGGAACAGAGTGGGAGGGAGAGAGAGAGAAAGACAGCCAGGGACAACAACGTCACATTAGAAAGGTATAGTAATCATCCACAACTATTTTCAGTTGCAGATGATAAAGGATTCAGAAAGTTTATTCATGCAGGCCCATATGACAGAGAATGTGCATCTTCTTTTTGTTTTCATATTTTAATTTATATTTAATTGTGTTGTGGTTTGCAGTGTTTTGTGTTGTTTCATTTTAAATTTCTTTAAAAGGAAAAATCTGAAAATTTAAATAGTTAAAAGTTGAAATGTGAATAGTTGTTTTTTGTATTATATGATTTATTTATTACATTTTATGTGGAGTGAATAAATAAAAGTATATTTACGGTGGCCCCTACAGACAAAGCACGTACAAACTCCAAAACACATACAAACTTCAAAACACGTACAAAACACAACAGAAGTGCTCCAGGATGCTAGGGGCAGTGTTCTGACTAGATGGAAATCTCTACCCATATCACTCATGGGAAGGGTCGCCACTATAAAAATGATGATCTTGTTTCTAAATTCCTTTGGAAAGATAAACCCCCGCGTATAAGCTTAAAAAACCTTCAAAGAACCAAGGATAAAGGAGGATTAGATCTGCCTAATTTTCAACAATATTTCTTAGCCAACAGACTTCAGTTCATCTCAGGATGGTTAAAACGTACCTTCTTAGATGAGCCCTGGCTAGATGTTGAACAGGCACTATGCAATAATCTAGAGATTTCAGACCTACCATTTATCAGCTCAAACATCATCCCTGGAGTTATCCCTGGAGGGCTTAACCCAGGGGTTGTGGTCATCTTAGAGGGTGTTCTCCTTGTGGCTGCGTGCAGCAGGGCTGGGGGAGGGTCTGTGCTAGCGGACGTAGGTTACTGGCCTGGTAGCCTGGCTGCCTCTGAGTGGATCCGGGGCAGGCGTGGGGGCTTGGGGTTCGGGGGTGCTTCGCCTCCGTGCTAGGACTCTGGCTGGGCCTTGGGGGCTTCGGTCCTTGTTGGTGTGTCGCCGAGGTTGTGGGCGGGTGGGTGCACGGGGCTCAGCCCTGGCACAGGGGGCCTCTGGTGCATCGGCCTAACTAAAGGGCTCTTCAACTGGCAGGGAGGTTGTTCCATCCTTGCAGGAGTCCACTCTGCAGGTGGGGGAGAGACATAGGAGAGGTGGAGAATAAACTTAACCCGGGTGTCTATTGTCTTGTGTAGTCTGGGAGATGATTGAATGTTGGGGTGGGTACAGTTTCCTCTGCGGTGGGGTCGGGTGGGCTGCCCCGTAGGCCGTAGGCCCCGGTCTGGATGGGCTTGGGCTCCCTTGCCTTGGTGGGTGCCAGAGGACGGGGGTGCCTACTGGGGTCAGCGGGGGAGCTGGCCCTAGGGAGGGGCCTCCCTTCTTTTCCTCCCCATCCCCGGCTGCCTCTCTCTTCCCGCTCCAACACACCCACCCATACAGGTAGGGCTTTGGGATGCGGGTGTGTCACCAGGGTGCAGGGGAGGCCTATCTCCCCTCACCACAATCCCTGCCGGTGACTGGTGCCCTCAGGGGTCGGTGCGTTGGTGGTTCTTGGTGTCCAGGGTGCTCAGGTATGCTGGGCGCTCAGGTATGTACCAGCTCACTCCCGGTGACTACTTGGTGGGGCCTGGCGCCTGTTGCTCGGTCAGGCCTCTTCCGGGGCAAAGGGGGCCCTCAGGCCTCCGGCCTCTGGGCCTGTGGCTCGGTTCACTCTGGCACAGCTGGCTGCCGGCGGGCACGCCAGTGCAGCCCCCTCTGGCTTCTGCTCTGTGGCTACTGGGTGACCCCTCGTCTGGGGATCCTCAGCCCTTCCCATGAGGGTGGCACGGATGCCCCTCCGGTGGTCCTCCTTGCGCTCTCGCACTCTGGGGCCTCTGGATGTCTGGAGCCTGGATCTCCTCCATGCCTGCTTCATGCCCTGGGGGACAGGGCTAAGGATCTCTACATCGGCTAGCAGACCGTTACATGGGGGAACCTTTTGAATACAAGTGCGCTGATCCACACAGGTGTGCACACAGGTGTTCACTGTTCATAGACATAAACTACACCTTTCTTGCCTGCTACCTCAAAGCACATTGTGCGCTGTCAGTCCTGCGTGCTGCACAACAACATTCAATATTTAGTATTTACTGCTGTTTACACTTAGCTAGATTAACCTGATGGTGTTGTGTTTAGTATGTTGCTTTGTGTTTTTTGCTTGTTTTCTATTCTTTCTCTCTCGACAGGTGATCCTTTACAGGCAAACACAATCTATTTGTCGTTTCAGGTTGTAGTGTTACACAACATTTTCAGATCTAATAGAAATAAAATAAGTGTTTCGTAATTCATTCAATTTATTGTCTTTATTTATAACTGGCATTATTGTTTCATTCTATTATAGAATCTTACAAGAAAGAGGCAAAATTGTATTCCATCATGCTTTATTAGCTGCTTCGGTGAAAAACAAATCAACAATGCAAAAAATAAATAAAAATAAAGTGTCGGCAGTATAAAAGAGTGTAGAGTAGTTTATGTTTATGGTGTGGGAAATGAGTTAAAAAGCAGAGTGGCTTTGGGGACGAAGGTGGCTGTCCTCCTCTCAGTCCTGCAGGAAATGCAGCGGAGGCATCGCCCAGAGGGGGGCCACTGAAATGCTGGGTGAAGAATGTGAGAGGGGTCATAGATGATTTTGGCTGCTTGTCTAAGGGCCTGTTGGCTGAAAACCTGTGCCAGAGCTCTGACAGGCAGTCCAATGATTTTAGAGCACACTGATGCAGTGTGCTGCAGTCTGTTCCTGTTCTGAAGGCTGAGGGAGTGGAACCAGCAGGTGATGGAGAAGGTCATGATGCTTTCCAGGAAGGCAGAGTAAAAAGATTAATTGCATCAATACAACACATGGACACATATATGCGGGACTTTTCGTGGCTGTTTTGATCTCGCTCTCTCTCTTAACCGATCAAATCTGGCTGTGGTAGCAGCTTTAAACTCGGTCTGACCCAGGTTGATAGAGGGGGCCCATCTGGATGCATTCCTGCATTTTGTAGGCTGGTTTTCCTACAAAACACAACAAACATTAGCCTGCAAAGCCACAGGGAACAAAGCAGTATAGCGCAATGAATTCCATTCAAATCAATATAAGACTTATTTGTAACCTACATCAACAATTATGTTATGATAAATTACGTAATAACTACAACTGAAGACGTACCTTTGTGGAAATGCTTGGAGCAGACTAACATGTGAGCTGGAGTGTTCTGGGACGTTATATTTGGTCTTTGAATGGCTGCAATCCAGGCCATCCGTCGGCTCTTTGTTACTTCAGAAACATGGCTTAAACAATTTCTCTTCCACGATGTAATCCGATAAAAAACTATCTCTTTACCCGTCGGCTTCCCGTGGCTGTCATGTGACCGGCTATTCCACTTAATAATAAAACAGCTTCTTGCCATTTTTTGTGTTTCTTTTTATCGCTGTGTGACTGTTTTCATGTGAAAGCCTGCGTGCGCTAGTACCGCTTGCCACTCGTACCCACAATCCTTTGCGGTTTTACCCCGGAATGACGTCACATTTTCAATCTCTATTTGTCAGACAGGACCTTTTCTGTTAGGACTGATAGGTTCTCCTCTAACACTGCAGCCCTAACCTGCGGGGTTCCACAGGGTTCAGTTTTGGGTCCATTAGTATTTTCTTTTACATGCTTCCTTTAGCTGCATTATTTAGTCTTTTAGTGACCTGTCTTATCATTTCTATGCTGATGACATTCAGCTGTATATGTCCTTTAAGCCTAATCAGCTGGATACGCTGTCCACCCTAGTCCAGTGCTCAACCCAGGTTTCTGATTGGCTTTCTAACAATTACATTGTTTTAAACATGAACAAGACAGAGACCATGATCATAGCTCCTCCTGATCTATATTCTAAAATCAGTCAGGTTCTTGCCCCTTTCTGTTCTTCTGCTAAGCCAAATATTTGAAATCTTGGAGTAATATTTGACTCTTCTTTGGGCCTTGACTCACACGTAAAATCTCTGTCTCGTTCCTGTTTCTTTCATTTAAGGAACATTTCTAAACTGCGACATATGGTCTCCTCAGCTGAACTGGAAAAAATTGTCCATGCATTTGTGTCATCGCGTTTAGACTATTGTAATTCCCTGTTTACTAGCTTGGATAAATCATCTCTGTACAAAATGCAGCAGCCAGACTACTAACTCGCTCTTGCAAGCGAGCTCACATCACTCCTATTTTATGTTCTTTACATTGGCTCCCAATAGATTTTAGAATTCACTTTAAAATTATTGTTCTAACGTACAGAGCCGTACATGGCCAGGCCCCAGATTATTTATCCAAGCTTCTCACAAAATACACTGCTGCTCGTTGTCTCCGCTCACAGGCTCAGAGTTTGTTGGTTGCTCCCCGAACACGACTGAATATGAAAGGGGGCGGAGCCTTTCAGTCTGTGGCACCAACGCTGTGGAACAGTCTACCTCCACAACTACGTTTGGTTGACTCTGTGGAATCCTTTAAAAAGCAGTTAAAAACTTTACTGTTTAAACAAGCTTTCTTTTGTCCAGTGCTTTTTACATTTTTAATTTACATTTAACCTCTATATTGTGTATATTGTGCTATTTATCGGACTGTTTAATTTAATCTTTGTGTACAGCTCTTTGTGACTACCTGTCTATGAAAAGCGCTTAATAAATCAACTTTACTTCCTGTGAAAATGAATCCTCCACCATAGTCATCCACTAATTGTCCTCTGCTCTTCTCCCTGTACTCCAGGGTGGGCAACTCCAGGCCTCGAGGGCCGGTGTCCTGCAGGTTTTACATCTCACCCTGGGTCAACACACCTGAATCAAATGATTAGTTTATTACCAGGCCTCTGGAGAACTACAAAATACATTGAGGAAGTAATTTACCCATTTGAATCAGCTGTGTTGGATCAAGGACAAATCTGCAGGACACCAGCCCTCGAGGCCTGGAGTTGCCCACCCCTGCTGTACACCAACTGCTGCACCTCCAACCACCAGTCTGTCAAGCTAATGAAGTTTGCAGATGACACCACTGTTATCGACTCATCTCGGACAGGGATGAGTCTGCCTACAGGATGGAGGTTGAACGTCTGGTGTCCTGGTGCAGCCGCAACAACCTGGTGCTAAACAATGACAGTGGAAATTATTGTGGACTTTAGGAAGCACACAGCCCCCCCATCATCCTGACTGACACCCTCATCACCACTGTGGACTCATTCCGCTTCCTGGATAGCACCATCACCCAGGACCTAAAGTGGGAGCCCACCATCACCATAATTATAAAGAAGGCCAAGCAGAGGATGTACTTCCTGAGGCAGCTGAAGAAATTCAACCTGCCAACACGGACGATGATGCAATTCTACACTGCAATCATCGAGTCCATCCTAACCTCCTCCATCACCGTGTGGTACGCTGGAGCCACCATCAGGGACAAACAGAGACTGCAGTGTGTTGTGCGCTCTGCTGAGAAGGTGATTGGCTGCAGACTCCTATCTCTGCACGACCTGTACACCTCCAGGACACTGGGGCATGCAGCTCGGATCACAGCTGACCCTTCTCACCCTGGACACAGTCTGTTTGACCTGCTCCCCTCAGGCAGGAGGCTCCGGTCCATTCAGACCAGAACCGTTTCTTCCCCTCTGCTGTTGGACTCATGAGCAATAAACATAAGACTGTTCCCACCACAAACGCATGACCTATACTGTGTTCACTGCATCTGTCCCATGCACTGATCATCACCTGCATTCATGTATATTTCAATCTGCTTATCACTTTTTTAAATTTTTATTTTTATTTATTTATTTTACAGGCTGCATCACGCCTGTTCAAGAGTTGCCCACAACAGATGGCAGGAATAAAATCTCCGCAAAAAATTTCTGGCACAACTTCACCTGTTTCCAAGGTGCATGGAGAGGATGAAAGAATTCACAAAGCAGGAACTCCAGCAACACTTGAGGGAAGATGAGCAACTTTAATAATTGAACAACGCGTTTCGGCTTGTGGCCTTCATCAGGGTCATAGTAAAACATTGTAAAAATTGCTTAAATACAAGACAGGAAACAGAAAAAAATGTCAAATTAACCAGTCAAAACTTCATAGATAGGTCAGCTGACATATAATAGGTAGTTATTGGTTAATTGGCTAAGTCACGCCCAAGTAAATACTGGACTAGATCATTACTGATGAGGAGGAGGGGGGGTGACATAACCCCCATATGTCTGAAAATAACACATGCATGAAATGCATAAGGAGGATGCTATAAAGTGTTTGGCTGTCCAGACAAAACCCTCTTAAGACTAAATAAATCTGAAAGCTTTTCCATCCTAAAAGAGTACAACAATGTTTAGTTTATGATGTTCTAAAGGTTTCAGCAGCTTTTTGAATTTGTCACATGTGTGGAAAGGTATGAGTGAGCCTTTGTAGCTTTCTGTGAGTGATGCTCGTCAGCACACAAACCCAGAGTTTCTCTACAGGAACACAGAGAGAGTTATTCCCTGTACTGCAAGGACACATTCAGCATTGTGCAGTAAATCCAGATCACCCCAGTTAAATGATTACATGGATGTGAGTGTGATCGTCAGAGCAGCACTGATCAGTGTCAGGTTATAATGACCAAGGTGTACACAAACACTAAGTTTGATATTAAAATGTGTGAAGTGTAAATTCAGCCAAAGCCTTTAACTGGGCTGTGAAAAAATACAAAATAATAGTATTTAATGCTGAGGTGGTGTCAGCTGTATAATATAATTCTGCATCCATCCTAGTAAGAAGGAAAGGAACCACTGTATGTGTTTGTTCTTCACAGGCCGTTAACTGAGAATGAAGTCATTTGGATGAGTTTTTTCTTGTATTTTGTTCATCTCACATCTCTTATTTGCTTCCATATGAGGGGTTAGTGATGCCCAAATTTGTCGATGGGGTGAAGCAGGGCAGGCAATGAGCGGCTGGCATCTGACAATGTCAGTACCACATGATCTGCATATAAAGTTATGATGGGTTTCACAGTTCCTAACTGCAATGGCTAGTGGCTCCATAGCTAAAGCAAAGTGCAGGGGGGACCGCAGACCCAAATGTAAATGGAGTCGTTTTCCATATAAGTGTAGCAATAGCTCTGGCCTTGGATGTGAAAGTGGAAGTCAAAACTGTAATTACACCCAGGAGTCAAATGATTTGATAAGAAATACCAACATAGAATAGCTTGTCACATTAAAATAGCAGTATGTGTCCAAGGTTATTTTAATATACAAATGTTATTAAGACTTTATGATAGGAAAAACAAAGTCTCAAAACATCAAAAATTAAAAGAAACAATGGTGGGAAAATATCACAAACAAATGTAAAAGTTTTTTTTAAACAAAGACCAGTGCCAGGTGCTTTCTGGACTGTGGGAGTCGCTCCATGGCCAGGAATTGCACAGCAACAGTGTGGGGGGTTGGGAAGGAGCAAGGCAGACAGCAGAAGAAGTTGTTACAGCAGTTTTGTGTGTGTTAAATGTTATAAAAGAGACACTGCAACATCTCGAGGGCAAAGCTCTCATGACTGTGTAACTGTGATGTTTGCTGTCTGTTTGCTCTCCTGCATGCAGAAATAAAAGGCTTGGTCACAGCTGATTGTGTCGCAGACTTTATGAAAAATTCCACGACACCTTCATGATGGAAAATGGCTGAAAATAAAAATGGCTTTCATTTTAGCCAGCTTCTCATTTTACAAACAGTCTCCACTGAAATGCAGCCAGATGCTGCTCTTTTCTCTCATTCTTCAATTGTTCTCGAAACTCTTTTTCTCTCTCTATTGATCTGTGTACCTGGTTTGTACCACTTCACTCGCTGTGTTTAGAGCATCTCCTCCCTTTCTCCTTTCAATTAATCATATGAAGCTAGGTTGTCTTAGTATGTGATTTGCTGCATGGTGAGCCGTCAAACTAAAGTCTGAAGTCTGCCTGCATGAATTTTCAGCAGAACTGAGAGAGATTATTTGGCTCCCCCCGACAGAAGCCTGTTCATCTCATTTGATACAAAGAATCGGCTCTTAGAGCGAACTCGTTCATCACTACCAGCCTCGGGTTTAAAACTAGTGTTAATGGAGGGAGTTGGAAGGTTCAGGTTTTGTTTCACGACTGCATTTCACTCACTGCCTCTGTTTGTATCTCTGTCACTGCAGCACCAACATGGACCGAGAAGTCAGCGCTCTCAGGAGGCCGACAAATCTCACAGAGGAAAGAGAGAGAAAAAATACAGCTGTGACGAGTGTGGGAAAGATTTTACTGCGAAAGCTTCACTAAAACAGCATCAGGTCATCCACACTGGAGAAAGACGGTTCAGCTGTGGCGACTGTGGAAAGTCTTTTACTCAGTCTGGAAGCTTAAAAACACACCAGGTCATCCACACTGGAGAGAGACCATACAAGTGTGATATTTGTGGAAGGTCTTTTTCCTCAGCTTCATACTTAAAAACACACCAACTCATCCACACTGGAGTTAAAGCGTACAGCTGTGATCAGTGTGGCAGAGCTTTTACTCACAGTAGCAGCTAACAGAGTCATCTAGTTACCCACTCTGGAATTAAAGCATACAGCTGTGACTAGGGATGGGTACCGGTATCCGGTGCCATGATGGCACCGGTTCTGACATAAACGGTAGTAACCAGACCGAAAAGCAGCGCACATTTCGGTGCTTTATTTCGGTGCTTTTTTTTCCTGAGCTGTGATACACTTTAGATTCTAGCCAATCATTTTACGTTTCCGAGGATAGTAGGCGGGTCCAGGTACGTACGTTCTTTTAGAGCAGAGCTACAGATTAAAAATGCCCAAGGAGAAGCGGTCAAAAGTATGGCTGTACTTCACAGCAAAATATGCAAACTCAGCAGCCTGCAACAAGTGCTTTGAGCTGATACTGTGATACTGTCAAAGGAGGTAACACCTCAAATCCGATGAAACACCTGGCGACGCATAGCGTTTTTTTTAAAAGCCGAGAAATGCGCCGTATTTGATAGCTTGCTGCGAGACCTCACACCGTGCACATCTACTGCGGGTGTGGTGCCTGTTATCGGACCCGGAGCAACATCCCCCAAAAACCCGAAGAGTAGAGTCCTGGCCCCTAGCCCTGCCAGTGTAGCAGAAATGATGATGGATGATGATGCAGCAGCAGCCGTTCTTCTCTGTGTGAGTAGCTTAATGTTGTTCGTGTGTAATTTACGTTGAGTAGGCTAACCACGTTATTACATTAATGCATGTAAGGTGAACTAGCAAACATCATCATAGCTACATGCGGCTGTCTTCTTGTTTGATGGCAGATACTCCCTTCACCCTGGCCAAAAAGGCTAAAATGACCAAAGAAAAAGTGGAAAACAGTTAAACATGAGAGGTTTTTGGACAAAGTTTGTGTTTTTTCCATTGTTTAAGCACTGCTTCCAGCCAAGAGTGATACCATATATGCCCCATAGCTGCAGAAAAGGCTAACATTGTTATCTTTTTACAAAAAAACAGCTGAACATGAGAGGTTTTTGGACCAATTTTGTGTTCTCCATTCTTTAAGCACCGGTTTGAGCACCGTTTAAGCACCGGCACCGTTTCAAAAGTACCGGTTTGGCACCGGTATTGGATAAAACCTAAACGATACCCATCCCTAGCTGTGACATTTGTGGAAAAACTTTCAGCCAGATAGGGAGGCGAAATACACACCTACACATTCACACCAGACATGTGTACAGACGTGTACAGCTGTACAGTGTGTACAGTGTGGTAAACTATGTTTAACAGGCACACAGTTACAACGCCACGTTTACCCACTCTGAGGAGAGACCTTATAAATGTGACCTGTGTGAGAAGACTTTTAAAACTCCACGTAACCTGAAAGAACACCAACAGATCCACACCAGAAAGACTCTACAAGTGCAGTTACTGTAAGGTATGTATTTTTATTTTTATCTTGTCATTTTAACCCGACTGTTTGGAACAACTCTGCTCATTACATTGTGTTAGTATGTTAGTAATTTTACTGGATGGAAAAGCAGCTCTGAGTGATTATTTAGATTTGAATCACAGTTTTTTTTAGTGATAGTATCTGAGAATTATATTACTCTTGTCGTATCATTAATTTAGTATTATTATTAGAGACGGCACGATACCACTTTTTATGTCCGATACCGATAACCATATCATAAATGATCATAAATTTGGACATCTGCCGATACCGATATAAATCCGATATAGCGTATTTTATAATGAATAAACATTTTTTTTAATATCTTGCTGCATTTTGTATAAGTTGCTACTCAAAGTTAAAAAAAAAAAAACAAGCAAAACTAACTATTCTGTTATACCTTTATGCAAAAAATACACTGCACCCAAAATATTTCATAGTTCAGCAATACTGATCAATCTATTAAACTTAAACCTACTCCATCCTCCGTATTCTGTTTTTTTAATCAGTTTTTAGTGGAAATATTAAGCAACCTAACTAATAGGGTTGCAAATTCCCAGGAAAAAAAAGGGGAACCATCCTCCCCACCCTCAACCTCATAATGCTTAATTGACGTAATCGTCTTTAATTTAATGCACATGTAAAAAAAAAATAATAATAATTAATGCACAGAAATCAGTACTTTTTCTACAATAATTACATAGATTCAACATCTTTCTTCAACAGAATTGTAGACTACATAGATGGTATCTTTCCAAAGGAAAAAGTAGTATAGCTTACCAGGGTATATTAGACTTAATAGTTACTATATACAGTAATGGATTTCTATATATTGTACATCAGATAAAAACTTTGGTTGTAAGATCCAGATATGTATTTAATAAAAGCTACACAAGAGAATAAGAAAGAAAAGTATGTCTTTGTGCCTCCTTTTCCCTGTTCAGGCCCTATCGGCCCCCCTGGCTAAACTTTGCTAGATCCGCCCCTGCACAGTTACCAGCCGTCAGCTGCGTAGAAAAAGATCCTGGTGTAGAAAGTAATATTAAATAAATTCTAACAACAGCTTATCAAGCTTAAACGTGCTGCTGTTGTTCAGCCGCTGGTTTCCTCTTTCTGGTGCAAAATGGGCGATAAACAAAGAAGAGAGGTGGGAGTGGCGACAGAAAAGCTGATCAGCTGATCATTGATCAGCTCCATGATTGACGCGTAGTGCTCCGACGTGCTAAGGTTTTGAGCTCGGTTACGCCATGTCGCAAGTTTTGTGAGGTGCTTTTGTGATATTTAATGGATCGAATTACATTTTTTATTTCTCCGATATCCGATCTAGTAATTTAGGTCAGTATCTCTCTAATTATTATAATACTTTTGTTACTATTATAGTTTTTGTAGCACATTAAACTGAGCTAAGTGTTATAATGTAAGCAATAAAAGGTAACTGGACGTTGGCAAAGATGCTCTTTATTTCAGGTGACGTTCCGGATTAAAATGGTGGTGGGAAAGACTTTCGTTGTGACCTTTGTGGAAAAACTTTCAGTCATCAAAAGACCCTAAAAATATATCAACGTAGACACACTGCAGACAAAATGAACTACTGCAAAGAATGTGGGAAAGGCTTCCCCAGACCAAAGGACTTAAAACAGCATGAACTCATTCACAGTGGGGTTAAAAAGCATGTCTGTGATCAGTGTGGGTCATCCTTCACCACTGCAAGTCAGCTCAAAAGACACAAACGTGTCCACACAGGAGAGAAACCATACAAGTTTAGACACGGTGACAAAAGCTTCTCACAAACAGGTAGTCACAACAATCATGAACGCACACACATGGAAGAGAACTTCAGCTGTGACCAGTGTGACAAGAGCTTCAGGAGTTTCAGTTCCTATTCCACAAACAAACGATCCCACGCTGCAAATAAATGGTTTCACTGTCACCAACGTGCAAAAATCACCCAGGACTGAAATCTTTCCCATCACTGAATCACTGTGAATCTGAAGAGACAGAAAGATCCTCTTCTGGTTTCAGGGTCAGAGTTCAGGTGAAATCTCCTGTAAACATCTGATGAGGCAGCTATGAACGAAAATGTGCCTCATTACATTTTAAGCTTTCTAAACTGTTCTACTGTAGTGTTCGTGTTGAGTGGTTATTGAATACATTTTGATCCACGTGTCCTCAGATGTTTATTTTTTTTCAGGTTGTTTTTTTGAAATCCTGCAATAGTTAAACCAAAATTTTAAATGTTTAATAAAGAAATAGTTGAATGACAAAGAGTTTGAGCCATGATGTTATTTCCTGTATATCAGAGCAAAAACTGAAGTAACCGATGTTTACAGTCATAGTCAGATGAACTGTTTTCTGTGACACAGATGGAGGTTTATCAGAGGAGGAGACTTGGCTGTTCTGACACTGAACAGGGTTCCTGCAGCTTATTGCAAACTCTGACCTGAAATTCATGAAAATAAGATCTTTAAAATATTTTAGATTTTTTCAAATTTTATCAGACTTTCTATAGGTATTAAAAATTCTGTTGAAAATTTTGTCTTTAAGATATTAAAACAAAGTCCTGAAAACTCTCTCTTGTCTGATCATGTTCTAATAACATTTTAATTTACAATAATGGAATGAAGCCAGGTAACACACACCAATTAGTTAAAACTCAGAAATGTCATATGGCATTCAAATGCGTACTCCAAATGCGCCGTCGATTTTTCCTAAATATCAAGCGTGGTCCCGTGCACGCTTCGTAGTCCCATATATCCCACAATTCATAGTGCGGCGGTGGGTGTGGATAATTTTGCGCAAAATACGGCAGACGGGAGCGGCCGAAGAGTGAACTGTCAAAAGTAAGTACTGAATATTATGTCACTCATATATGTGCGAATGTTTAAAAACAAAGAACATTAAAACATTACTGTTGGCCACATGTCGGCAGAGTTATGTGACATTAGTGATGTTTGTACTTTCAGCGTTAACTTGGTTTTAAAGCCTCTACTTCTAAATATATATATAGTCGACCTTAATCTTACAGAGAATGTGATGATCAGTCATATATCCACAAACGCAACAAGCTGAAAGTCAGTGATGCTGCTCGGTTTGCAGTCCTGAATATCACGGCACAAGCAGGATTCACTGCACTGTTAATGTTAGCTATGTTATATTGCTGCCTCTGTTCGGTGGTGTCGAGCCAAACGGACTTTAACGTGTGTTTGAACGAGCTGACGGTTCACTCGTTAAGCTGAAAGAAAGATGCTTTAATCACAGCAGTCACACATGTGTCCACTGTACCATCTGGGAACTCTTCTTGTTTAGCACTCGTAATAACACAAACACTAAATCCTCCTGTTTGTAGCAGTGTATACACCTGAGACTGTCACCTGTCTGTCTGTCCTGCACTCTCTCTCTGTTTCTTTCTCTCTGATTGTGGAATAAAAGTATGAACATGTATTTATAAGTTACACTTGTGTTTGAATCCTGCAGCTTATCACACATTTGATTTCCATGTGTGACGACTGCAAGTGTCCAGAGTGAGGACAGACTGAGGGACCCACTGCTGCACATCATCTGTGAGGCTTTGCACCCCTGATGATCCACCAGGACAAACTCAGCAGTGTGTGAGGAAGAGGAGGAGGAAGAGCCAGCAGCAGCTGACAGATGGAGAGAATAGACAGACTGTTCCCTGTTTGTGAAGGACTGCTAGGAAAGTTTAACATAACATAACTGTCTGTCCTGAATCAGTCTTATTAGGTAATGTTCAAATAATGTGATCATCCAGTGTTTTCAGTGTGGGAGAAAGTACTCAGGGCCTTCAAGTTACACACTATGAAAGGCAGCAACAAGTTTAATGTTCAGAAACCTAAAGTATGTATCAGCAGCAGAATGGAGCTAAAAATAAATGTTGGTTTCAGTTCTATGAAGCTTTGAGTATTTTGGATCAGTAGCTGCTGTGTTTTTTGCATCATATTGCTGTAATTGTTTATATGCTTTATATATTCTGAGCTAAGTTGATCTATAGTGTTACATCATATTCTATAAGGATGTTATGTGTTTGTAGACTTTCTGCCCAGTTTGACCCATTTAGCAGAAGTCAGCCTGTTTAAGGCTCTGATATCTATTCTGTATGACTTAAAGCAGTTATGACATGGTCTGATTTTCTCACCCAATAAAGGAATATTTACTATATCAGTCTATTCTTCATTCTATCAGACACAGTTATCACAGCTCGTACATTTTCTTTTTACACATATATGTAAGGATTGAGCCAAATTTAGTAATGCCAACATACTGAAAGAACAATATATGTCTCTTATATATAATACACCTATATATGCACTGTCAAAGATACTTGTCTTTGAGTGAGGATTTAAGGTGACAGGAAATATAAATAACTGTAACTTGAATCTTTGACCCAGAGTTCAAGCTCACTGCTGTAATATATCCTGTAATATATATATCTCATAATAATCTGACAATAAATATTGGCCATATTATATTTACATTACCACAGTGAGATGATTTTAGTCTCATGAACAACATTAGCTAATTGTTATTTACTAGCTAATCTTGAAATGACTGTTCAGTACAGAAATGAAGCCCAACAATCATCTGTTTATAAGATTGGGGAAACCTGCAGTCAGCTGAGACTGAAGAAGTCACCTGGATGATGACGAAACATTTCTCCCACAAAACGCTACGTCCAGATGAACAGAATCAACTTTTGGAGATTTACTTTCCTGGATGATTGAGAATGCATCAAGACCCAACAATCATGTTTTACAGTCCCGTGGTCTCAGCCTCAGATACTTATCAAATCAAAGTGATGTCATGACCATAATGAATGAACCACAAAACATTTTTTCTCATTTCTGTCAAACAAAGCTGTATGAAACGTTTCTCACGCTTAGTATCATGGTTGCTAGGTGTCAAGAGATTTATTCTAAGACGCTTCTTCAGCTGAGAAATCAGAGAGGAGAAACACACAGTTTTACTTGCATGCAAGGGCAGTCACAGAGCACTCGCACGAGAGTGAGGGCTCCGGGACTCGCACTCTGCCACTGCCCTGGTCTTTATTTATATACAACAGTTGGTGCGTTTGATCAAAACATTGGAATGTGTGTGTGTATTTGTGTGTGTGCCAGGAGACGCTCCTCTACCTGGTATGAAGTGAAACTGCTTGTTAAGCTCTTATCTAGCAGGTACTGCTCCTTCCCTGCATGATAACAGGTCACAGTGAATTAAAAACAGTCTGAGTTATAAAGAGGTCATCATGCAGTATTCTATCATATGCAAACTTATATTATTAAAAGATTATACTGACTACTAAGTATAAAATCTATTGACACTAGGCAACCTGAACAGCGCCTCAAAGGCTAGACCGTCCCATTTCACAAGCCTCTCACTTCCACACTTCTCGTACTTATAGTACGCACCGTACGTAGTGCGCGTACTTCAAGCGTACGGTATCTTAATTGGGACACAGACGAAGTTTTCCAGAGGCCTGGTAATGAGCTAATCATGTGATACAGGTGTGTTGACCCAGGGTGAGATCTAAAACCTGCAGGGACACCGGACTGAGATTGGGGACCCCTGCAGTAGATGCTATGCAGATGACACTGAGCTTTGTCTATCCATAAAACCAGGTAACACACACTAGGGGCTGCTTTATTTCATATGCACAATATCTCTAAACATCTCCAAATATCCTGTCTCAGAGTGATGCTGTTAATTAATTTATTACTTCTAGACTGGACTACTGTAATTTGCTATTATCAAGATGTCCTAAAAACCTCCTGAGACGCCTTCAGTTAATCCAAAATGCTGCAGCAAGAGTACTGACAGGGCTTACTTCTTGTTCCTTGAGTATTTAAAAGTAGAATGGGAGGCAGAGCCTTGAGTTTTCAGGTCGGTCCCTCTGCCATGGAACCAGCTTATAGTTGGGACTGGTGAGGCAGACACAATCTCTAATTTTAAGATTAGGCTTGAAACTTTCCCTTTTAGTAAAACATATAGTTAGGGCTGGACCAGGTGACCCTGAATTCTTCCTTATTTATGCTGCGATAGGTGTAGGCAGCAGGGGAGTTTCCCATGATGTGTTGAGTATTTCTTTCATCTTTCTCACTCACTATGTGTGAATAGACAGTGTTGGGGAGTAACGGAATACATGTACCGCCGTTACGTATTTAAAATACAAAATATGAGTAACTGTATTCCGTTACAGTTACTGTTTAAAAAGGTGGTATTTAGAATACAGTTACTTTTTGAAATAAATGGATTACACGGCAGTACTTTCCTGTTTCATATTGTGGCAGGTCAGGACTGTTTGGGTTTTGTTTGACAGCTATGTCTCTGTTGTTCTGTTGTTCTGTTGTTCCAGGCGGCAGCGTTGCGGTTGCCACGGTTACAGGGCGACGCGCTCTCCCTGCGACTGTGTGTTTCCTGGGTGAGAGAGCGCCTTTTTGTTGTTGTTGTGCTAAGCTATGCCAAGCAGTTTGGTTAGCAGCGGAATGTTCCTGTTGGAAAATAAACGGCTGTGCTCCCTGGAAACTCGGGGAAGCAAGACCAAACGACACATCTGTCTCCTCCTTGTCTGACCTCGCCACAATATGTTTGGCTATACCCTCTATTTTTGGTAATTCCACGCATTAAGAGGCCCTAATGCCCGTGTCTCAATCTCGCGTCTCATAATGAAGTGAAGAAATATTTTTAAAAATCATTTAATATGAAGGCAATAAGAGAGTGTTACAAGCATAGCGCTAAAGAATGCAGCCTCATGGGCAGTGTAGTCCGTGCTGCAGGGAGAATGGACTGCCATACCCGTGATGTGTCTGTGAGCGAGGGAGGGAGAAAAAGGAGAAAAGTACGAGTTGTCATCGAGCAGAAACGGGAGCTGTAAGCATGTAAATACAATAATAATCACTGCAGCCAAAAGCCCAGCTGTAAGTACACTATTAAGACTCGACTGTACACTGTGTTCGTGTTTTCCTCCGAAACAATAAGTTCCGTTGGAGCAGCCTTTCAACGCCTCTCTCTGTCTCTGGCTAGCAAACTTGACCCAGACAACAAAGTTCTGTAATCTGTAGGGGAATACATTTAAAAGTAACCTTCCCAACACTGTTAATAGACCTCTCTGCATTGAATCATACTTGTTATTAATCTCTGTCTGTCTTTTCTCCTGTCTTCCTTCTCTCACCCCAACCGGTTGTGCCAGATGGCCGCCCCTTCCTGGTTATTTGAGAGTTCTGCTTTCCTGTTAAAAGGGAGATTTTCCTGCCGTTTTCATCAGATTCCACTACACTGCATTTTCGCAGGAAATGCAACTTTACAGTTTTTATTTAACATTTAATTAACAATATATATTTTTGAATTTAAACTAGAACAAGACTTGGTATTATTTAAATGGTATGCTTATGTCTCTGACATTACCCCCCAAAAATTGGACCCACGTCTTAAAAGTTGGTCTGCTAAAGGATTACCTACATTTGATAGCTTGATTAAAGATGGAAATTTAATTAGTGTTGATACATTGAAACAAAAATACAATCTGGAAAGACAGGATTTATGCCGATACTTGTTAATAAGACACTATATAAAGAGGACAATTAGAGTGGTGTCGGAAACTAATGTAGATTTGATAGCAATGCTCAAAAAGGCATATAGTGGTGACGTCAACAAAAAACACATTTCCTGTTTGTATACATTTTTTACAAATAAGATGGGAGAAGGAGGGAGGAGTGTGCATAACACAGGATGAATGGACTCAAATATGGAAACAACAATTGAAATGCACTAGCTCACAAAGATGGAGGGAATTTTGATGGAAATTTTGATTAGGTTCTTTATCAACTCTTAACAAAAGACTCATTATGATGGGAACCCCCCGTATGCTGGAGAAAATATGGACACAGACGAGTACACCTCTGACATTTGCAGGCAGAATTTTAAACCTTGGGTGAAATGTGATCAATGCAGTTCTTAAGCATGCATGCAAATGTTCATTAGTCAGCTGTGAGCGAGTTTTTCCCATTCATCTTTAAATGCCAGATTTTCACTTCAGGAAGCACACAGCCCCACTCCACTGACGACTTGCTGTTGGCCAACACCCTCAATGACTTTTACTGCCGGTTTGATGAGACATCGAGCAGCTTTCACACCTCAATAGAGACACTTTGGTCACTCATCCTCCCACCTTCCCCACTCCCCCCACAACAGAGCCATCGACGCTATCAAAGACTTCACCCACAGGAGCCCCCTTCTCACTTCACACCTATGATGATTTCACACCACCTTCTCCCACTACAACCCTTCATATTCATGAAGCCGATGTGAGGACGCAGTTTAAGCCTTTAGACCTACTAAATAACCAATTTAATTCAATTCAATTGTAAGGTCTTTATATCAAGCTCTGCTGTGTCCAAGCTATTAATTACTGCGCGCAGGAGAGCCAAAAAACACATCAAACATTAAAGTTCAGTTATGCCAGCTTTAACCTTGGGATGCCTCCGCTTCTCTTTTATATCCCCCACACTCAACTCTCTGCATCAGGAAGCTCCTGGCACTGGTCACCCTGGGAGTTTCGTCCTTCTACGCCCTAACAGTTAGCAGATAACATAGTGAAGCATCACCAAGCAGTTTTCACAAGGTCATGCTGACACAAAATTTGACTCGGACTTTAAACACTGGTCACTTCAGGTGTTGCTCTGATATACAGGAAATGACATCACGGCTCAAACTCTTTGTCAGTAAACCATTTCTTTATTTAACATATAAAAATTTGGTTTAACTGTTGCAGGATTTCATTACACAAACAAGCTGAAAAAAAAACCTGCAGAACACATGGATCAATGCATTCAATAAAAATACAACAGGAAACAGATTTCTTAATCAAACTGCTGGAACAAAGCTAACCACTCAACACAAACACTACAGTAGAACAGTTTAGAAAGCTTAAAATGTAACGAGAGGCACATTTTCATTCATAGGTGCCTAATCAGATCTTTACAGAAGACTCCACCTGAACTCTGTGGAGCCTGATCTCAAGGGTTTAAGTCTGACCCTGAAACCAGAAGAGATTCACTGTGATCCAGAGATGGGAGTGATTTCCGTCCTGCATCACGCTGATGTTTGCACAGAGGAGATAATTTAGTAAATGTTTTTGAACATTGGTAACAGTAAAACAGTTCCTTCATAATCATTATGCAAATTTTTACTCTGTGAATTGTACTCATGGCCATTGACCAGTGGTTGTTGATCAATGGTCATAAGAATTTGCATATTAATGATGAAGAAACTGACCTCACAGCCCATTGTTCACTCATTGGGCCGGTTTCAGTCGTTATGCAAATGTACTGTTGACAAGATTAACGTAAAAGCGGGAATCAAGACGTAACAGTTTATTTGTAACATGGAATCGTTTGTGAGTGGAGTATGAACTGAGATTACTCAAACTCTTTCACAGATGAAGTTCTCTTTCATGTGTCTGCGTTCATGCTTAGTATGATCACATGATTGCGAAAAGGTTTTGTCACAGTGTCTGCACTTGTATGGTTTCTCTCATGTGTGGACTCGTTTATGCTTTTCAAGCTGACGTGCACTAATGAAGGATGACCCACACTGATCGCAGACATGCTTTTTAACGCCACTGTGAGTGAGTTCATATTGTTTGAAGTGCTTTGAAGTGGTGAAGCCTCTCCCGCATTCTTTACAGTAGTTCATTTTGTCTCCAGTGTGTCTACGTTGATGTATTTTCAGAGTCCTTCAATGACTTCAAGTTTTTCCACAAAGGTCACAACAAAAGTCTTTCCCACAGCGATGACAGGGTTGAGAACTTGATCCATCTGTGTTGCTCTGCTTCCAAACAAAGACACAAAGACAGTGTAAGTCAGTCCTTCAACATTTTTATCCTGAACGTCGCCTGAAACAAAGAGCATATCTGCCAAAGTCCAATTACATTTTACTGTTTACATTATCACACTCAGCTCAATTTGATGTGCTATAAAAACAATAAGAGTAAAAACATTAAATCAATACTAGTTTAATGCTACAATAACAGTAATACAATTCTCAAACACTATCCCTAAAAACCTGTGATCAGAGTCTGAATAATCATTCAGAGCTGCCTTTCCATGCAGTAGAACTGCTAACATGCTAACATAATTTGATGAGCATTTGTTTCAAACAGTCGGGCTGACAAGATAAAAATAAAAATACATACCTCACAGTAACTGCACTTTTAGAGTCTTTCTGGTGTGGATCTTTTGGTGTGCTTTCAGGTAATGTGGAGATTTAAAAGTCTTCTCACACAGGTCACATTTATAAGGTCTCTCCTCAGAGTGGGTAAACATGTGACTACGTAACACTGTGTTTGTAGCAAACTGTTTGCCACACTGATCACAGCTGTACACATCATGTCTGGTGTGAATGCGTAGGTGTGTATTTCGGCTCCCTATCCGGCTGAAAGTTCTTCCACAAATGTCACAGCTGTATGCCTTAATTCTAGAGTGGGTAACTAGATGACTCTGTAAGCTGCTACTGTGAGTAAAAGCTCTGCCACACTGATCACAGGTGTATGCTTTAACTCCACTGTGGATGAGTTGGTGTGATTTTAAGTTTGAAATGTGCGTAAAAGACTTTCCACACTCGTCACAGCTGAATGGTCTCTCTCCAGTGTGGATGAGTTGGTGTGTTTTTAAGCTTCCAGAGTGGGTAAAAGACTTTCCACACTCGTCACAGCTGAATGGTCTCTCTCCAGTGTGGATGAGTTGGTGTGTTTTTAAGCTTCCAGATTGGGTGAAAGACTTTCCACACTCATCACAGCTGAACAGTCTCTCTCCAGTGTGGATTAGTTGGTGTGTTTTTAAGTTTCCAGATTGGGTGAAAGACTTTCCACAGTCTCTACAGCTGAACGGTTTCTCTCCAGTGTGGATGAGTTTGTGTGTTTTTAAGTTTCGAGGGTGGGTAAAAGACTTTCCACAGTATCTACAGCTGAACGGTTTCTCTCCAGTGTGGATGAGTTTGTGTGTTTTTAAGTTTCGAGGGTGGGTAAAAGACTTTCCACACTCATCACAGCTGAACGGTCTCTCTCCGGTGTGGATGACCTGATGCATTTTTAGGGAAGCTTTCACAGTAATATCTTTCCCAAACTCGTCACAGTTGTATTTTTTTCTTCCACTTCTTTCTTCAACGAATTTGTCGGGCTCCTGAGAGCGCTGACTTCTCGATCCACGTTGGTCCTGCAGTGACAGAGATACAAACAGAGGCAGTGAGTTGTGGGAAATACATTATTCTAACCGGCCTTTTATTAGTGGTATTTTGTGACCTTTTATTAAATAAGTAGTTATACTTATTTTCATACACACATTGCAAATGTGCTCATGAGAGTTGGCATTCAGTCTTTTGAGGGTCAATGCAAACACGCTTACAGACACAGATAAATATTAGACTTGTTTCTAGGGCAAAGGTGAGAGACATTTGGCCTGCAAAGTGCCTGTACGCCTGCTCAGTGAGATTAGCACAGGATGTACTCCGGATGTTTCAGAGACGTGTACGAGGAGAAAAAACAGCAGGAAACACATAAGCTGTGTCCCAAAACGTCGGCTGCATCCTTCGGAGGACCCCGGCCTTCGCGGTCTACGTGGGCCGGGTCCTTCAAAGACCGAGAAGGCCGGAAGTGCGAGGTTGCGAAATGGGACAGTCTAGCCTTCAGATTTGCATCACCGCGGTGTCGGTGGAGTTTAATAAACTCGGCCTTCTGCTCCTTGCTATCTAAAATATAACAGGACACTGGCGTAAATTCTCGACCGTCTCACACTTCTGTTTAATCAGTTTTCTGTTTAACGTTTATTCAGCTGTGTGAAAATCCCGGAGGAAACCACCCGATGGATTAATAAAGTTTTATTTAATCTAATAACTTTGATCTCAGCCAAACCGATTTACTCCGGAACAAATAAAACAACGAAAAAAGGCAAACAATTACATTTTTAAGTTATCCAAGTGACTTATATATCATGTTTAACCTGAGTAGCGAAAAAGCGGGGGTCTGAAAACGATGAAGCCAGGAGTCCGCTGCTCTCGCCGGCTGGAGTGACCATTGAACCCCCCGGCTTGCTATCGAGCTGGTGGGTAACAGACGTCTCCGAAAACGTCGGCACACTTTTGCAAATATGCGATGTCTTGATAAACCAAGCAGATATTTGTAATTTACACAGCTACTTTCTCGCCTGAAAATATGTTAAAAGTTGAGTAATAAGAGTAT
>NC_140469.1:1640000-1650000 GCF_051167445.1 Perissodus microlepis
GTACCCTTCACAGAGAGTTGGGGAATGGCTGCAATCCCAGCATTGTAAGATGGTGAAAGATGTACCCTTAGGGTTTGGGGCTCCAGATTGGATCATGGAGGTAGTGGACCCCCTGCCCTGCAATAATACATACAAAACCCAACAATCCCTTTGGTGACAATGGGAAGGAAAATCTCGCTTTTAACAGGACAGAACCAGGTTCAGGGAGGGGCGGGGCCATCTGCCACAGACAGTTGGGGTGAAAGAAGGAAAACAGGATAAAGACATGACGGACAGACAGAGATTAATAACAAGTATGATTGAATGCAGAGAGGTCTGTTAACACATAGTGAGTGAGAAAGCTGACTGAGGAAGAAATACTCAATACATCATGGGAATCCCCCAGCAGCCTACACCTATTGCAGCATAAATAAGGGAGAATTCAGGGTCACCTGGTCCAGCCCTAACTATATGTTTTAGTAAAAGGGAAAGTTTGAAGCCTAATCTTCAAAGTAGAGAAGTGTAGAGTAGAGAGTGTCTGCCTCACCAATCCCAACTGGAAGCTGGTTCCACAGAAGAGGGACCTGAAAACTCAAGGCTCTGCCTCCCATTCTACTTTTAAATACTCTAGGAACAACAACTAAGCCCTGTCAGTACTCTTGCTGCAGCATTTTGGATTAACTGCAGGCTTCTCGGGGAGTTAAAGAAGTCCAGGCGCTTTTCTTTGCAAGCTCCTTTGACCATAATTATGATTAAGGAACTGACCTCCCAGCCCATTGTTCCTTCAGTGGGCTGGTTTCAGTCATTATGTTGCATCTGCGGCAGATTTACTGCAGACTCTGATCAGGAAAGTGAGACGCCGAAGGAGAGGAAAGCGAGCCGGCGCACTCGTGCGTCTGAGGAGACGCGGACTGCGAACTGCTCTTCCTGGGATCTTCCTTTCCAACGTACGCTCACTCAGGAATAAGAAGGACGAGCTGGCCCTGATGAGAAGCATGAACAGAGACTTTGCCTCCTCCTGTGTCTTATGTTTTACGGAGTCGTGGCTCTGTGAGGACATCCCGGACAGCGCGCTCAAGCTGGAGGGTTTTCATCTGCTGCGCGCGGACCGGCAGGCCTCTCTCTCTGGTAAGACCACAGGTGGACGTGTCTGCTTCTACATTAATAGTGGCTGGTGCACAGATGTAACAGTGATTGCTCAGCACTGCTCTTCCTCTCTGGAATACCTTTTTATTCACTGCAAACCATTTTATTCTCCGCGGGAGTTTGCTTCATTCATCTTGGCCACTGTTTACATCCCGCCAGATGCGGATGTGCAGGCAGCTCAGTGCGCACTGGCGGAGCAGATACTGCACATGGAGCGGACATTCCCGGACTCTCTCATCATTGCTCTTGGGGACTTTAACAAAGCCAATCTGAGCCACGAGCTTCCCAAATACAAGCAGTATATTAAATGCCCGACCAGAGAGGAGAGGACATTAGACCACTGTTACAGTACGATCAGCGGGGCCTATCGTGCGGTGCCCCGCGCTTCACTCGGACTTTCTGACCACGTCATGATCCACCTGATCCCCACGTACAGACAGAGGCTGAAGCTCTCCAAACCTGTCGTGAGGACTAAAAAACTGTGGAGCAACGAGGCTGTGGAGGAGCTTCGCACGTGTTTGGAGTCTACAGACTGGGACACAATGATGGCTGCTTCTAACAGCTTGGATGAGTTTACGGACACTGTTACCTCCTATATCCACTTCTGCGAGGACAGCATGGTGAGTTATAACAATGACAAACCCTGGTTTACTCCTAAACTCAAAAAGCTGTGGCTGGAAAAGAGAAAGGCGTTCAGAAGCGGAGACAGGGACTGCTACAGAGAGGCCAAGTACAGGTTCACTAAAGAAGTGGACATTGCTAAACACCAGCACTCTGAGAAGATGCAGCAGCAGATCTCAGAGAATGACTCGGCCTCTGTGTGGAAAGGTTTTAGGAATATCACCAACTACAAGCCTAAAACCCCCCACTCCACTGATGACTTGCTCTTGGCCAACACCCTTAACGACTTTACTGCCGTTTTGACGAGCCATCAGGCAGCCTTCACACCTCCAATGGCCCCAACAATAGAGACAGTTTGGACACTCATTCCCCCACCTCTCCCCCCTCCATAGAGCCATCACCACCATCAAACACTTCACCTACAACACCCCCCTCCTCACCCCACACAAAGGAGGATTTCACACCACCTCCTCCCAACACAACTCTTCATATTCATGAAGCAGATGTGAGGAAGCAGTTTAAGAGTCTGAATGCTCGAAAAGCTCCCGGCCCAGACGGTGTGTCTCCTGCCACCCTCAGACACTGTGCAAACGAGCTGGCCCCAGTGTTTTCTGGCATTTTCAACTCCTCACTGCAGGCATGTCATGTGCCTGCCTGCTTCAAGTCCTCTACCATAATCCCTGTCCCCAAGAAACCTAGGATCACTGGACTAAATGACTACAGACCTGTGGCTTTGACATCTGTGGTCATGAAGTCATTTGAGCGCCTGGTTCTCTCCTACCTCAAGACCCTCACGGCCCCCCCGCCTGGACCCCCTGCAGTTTGCATACAGAGCCAACAGGTCTGTAGATGACGCCATCAACATGGCTCTACACTTCATCCTGCAGCATCTGGACTCCCCAGGAACCTACGCCAGGATCCTGTTTGTGGACTTCAGCTCTGCCTTCAACACCATCCTTCCAGACCATCTCCAAGGCAAGCTTTCCCAGATGAATGTGCCTGATCCCATCTGCCGGTGGATCACTGACTTCCTGACGGACAGGAAGCAGCACGTGAGGCTGGGAAAGAATGTCTCGGACTCCCGGACCATCAGCACCGGCTCCCCTCAGGGCTGTGTTCTTTCTCCTCTGCTCTTCTCCCTGTACACCAACTGCTGCACCTCCACCCACCAGTCTGTCAAGCTAATCAAGTTTGCAGATGACACCACCATTATTGGACTCATCTCTGACGGGGATGAGTCTGCCTACAGGAGGGAGGTTGAACGTCTGGTGTCCTGGTGCAGCCACAACAACCTGGTGCTGAATGCCCAGAAGACAGTGGAGATTATTGTGGACTTCAGGAAGCACACAGCCCCACTCCCCCCCATCATCCTGACTGACACCCTCATCACCTCTGTGGACTCATTCCGCTTCCTGGGTACCACCATCAACCAGAACCTGAAGTGGGAGCCCACCATCACCTCCGTCATTAAGAAAGCCCAGCAGAGGATGTACTTCCTGAGGCAGCTGAAGAAATTCAACCTGCCAACACGGACGATGATGCAATTCTACACTGCAATCATCGAGTCCATCCTCACCTCCTCCATCACCGTGTGGTACGCTGGAGCCACCATCAGGGACAAACAGAGACTGCAGCGTGTTGTGCGCTCTGCTGAGAAGGTGATTGGCTGCAGACTCCCATCTCTGCAGGACCTGTACACCTCCAGGACACTGGGGCGTGCAGCTCGGATCTCAGCTGACCCTTCTCACCCTGGACACAGTCTGTTTGACCTGCTCCCCTCAGGCAGGAGGCTCCGGTCCATTCGCACCAGAACCTCTCGCCATAAGAACAGTTTCTTCCCCTCTGCTGTTGGACACATGAACAATAACCGTATGACTGTTCCCACCACTAACACATGACCCTACGCTGTGTTCACTGCATCATTCCATGTTTGGCACTGATCACCACCTGCACTCATGTATATATCTATCTACTTAGCACTTTTAATTCTTATTCTTATTTTTTTTTTTTCTCATGTCTATTTAAGCGTTATTTATGACAGTATGTTTGCACTAAGCACCGCAGCAATTTCCTAATGTTGTAAACCTGCTCAACATTTGGCAATAAAACCCTTTCTGATTCTGATTCTGATTCTGATATGCAAATGTACTGTTTATAAGATTTGGGGAAACCTGCAGTCAGCTGAGACTGAAATAGTCACTTGGATGAGTGACGAAATGTTTCTCCCACAAAACGCTACGTCCAGATGAACAGAATCAACTTTTGGAGATTTATTTTCCTGGATGATTGAGAATGCATCAAGACGATATATTGTGGGGGTTAATGTGCAGCTCTTTTTATTTTCTTTATTTTTATTTTCACGAGTTATTTGAACAATTCTAAATGACAGTGTGATGGCCGTGGATTATTGGTAAGGGTGACTTTATGTGTTTAGTTACTTAAGTGGAAGTACTGTGGAAAGTTTTACCTTACATACATAGGTCTGACTGTACAGCTTCTGAGGTAACTGTTTACAAGATGTTATATTCTATCCAAAGGTCCTTTTCAAGTTTACATTGATAAACATTATCCTTAACATATTTGACCCGCATAAAGTACCACGGCCACAGTGACTTGTACTTCTGTCCCATTAAGCAACAGTTTAACAAATTTCACTGTAAACTATAAAAGGAATCTGGATTTAAATAGAACATAGTAGTGATGGATTAAGTGCAGGAAACACTAGTATAAGGTGTTTATGGAACAAATCTCCTTCAGCATTCAAAATGACCAAAGTGAGGACTACAAGCGTTTCTCTCAGTTGGTTGAGTTCAGGGAAAAAGCAGCTAAATACACTGAGACTGGGGGTGGGTTTTTATAATCGATTTATCGATTAAAATCGATTCTGGCTTGGATAACGTAAAATTGATTCATTAAAATCCTGAATCGATTTTTTTATATAAATTTATCTTGCTCGAAATGCCAGAATCTCTGGTGAAATCTCACAAAATTTCAACAACCACCAAACAGCTAAGACAGTAAATGAGAGCAGGAACACGGATTCTGCATAAAGACTTAAACACACAGCGCAACCCGCGGATCAGAATCAATTAGATGTCGAATTTCTCACAGTCGGGGCTGAAAGCCGACAGCTCGCTGATTCTGATCTGTCGGCGGGTCCGCACTTTGTGTTCACGCCCTTTATGCGCTGATTCTAAAGCTGTTAGTTTGATGTCTCTCCAAACAATAGTGACTGAACCAGCAGCAAAAGAAGATCCAAACTACGCTTCACATAAACATCGTCATGAATTCACTCTGACGTTTACGGTTTCACTTCCAACACGATGCACAGCTCTCTCTCTCTCTCTCTCTCTCTCTCTCTCTCTCTCTCTCTTCAAGAACAGTTTCCCGTCTAAAAATCTGTTTTCTGCATTATTCGCTTGCTTGTTACGCACAAGTCTACCGTTGTTTACAGTGCTGTCGGCCGACTTTTTTTGTTTTTGTTTTATATACTTCCGAAAAGAAAACCGAATTTCTGCCGGTCAATACTGAACACATGTAAACTTTTTAAAATTATGCAAAATGCAAAACGCTTAGCCGTGTCTCTAATAAAACCGCTGTAACTTCAGAGGTAACGTTTATAAGTTGATTAATGGTTTTCTTTCGTTTTTGATGTACTGCAGAATATTTTTATAAAATCCAGGCCAGGAAAAGCACCTTCATGTTTTTCTGTGTTTTATCTTCAGCTACTTTGACACAAAGGCCTCTGCTGTGATGCTCACACCTTTGATAAAGTCTTGCATGTGTCAGCTTCCTTTTTATAGATACAAAAATATGTAAATGTACTGATCTGAATTATAATATTTCTGACTGTCAAAATTTCCCAGATTCAAATCGAATTAAATTGAATCGAATTGAATCAAATTGTGGATCGAATCGGGACCTTGTGAATCGGAATTGAATCGATTCTAGAAATCAGTGACGATACCCAGCCCTAACTGAGACTGCTCCACATTGTTAGCGAGTTAACTCTGGATATCTGTAGGTTTTGTCAAACTTGGAGTGAACAAAAGCAGAAAAACAGTAAAAGATACAGACAGTGAAAGTCTGGTTTATTTCATGAACACAATGAAACATTTTACAGTCCACAGAGCAAAGTAGCATACATGATAAATAGATACACATAACACGGACAGTGAGAAGTAAAATTCATCGTCTTACCACATGTTATATTCTGTAAACTTAAAATAAACCACAGAAATTAGAGTTTAGTGTTTTAAAGTCATTATTAAAAACATGAGTCAACATTACTGAAGTGACACTTTAACGATGCTTCATATCACAGTCTTTATGATGATAAAACATGTTCTCTCGTTAGTAGATGTCTGCGCTGTCACTTGTCATGAGAATGTCCTGAGCCAGGGTTCAAGCTTCCTCTTCAATCACCATTGATCATTAATAGGGTCACAAAAGATTTGTTGCATTATCCCCATAAACAACATGCTTTTATAGAAATCATTGTGACACAAATATTTAGATTTTTGATTCACAATGTGCATGAACTCAAAATCTTTAGAGTTTCATATTTATAAAGAAACCCAAGTAATACATTTATACCATTGTATGAGCTACACTTCTTGTAAAAAACTGATTGGAAATGCGTTTGAAAAAAGCTCCTGCTGTGACCTTCCTTCTGTGAGGGCACACACACTCACACACACACACACACACACACACTCACACACACACACACACTCACACACACACACACTCACACACACACTCACACACACACTCACACACACACACACTCACACACACACACACACACTCACACACACACTCACTCACACACACACACAGAGAGAGGGGGGGGGGATCATTAATACAAAGGATTGGAGTCAGTTTTGGATTTTCACTTGTTGTTGGCTTTAATATGAACAGTCACATAAAATTCATTCAAATTTTTTTGCCTTTGCTTCAATTAGGATGTTTCTTTAAATCTACAACACTTTCCTTTTCAAAAAGTTTACTGACATAGTAAGGAAGTAGCTAGGGAACTCAGTAAGTATGAGCAACAGTAGCTTAGGGACAGTTTCTCCAATAAAGAGGATTTCATCATCTGCAGTTCGTAAAAAGTGCCGTATTAAAAACAATTCAGCAGACCCTCAGAGTGCGGATACAAACTGTTTTCAGCTGTAGAGGTAGAGGTACGCTTCATGTACTTATCAACATACAGTTCAGAGGCTTGCATTAGAGGGCTTTGGTGCTTGGGCATCTTTTATTTAGCACGGTTATACCATTATGAATGTAGCTATATAAACATGCTCAAGAGTCTATCATATGTTTGACATGCAACTAAAAATTCGAAAATATATTTTTAAATCAGTAACTTTGCAAATTTAGAGGAATTGTTTTCGGACAACATGTGTGTCACATTTTAAACAGGGTTTGAATAATCAGCACTGACATACAGACATTTTTGCACTGGGTATAACAGACATGCTTACCGTGTGAAAGGCCCGCTGATGTCTTGGAGCAGAGAAACACGCTGTATTGTTGCTGTTCTCTATTGTATAAGCAACGCCCGAGTGTCAGAAACGCTCTGTGTGGGAAGCAAAGTCGGCCACAAATGACTAAGATGTTGGTGTTAACATGTCTTTTTATTTCATTCACACAGACAATGAATACTGAACAACATACATTAAACCAGGTGTCTCCCAGCCCAGTAGTTACCAATCATGTGAAGCATGGCTGGTTTAACACGACGGGCATAACTACTTGCTTCTAACAGCAGAGCAATGTTGTCGTTAATTGTGCATACTATATGTTGTGATGATCTCAGTTCAGTCATGGTGTGTTCTGCAATCCTGCTGAATTGTTCCAGTCCCATCGACTGTGTATGAGCGTACAAACAGGCGTCTGGCGGGGATGAATCGGAATGTCTTGAGCCTTAGCATCACATCATCATAGTGTGTGTCAAAGTAATACTCGGGCAATTCGAGCAAGCAGCTGTGTTGCAGTTGACTGGGATGAGCTGTTTGACATCCGTAGCATGTTTCCTGTAGAAAGGCGTTTAGCGCCAACATCACCAGGTGGTTGGTTGCAAGCTTGATGTCGAAAATAGTTTTCTCACACAGACCTGGTGGGGTCTGGATTAGCAACAATGGTGGTGGGGACTCTGGCGAGTCTGAGAGGTCCCATGCTTGCATGTTTCCCTCTGAAAAATGAGAACAATAAAAAAAAGTACAGCTATATTACTACTGGCTGTCTATCCGGCTGAAAGTTTTTCCACAAAGCTGTATGCTTTAATTCCAGAGTGGGTAACTAGATGACTCTGTAAGCTCTTACTGTGAATAAAAGCTCTGCCACACTGATCACAAGTGTACGCTTTAACTCCACTGTGGATGAGTTGGTGTGTTTTTAAGTTTGAAGTCTGCGTAAAAGACTGACTTTCCCAAGCTTTGAGCGCTGACTTCTCGGTCCACGTTGGTCCTGCAGTGACAGAGATACAAACAGGCAGTGAGTGAAATGCAGTCGTGGAACAAACTGAACCTTCAAACTCCCTCCATTAACACTAGTTGTAAACCCGAGGCTGGTAGTGATGTGAAGTTCATGAACAAGTTTGCTCTAAAAGCAGATTCTTTGTAGCGAACGAGACAAACTGGCTTGTCACAAGGAGATAAATAATCTCCCCTACCCCACCCACTTCAACACCTTCAGCCCCCACCCCCACCACCTCCACCATGTAAACAGACTCTTTAACATACAGAATCCAACAAAGCAGCTGAACCAGACTCAGTGTCTCCATCATAAACCATACAGTGGATCACAATATGAAGCAGTTTAAGATGACTGCTGTGAACTTTCACTATAGAAAGAAAACTGAACAGAACATCTGAATTCACTCGATGCTAAACATTCATTTCAGTCAGATCTACCTGTGCTTTAATGATGGGGCCTTTCAACAGTTTTAACCAGCTTTCCTTCCTGGCTTTGACTGCAGCTGTGTTTGACACAGGAAGACATTATTGCATTCTTCATGATTATACTTTATTCTTTTTGGGGGAGGAGCAGCTTTAAACCTTCACATGATTCAAGTCAATCCAACAAATCAATCTGAACGATCACAGGTCAGAAAAACTTCTGTAGACAAAATAAAATAAAACCCAACATTCAATCCACAACATTATTAAAAACATGATTCTCCCAAATCACCAACAGCTGCACATTAACCCCCACAATATATCGTCTTGATGCATTCTCAATCATCCAGGTAAGTAAATGTCCAAAAGTTGATTCTGTTCATCTGGACGTAGCGTTTTGTGGGAGAAACGTTTCATCATCATCCAGGTGACTTCTTCAGTCTCAGCTGACTGCAGGTTTCAATCTTATAAACAGGACATTTGCATAATGACTGAAACCAGCCCACTGAAGGAACAATGGGCTGGGAGGTCAGTTCCTTAATCATAATTATGGTCAAAGGAGCCGGCAAAGAAAAGCGCCTGGACTTCTTTAACTGAAGAAGTCCAGACGCTTTTCTTTGCCGGCTCCTTTGACTACGATGACCTGGATGACTGAGAACCTTCACAGACAATCATAATTATGCAAATTCTCATGACCATTGATCAACAACCACTGACCAAAACCCACTTTGGGTTTGGGTTTTGGTCTTGGCTCCCCGAGAAGCCTGCAGTTAATCCAAAATGCTGCAGCAAGAGTACTGACAGGGCTTAGTTGTTGTTCCTAGAGTATTTAAAAGTAGAATGGGAGGCAGAGCCTTGAGTTTTCAGGTCCCTCTTCTGTGGAACCAGCTTCCAGTTGGGATTGGTGAGGCAGACACTCTCTACTCTACACTTCTCTACTTTGAAGATTAGGCTTCAAACTTTCCCTTTTACTAAAACATATAGTTAGGGCTGGACCAGGTGACCCTGAATTCTCCCTTATTTATGCTGCAATAGGTGTAGGCTGCTGGGGGATTCCCATGATGTATTGAGTATTTCTTCCTCAGTCAGCTTTCTCACTCACTATGTGTTAACAGACCTCTCTGCATTCAATCATACTTGTTATTAATCTCTGTCTGTCTTCCACAGCATGTCTTTATCCTGTTTTCCTTCTTTCACCCCAACTGTCTGTGGGGTGAAAGAAGAACCTGAACCTGGTTCTGTCGGAGATTTCTTCCTGTTAAAAGCGAGATTTTCCTTCCCATTGTCACCAAAGGGATTGTTGGGTTTTGTATGTATTATTGCAGGGCAGGGGGTCCACTACCTCCATG
>NC_140469.1:1657500-1952500 GCF_051167445.1 Perissodus microlepis
TTATGTGTTTCCTGCTGTTTTTTCTCCTCGTACACGTCTCTGAAACATCCGGAGTACATCCTGTGCTAATCTCACTGAGCAGGCGTACAGGCACTTTGCAGGCCAAATGTCTCTCACCTTTGCCCTAGAAACAAGTCTAATATTTATCTGTGTCTGTAAGCGTGTTTGCATTGACCCTCAAAAGACTGAATGCCAACTCTCATGAGCACATTTGCAATGTGTGTATGAAAATAAGTATAACTACTTATTTAATAAAAGGTCACAAAATACCACTAATAAAAGGCCGGTTAGAATAATGTATTTCCCACAACTCACTGCCTCTGTTTGTATCTCTGTCACTGCAGGACCAACGTGGATCGAGCAGTCAGCGCTCTCAGGAGCCCGACAAATTCGTTGAAGAAAGAAGTGGAAGAAAAAAATACAACTGTGACGAGTTTGGGAAAGATATTACTGTGAAAGCTTCCCTAAAAATGCATCAGGTCATCCACACCGGAGAGAGACCGTTCAGCTGTGATGAGTGTGGAAAGTCTTTTACCCACCCTCGAAGCTTAAAAACACACAAACTCATCCACACTGGAGAGAAACCGTTCAGCTGTAGAGACTGTGGAAAGTCTTTTACCCACCCTCAAAACTTAAAAACACACAAACTCATCCACACTGGAGAGAAACCGTTCAGCTGTAGAGACTGTGGAAAGTCTTTCACCCAATCTGGAAACTTAAAAACACACCAACTAATCCACACTGGAGAGAGACTGTTCAGCTGTGATGAGTGTGGAAAGTCTTTTACCCACCCTCGAAACTTAAAAACACACAAACTCATCCACACTGGAGAGAAACCGTTCAGCTGTAGATACTGTGGAAAGTCTTTTACCCACCCTCGAAACTTAAAAACACACAAACTCATCCACACTGGAGAGAAACCGTTCAGCTGTAGAGACTGTGGAAAGTCTTTCACCCAATCTGGAAACTTAAAAACACACCAACTAATCCACACTGGAGAGAGACTGTTCAGCTGTGATGAGTGTGGAAAGTCTTTCACCCAATCTGGAAGCTTAAAAACACACCAACTCATCCACACTGGAGAGAGACCATTCAGCTGTGACGAGTGTGGAAAGTCTTTTACCCACTCTGGAAGCTTAAAAACACACCAACTCATCCACACTGGAGAGAGACCATTCAGCTGTGACGAGTGTGGAAAGTCTTTTACGCACATTTCAAACTTAAAATCACACCAACTCATCCACAGTGGAGTTAAAGCATACACCTGTGATCAGTGTGGCAGAGCTTTTACTCACAGTAGCAGCTTACAGAGTCATCTAGTTACCCACTCTAGAATTAAGGCATACAGCTGTGACATTTGTGGAAAAACTTTCAGCCGGATAGGGAGCCGAAATACACACCTACGCATTCACACCAGACATGATGTGTACAGCTGTGATCAGTGTGGCAAACAGTTTGCTACAAACACAGTGTTACGTAGTCACATGTTTACCCACTCTGAGGAGAGACCTTATAAATGTGACCTGTGTGAGAAGACTTTTAAATCTCCACATTACCTGAAAGCACACCAAAAGATCCACACCAGAAAGACTCTACAAGTGCAGTTACTGTGAGGTATGTATTTTTATTTTTATCTTGTCAGCCCGACTGTTTGAAACAAATGCTCATCAAATTATGTTAGCATGTTAGCAGTTCTACTGCATGGAAAGGCAGCTCTGAATGATTATTCAGACTCTGATCACAGGTTTTTAGGGATAGTGTTTGAGAATTGTATTACTGTTATTGTAGCATTAAACTAGTATTGATTTAATGTTTTTACTCTTATCGTTTTTATAGCACATCAAATTGAGCTGAGTGTGATAATGTAAACAGTAAAATGTAATTGGACTTTGGCAGATATGCTCTTTGTTTCAGGCGACGTTCAGGATAAAAATGTTGAAGGACTGACTTACACTGTCTTTGTGTCTTTGTTTGGAAGCAGAGCAACACAGATGGATCAAGTTCTCAACCCTGTCATCGCTGTGGGAAAGACTTTTGTTGTGACCTTTGTGGAAAAACTTGAAGTCATTGAAGGACTCTGAAAATACATCAACGTAGACACACTGGAGACAAAATGAACTACTGTAAAGAATGCGGGAGAGGCTTCACCACTTCAAAGCACTTCAAACAATATGAACTCACTCACAGTGGTGTTAAAAAGCACGTCTGCGATCAGTGTGGGTCATCCTTCATTAGTGCACGTCAGCTTGAAAAGCATAAACGAGTCCACACATGAGAGAAACCATACAAGTGCAGACACTGTGACAAAACCTTTTCGCAATCATGTGATCATACTAAGCATGAACGCAGACACATGAAAGAGAACTTCATCTGTGAAAGAGTTTGAGTAATCTCAGTTCATACTCCACTCACAAACGATTCCATGTTACAAATAAACTGTTACGTCTTGATTCCCGCTTTTACGTTAATCTTGTAAACAGTACATTTGCATAACGACTGAAACCGGCCCAATGAGTGAACAATGGGCAGTGAGGTCAGTTTCTTCATCATTAATATGCAAATTCTTATGACCATTGATCAACAACCACTGGTCAATGGCCATGAGTACAATTCACAGAGTAAAAATTTGCATAATGATTATGAAGGAACTGTTTTACTGTTACCAATGTTCAAAAACATTTACTAAATTATCTCCTCTGTGCAAACATCAGCGTGATGCAGGACGGAAATCACTCCCATCTCTGGATCACAGTGAATCTCTTCTGGTTTCAGGGTCAGACTTAAACCCTTGAGATCAGGCTCCACAGAGTTCAGGTGGAGTCTTCTGTAAAGATCTGATTAGGCACCTATGAATGAAAATGTGCCTCTCGTTACATTTTAAGCTTTCTAAACTGTTCTACTGTAGTGTTTGTGTTGAGTGGTTAGCTTTGTTCCAGCAGTTTGATTAAGAAATCTGTTTCCTGTTGTATTTTTATTGAATGCATTGATCCATGTGTTCTGCAGGTTTTTTTTTCAGCTTGTTTGTGTAATGAAATCCTGCAACAGTTAAACCAAATTTTTATATGTTAAATAAAGAAATGGTTTACTGACAAAGAGTTTGAGCCGTGATGTCATTTCCTGTATATCAGAGCAACACCTGAAGTGACCAGTGTTTAAAGTCCGAGTCAAATTTTGTGTCAGCATGACCTTGTGAAAACTGCTTGGTGATGCTTCACTATGTTATCTGCTAACTGTTAGGGCGTAGAAGGACGAAACTCCCAGGGTGACCAGTGCCAGGAGCTTCCTGATGCAGAGAGTTGAGTGTGGGGGATATAAAAGAGAAGCGGAGGCATCCCAAAGTTAAAGCTGGCATAACTGAACTTTAATGTTTGATGTGTTTTTTGGCTCTCCTGCGCGCAGTAATTAATAGCTTGGACACAGCAGAGCTTGATATAAAGACCTGGGTGACAACTAACTTTATGCTGCTGATTATACTTGGCCCTTAAATCCCTAGAAATATGGTATCTAACCAGATACTTGCTCTGGATGGCATTACCTTGATATAAAGACCTTACAATTGAATTGAATTAAATTGGTTATTTAGTAGGTCTAAAGGCTTAAACTGCTTCCTCACATCGGCTTCATGAATATGAAGGGTTGTAGTGGGAGAAGGTGGTGTGAAATCATCATAGGTGTGAAGTGAGAAGGGGGCTCCTGTGGGTGAAGTCTTTGATAGCGTCGATGGCTCTGTTGTGGGGGGAGTGGGGAAGGTGGGAGGATGAGTGACCAAAGTGTCTCTATTGAGGTGTGAAAGCTGCTCAATGTCTCATCAAACCGGCAGTAAAAGTCATTGAGGGTGTTGGCCAACAGCAAGTCGTCAGTGGAGTGGGGCTGTGTGCTTCCTGAAGTGAAAATCTGGCATTTAAAGATGAATGGGAAAAACTCGCTCACAGCTGACTAATGAACATTTGCATGCATGCTTAAGAACTGCATTGATCACATTTCACCCAAGGTTTAAAATTCTGCCTGCAAATGTCAGAGGTGTACTCGTCTGTGTCCATATTTTCTCCAGCATACGGGGGATTCCCATCATAATGAGTCTTTTGTTAAGAGTTGATAAAGAACCTAATCAAAATTTCCATCAAAATTCCCTCCATCTTTGTGAGCTAGTGCATTTCAATTGTTGTTTCCATATTTGAGTCCATTCATCCTGTGTTATGCACACTCCTCCCTCCTTCTCCCATCTTATTTGTAAAAAATGTATACAAACAGGAAATGTGTTTTTTGTTGACGTCACCACTATATGCCTTTTTGAGCATTGCTATCAAATCTACATTAGTTTCCGACACCACTCTAATTGTCCTCTTTATATAGTGTCTTATTAACAAGTATCGGCATAAATCCTGTCTTTCCAGATTGTATTTTTGTTTCAATGTATCAACACTAATTAAATTTCCATCTTTAATCAAGCTATCAAATGTAGGTAATCCTTTAGCAGACCAACTTTTAAGATGTGGGTCCAATTTTTGGGGGGTAATGTCAGAGACATAAGCATACCATTTAAATAATACCAAGTCTTGTTCTAGTTTAAATTCAAAAATATATATTGTTAATTAAATGTTAAATAAAAACTGTAAAAAGTTGCATTTCCTGCGAAAATGCAGTGTAGTGGAATCTGATGAAAACGGCAGGAAAATCTCCCTTTTAACAGGAAAGCAGAACTCTCAAATAACCAGGAAGGGGCGGCCATCTGGCACAACCGGTTGGGGTGAGAGAAGGAAGACAGGAGAAAAGACAGACAGAGATTAATAACAAGTATGATTCAATGCAGAGAGGTCTATTAACAGTGTTGGGAAGGTTACTTTTAAATGTATTCCCCTACAGATTACAGAACTTTGTTGTCTGGGTCAAGTTTGCTAGCCAGAGACAGAGAGAGGCGTTGAAAGGCTGCTCCAACGGAACTTATTGTTTCAGAGGAAAACACGAACACAGTGTACAGTCGAGTCTTAATAGCGTACTTACAGCTGGGCTTTTGGCTGCAGTGATTATTATTGTATTTACATGCTTACAGCTCCCGTTTCTGCTCGATGACAACTCGTACTTTTCTCCTTTTTCTCCCTCCCTCGCTCACAGACACATCACGGGTATGGCAGTCCATTCTCCCTGCAGCACGGACTACACTGCCCATGAGGCTACATTCTTTAGCGCTATGCTTGTAACACTCTCTTATTGCCTTCATATTAAATGATTTTTAAAAATATTTCTTCACTTCATTACGAGACGCGAGATTGAGACACGGGCATTAGGGCCTCTTAATGCGTGGAATTACCAAAAATAGAGGGTATAGCCAAACATATTGTGGCAAGGTCAGACAAGGAGGAGACAGATGTGTCGTTTGGTCTTGCTTCCCCGAGTTTCCAGGGAGCACAGCCGTTTATTTTCCAACAGGAACACTCCGCTGCTAACCAAACTGCTTGGCATAGCTTAGCACAACAACAACAAAAAGGCGCTCTCTCACCCAGGAAACACACAGTCGCAGGGAGAGCGCGTCGCCCTGTAACCATGGCAACCGCAACGCTGCCGCCTGGAACAACAGAACAACAGAACAACAGAGACATAGCTGTCAAACAAAACCCAAACAGTCCTGACCTGCCACAATATGAAACAGGAAAGTACTGCCGTGTAATCCATTTATTTCAAAAAGTAACTGTATTCTAAATACCACCTTTTTAAACAGTAACTGTAACGGAATACAGTTACTCATATTTTGTATTTTAAATACGTAACGGCGGTACATGTATTCCGTTACTCCCCAACACTGTCTATTCACACATAGTGAGTGAGAAAGATGAAAGAAATACTCAACACATCATGGGAAACTCCCCTGCTGCCTACACCTATTGCAGCATAAATAAGGAAGAATTCAGGGTCACCTGGTCCAGCCCTAACTATATGTTTTACTAAAAGGGAAAGTTTCAAGCCTAATCTTAAAATTAGAGATTGTGTCTGCCTCACCAGTCCCAACTATAAGCTGGTTCCATGGCAGAGGGACCGACCTGAAAACTCAAGGCTCTGCCTCCCATTCTACTTTTAAATACTCAAGGAACAAGAAGTAAGCCCTGTCAGTACTCTTGCTGCAGCATTTTGGATTAACTGAAGGCGTCTCAGGAGGTTTTTAGGACATCTTGATAATAGCAAATTACAGTAGTCCAGTCTAGAAGTAATAAATTAATTAACAGCATCACTCTGAGACAGGATATTTTGAGATGTTTAGAGATATTGTGCATATGAAATAAAGCAGCCCCTAGTGTGTGTTACCTGGTTTTATGGATAGACAAAGCTCAGTGTCATCTGCATAGCATCTACTGCAGGGGTCCCCAATCTCAGTCCGGTGTCCCTGCAGGTTTTAGATCTCACCCTGGGTCAACACACCTGTATCACATGATTAGCTCATTACCAGGCCTCTGGAAAACTTCGTCTGTGTCCCAATTAAGATACCGTACGCTTGAAGTACGCGCACTACGTACGGTGCGTACTATAAGTACGAGAAGTGTGGAAGTGAGAGGCTTGTGAAATGGGACGGTCTAGCCTTTGAGGCGCTGTTCAGGTTGCCTAGTGTCAATAGATTTTATACTTAGTAGTCAGTATAATCTTTTAATAATATAAGTTTGCATATGATAGAATACTGCATGATGACCTCTTTATAACTCAGACTGTTTTTAATTCACTGTGACCTGTTATCATGCAGGGAAGGAGCAGTACCTGCTAGATAAGAGCTTAACAAGCAGTTTCACTTCATACCAGGTAGAGGAGCCTCTCCTGGCACACACACATATACACACACACATTCCAATGTTTTGATCAAACGCACCAACTGTTGTATATAAATAAAGACCAGGGCAGTGGCAGAGTGCGAGTCCCGGAGCCCTCACTCTCGTGCGAGTGCTCTGTGACTGCCCTTGCATGCAAGTAAAACTGTGTGTTTCTCCTCTCTGATTTCTCAGCTGAAGAAGCGTCTTAGAATAAATCTCTTGACACCTAGCAACCATGATACTAAGCGCGAGAAACGTTTCATACAGCTTTGTTTGACAGAAATGAGAAAAAATGTTTTGTGGTTCATTCATTATGGTCATGACATCACTTTGATTTGATAAGTATCTGAGGCTGAGACCACGGGACTGTAAAACATGATTGTTGGGTCTTGATGCATTCTCAATCATCCAGGAAAGTAAATCTCCAAAAGTTGATTCTGTTCATCTGGACGTAGCGTTTTGTGGGAGAAATGTTTCGTCATCATCCAAGTGACTTCTTCAGTCTCAGCTGACTGCAGGTTTCCCCAATCTTATAAACAGATGATTGTTGGGCTTCATTTCTGTACTGAACAGTCATTTCAAGATTAGCTAGTAAATAACAATTAGCTAATGTTGTTCATGAGACTAAAATCATCTCACTGTGGTAATGTAAATATAATATGGCCAATATTTATTGTCAGATTATTATGAGATATATATATTACAGGATATATTACAGCAGTGAGCTTGAACTCTGGGTCAAAGATTCAAGTTGCAGTTATTTATATTTCCTGTCACCTTAAATCCTCACTCAGAGACAAGTATCTTTGACAGTGCATATATAGGTGTATTATATATAAGAGACAAATATTGTTCTTTCAGTATGTTGGCATTACTAAATTTGGCTCAATCCTTACATATATGTGTAAAAAGAAAATGTACGAGCTGTGATAACTGTGTCTGATAGAATGAAGAATAGACTGATATAGTAAATATTCCTTTATTGGGTGAGAAAATCAGACCATGTCATAACTGCTTTGAGTCATACAGAATAGATATCAGAGCCTTAAACAGGCTGACTTCTGCTAAATGGGTCAAACTGGGCAGAAAGTCTACAAACACATAACATCCTTATAGAATATGATGTAACACTATAGATCAACTTAGCTCAGAATATATAAAGCATATAAACAATTACAGCAATATGATGCAACAAACACAGCAGTGCTACTGATCCAAAATACTCAAAGCTTCATAGAACTGAAACAAACATTTATTTTTAGCTCCATTCTGCTGCTGATACAGACTTTAGGTTTCTGAACATTAAACTTGTTGCTGCCTTTCATAGTGTGTAACTTGAAGGCCCTGAGTACTTTCTCCCACACTGAAAACACTGGATGATAACATTATTTGAACATTACCTAATAAGACTGATTCAGGACAGACAGTTATGTTATGTTAAACTTTCCTAGCAGTCCTTCACAAACAGGGAACAGTCTGTCTATTCTCTCCATCTGTCAGCTGCTGCTGGCTCTTCCTCCTCCTCTTCCTCACACACTGCTGAGTTTGTCCTGGTGGATCATCAGGGGTGCAAAGCCTCACAGATGATGTGCAGCAGTGGGTCCCTCAGTCTGTCCTCACTCTGGACACTTGCAGTCGTCACACATGGAAATCAAATGTGTGATAAGCTGCAGGATTCAAACACAAGTGTAACTTATAAATACATGTTCATACTTTTATTCCACAATCAGAGAGAAAGAAACAGAGAGAGAGTGCAGGACAGACAGACAGGTGACAGTCTCAGGTGTACACACTGCTACAAAACAGCACAAAAGAAGGAGAATTTAGTGTTTGTGTTATTACGAGTGCTAAACAAGAAGAGTTCCCAGATGGTACAGTGGACACATGTGTGACTGCTGTGATTAAAGCATCTTTCTTTCAGCTTAACGAGTGAACCGTCAGCTCGTTCAAACACACGTTAAAGTCCGTTTGGCTCGACACCACCGAACAGAGGCAGCAATATAACATAGCTAACATTAACAGTGCAGTGAATCCTGCTTGTGCCGTGATATTCAGGACTGCAAACCGAGCAGCATCACTGACTTTCAGCTTGTTGCGTTTGTGGATATATGACTGATCATCACATTCTCTGTAAGATTAAGGTCGACTATATATATATTTAGAAGTAGAGGCTTTAAAACCAAGTTAACGCTGAAAGTACAAACATCACTAATGTCACATAACTTTGCTGACATGTGGCCAACAGTAATGTTTTAATGTTCTTTGTTTTTAAACATTCGCACATATATGAGTGACATAATATTCAGTACTTACTTTTGACAGTTCACTCTTCGGCCGCTCCCGTCTGCCGTATTTTGCGCAAAATTATCCACACCCACCGCCGCGCTATGAATTGTGGGATATATGGGACTACGAAGCGTGCACGGGACCACGCTTGATATTTAGGAAAAATCGACGGCGCATTTGGAGTACGCATTTGAATGCCATATGACATTTCTGAGTTTTAACTAATTGGTGTGTGTTACCTGGCTTCATTCCATTATTGTAAATTAAAATGTTATTAGAACATGATCAGACAAGAGAGAGTTTTCAGGACTTTGTTTTAATATCTTAAAGACAAAATTTTCAACAGAATTTTTAATACCTATAGAAAGTCTGATAAAATTTGAAAAAATCTAAAATATTTTAAAGATCTTATTTTCATGAATTTCAGGTCAGAGTTTGCAATAAGCTGCAGGAACCCTGTTCAGTGTCAGAACAGCCAAGTCTCCTCCTCTGATAAACCTCCATCTGTGTCACAGAAAACAGTTCATCTGACTATGACTGTAAACATCGGTTACTTCAGTTTTTGCTCTGATATACAGGAAATAACATCATGGCTCAAACTCTTTGTCATTAAACTATTTCTTTATTAAACATTTAAAATTTTGGTTTAACTATTGCAGGATTTCAAAAAAACAACCTGAAAAAAAATAAACATCTGAGGACACGTGGATCAAAATGTATTCAATAACCACTCAACACGAACACTACAGTAGAACAGTTTAGAAAGCTTAAAATGTAATGAGGCACATTTTCGTTCATAGCTGCCTCATCAGATGTTTACAGGAGATTTCACCTGAACTCTGACCCTGAAACCAGAAGAGGATCTTTCTGTCTCTTCAGATTCACAGTGATTCAATGATGGGAAAGATTTCAGTCCTGGGTGATTTTTGCACATTGGTGACAGTGAAACCATTTATTTGCAGCGTGGGATCGTTTGTTTGTGGAATAGGAACTGAAACTCCTGAAGCTCTTGTCACACTGGTCACAGCTGAAGTTCTCTTCCATGTGTGTGCGTTCATGATTGTTGTGACTACCTGTTTGTGAGAAGCTTTTGTCACAGTGTCTAAACTTGTATGGTTTCTCTCCTGTGTGGACACGTTTGTGTCTTTTGAGCTGACTTGCAGTGGTGAAGGATGACCCACACTGATCACAGACATGCTTTTTAACCCCACTGTGAATAAGTTCATGCTGTTTTAAGTCCTTTGGTCTGGGGAAGCCTTTCCCACATCCTTTGCAGTAGTTCATTTTGTCTGCAGTGTGTCTACGTTGATATATTTTTAGGGTCTTTTGATGACTGAAAGTTTTTCCACAAAGGTCACAACGAAAGTCTTTCCCACCACCATTTTAATCCGGAACGTCACCTGAAATAAAGAGCATCTTTGCCAACGTCCAGTTACCTTTTATTGCTTACATTATAACACTTAGCTCAGTTTAATGTGCTACAAAAACTATAATAGTAACAAAAGTATTATAATAATTAGAGAGATACTGACCTAAATTACTAGATCGGATATCGGAGAGAAATAAAAAATGTAATTCGATCCATTAAATATCACAAAAGGACCTCACAAAACTTGCGACATGGCATAACCGAGCTCAAAACCTTAGCACGTCGGAGCACTACGAGTCAATCATGGAGCTGATCAATGATCAGCTGATCAGCTTTTCTGACGGCTGGTAACTGTGCAGGGGCGGATCTAGCAAAGTTTAGCCAGGGGGGCCGATAGGGCATGAACAGGGAAAAGGAGGCACAAAGACATACTTTGTTATTCTCAAGTCTAGCTTTTATTAAATACATATCTGGATCTTACAACCTAACTTTTTATCTGATGTAAATGGTAAAACTTTTATTCTTCCCATCAGACCGCGCCGGATCTGTTACTTCAGCACAATAAACACTGATTTTCCTTCAAAATCAGTTTACAAAGAGCCACAAAACCATTTCTGACTCGATTTTCTGAACTTCTGTGTCACTTAAACATCCTGACGGCACCAGGTGTTTTCTGTCGGACTTCCTCATCCGAAATTACTCTTTTTACTCACAAATAAGTGTCTCTCAAAATGATCCTCTGATCATAACCTATTTTAAAACCAAGGTCCCAAGTCTTGGTAGATGGTCATTCTCCAGTACAGCCACGCCGGACCACCTACTGGACTTCTCCAGTAGGGAGGGGGTCTGCACCCCTGAACTTGACACTTATTAAACCATAAAATGACCAATAACGCTTATATTCTCTTATTCTTTAATCACACATTGGTCTCTTTTCTCTCTTATTTCCTTAAAACAACATCTCGAGTTACTTTTAGCTCAGTACTGTTTCTTATGAGTCGACCTTGAATGCAACAGTACTTAATACTTTCACCTTTACTCAGGCAAAACTCAAAACAGAGATCAACGAGTAACTTCTTGACTACATTTTTAGAATTATAATCCAATACAGCACAATTTCAGTTTAAGAGGCTTGTGCTCACCTTTTCATGTGAGCCCACAGTAGTCAAGAAATCACCCGAGACGTCTGCCCGTCTGACCACTAATCCGGCTCGACCACCGCAGAAAGTAACACCTCTAGCGCTCTACAAAATGCCCGCATCCACCAAGCTGTCGCGAAATCGATCAATGTAGAGCAGTGTCACAAACCACGGAGGCCCCAGAAAAGTGCAATCAAACGTTGAGTTTATTAACAGCCCGGAGAAAACATCAACATATGTCTTCTGACCAAAATACATGTTGTGGACACTTATAAAGCAGTGGGGTACACGCCCCCGATGGCGTCAATGACAGATTAAAATAGGTTCCAGACATTAGTCACAGTTAATCGTACATCTTGTACATCTTTAATGGCTATAAACAGACATAGAACTTCTCTTTTCTATAACAGCTTCCATACAAGGTAATAAACTTCAAGCCCTCAGGGTCTCTGGGGCTAATTATTGACTCTGGTCATCTGTTGCCAAGTAGAGTAAAATATAGTGAGACTCCAAATGAGTTAAGGCCTCAGGCCTGACACATTCCTAGATTATATGTGTTGTAAGCATGCATTGCAGTTATCCTTCTATGTTCTAGTTTCCCTCAGCATGTATCACCTGGACAGTCACGCCAGTGGAGCTTAAGACCCTTAATGAACCGAACATCAACTCAAAATAAGCACAGCTATGCAATGTGTATGAAATACTTCCAACCGTACTTGTAATAAAAGTTAACATAATGGAAGGATCCTCAAATGGACATGTTCAATCAACAACTTTAATGCAATATCAATACTGTGAGAAATATTATTAAATGGAATAATGCTGTAAAGAATGTTATTAATGCAGTTATAATGATGCAAGTTAAATGGCAGCAATAAAAGAATTTCTGTATCTCCAAACCGTGTAACTGCTCTCATTTACTGGTTTAGCTGTTTGGTGGTTTAACCTGAGATTCTGGTGTTTCGGGCAAAATTTATTCATATTTAAAAATCGTTTCAGGATTTTAATGAATCAATATCACGTTATCCAACCTAGAATCGATTTTAATCGATAATCAAAACCCTCCCCCAGTGAAATGCAGTCGTGGAACAAACTGTCATTACTTTTCAACACAGTCCTCTTTGGTGACATCTGCTGGTCAAAATATGAAGCGCAGCTTGAATCTACAAATTATAATGAAGCGCTTCATTATGTTTAATATCATGTGACAGTTCTGTCTGATATCGGGCTGCTGTTGTGGTGCTTTGCACATGTATTTTTTGTGTGATTAAAAAGGTTTTGAAATTTGATGAATAAATAATTTTGATGAATATCCTTATGGTGGTAGACTTCCGCAGGCACAAGCATTCTCCACTGCAACCATTGAACATCCAAGGTATGGACATGGAGGCTGTGGACAGCTACAGGTACCTTGGTGTTCATCTGAACAACAGACTGGACTGGACTCATAACTCAGACGCCCTCTACAGGACAGGGCAGAGCAGGCTGTACCTGCTGCGGAGACTCAGGTCGTTTGGAGTGGAGGGCCCACTCCTGAAGACCTTCTATGACTCTGTGGTGGCCTCTGCTATCTTTTATGGTGTGGTCTGCTGGGGCGGCAGCATCTCTGCTGGGGACAGGAAGAGACTGAACAGGCTGATCCGAAGGGCCAGCTCTGTTCTAGGATGCCCTCTGGACCCAGCGGAGGTGGTGAGTGACAGGAGAATGGTGGCTAAGCTGTCATCCCTGTTGGACAACATCTCCCACCCCATGCAGCAGACTGTGACAGCACTGAGCAGCTCCTTCAGTGGGAGACTGCGGCACCCACGGTGTGGGACGGAGAGATTTCGCAGGTCTTTCCTCCCCACTGCTGTCAGACTCCACAACAAAGACTTTAACTGATCAAACACACACATCCACAAATGTGCAATAATACTAATGTGCAATGATCTTTTCTGGCATCGTTGTATTTTTACTCAGTTGTATATAGCATTTGTATTCTATTTTTATCTTATTGTATATTTTATTCTATTTTATTCTACTGTATATAGTATTTTATTTTATTCTATTCTGTACAGTTGTGTACTGTATTTATTCTTATTGTATCCTAATTTTTGCCTCATAACTTTTGCACTGTCCACTTCCTGCTGTGACAAAACAAATTTCCCACGTGTGGGACTAATAAAGGTTATCTTATCTTATCTTATGTAAACATGTGCTATGGTGTGGTCTCCCTTTGCTTGTGACTTCTTGATGTTTGTAAACATAATAGATATAAAATAAAAACACAGTCATATAACAGGTTGGGAGTATGAGAGTTTTAGACGTGACTGATTATTTGGTGAAACTGTGATATTTTCCTCACCTCCTGTGTTGAGCTCATTGTTTCCTCTGTAGTGACGCAGCTGAGTCCAGATGGCTGAAAATGTTCCTCTGCTGCTCCGTCAGATTCTTCTCCTCCTGCTGATCAGCTGGGACACAAAACAGATCTTTGTTAGGCTCCACACTGCACCGAAGAGTCAAAGTGTCTCATATGTTCATCTGACAACACAAAGTACAAATTTCACTCTGATTGGTTGTAGAAATCTTGTGAGACGTGTTGTGCTGCAAAGTGAGGAAACGCTCACTCACTTATACTTCAGGAGGAACTTTGTGACATTGGCTCTAATATTCTAAGCAGCCCTTTACTATGACAGGGCCAGAAAGTCCTATTTGAAGGTTTGGGAGAAGGACCATGTTAAAGGTGGATTGGGGTTTATACACTTTGTTGTGATACAGGTAAGGCTGTAAGAGCCTGAGAAGGTGTCCTGAATGAACCTCTAAAACCAGTTTTAAGCTAACGACTCTGCTTCAGTCTGGAAAACAGCAACTAGCTGGAAAACAGCAATTAGCTGAGCTAATGATTAGTTGGTGTTTTTCTCCAAACACTCTCTCACTCTTCTCTCAACGTGTTCATAATAAACTGTGAACAGACACCGAGAAGAGCAGCAGAAAAAAATTGTGTTACACTCAAAACATGAAGAAGGAACTGATGAAAGTGCAAGAAGAACTTGCAGAAGAGAAAATTGAGGTGAAGGTGTTCAAGAAAGAAATGACGGTGACCAAGAAAGACTGCAAAGACGCACTTAAAGAAATAGGAAAGCACAAAAAGGAAGCTAAAGAGCTCCTCAAACACAAAGGGAAACTGGCCAAACAGCAGCTGAAAGAAACATTTAAAGATGCCGAGGAGCAGCTCAACAAAACCTTAAAAGAACTGAAGGCAAAAGAAAAGCAAGCCGAGGACAGGAGGGGATTCTGGAGCAGACTGCTGAGAAAGAACTGACCCAGCAGCATCGAGTTTGAGGACATCAATAGTTTCTTCCTCCTCTCTCCACCTTTCTTTCACCCCATCCTTCTTCTTGGGACGTTTGTTTGTTTTTTAAAAACTCTAATCTAAATACATGTACTGAAATACACAAATAAAATTGCCATAACTTGACCTCATGTTGCCTGCTTCTTTTCTTGTGTGTCTGTGGATGTAAAACAGTAACACACCTCCTGCTCTGTGTGTCTTTAATTGTAAATAAATGCAATATGTTTTCATTTTAAAATGCAGTGCAAAAAACTTCTGCTCTAAATCTTTTTTTTAGCAAAAAGCTTTTTTTTGCCTGTTGTGGAAGTTTTCCATTCAAATAAAGCCTGCAGACGAGCGGTGAGCGGTAGCTAACATTCTTTAATCAAACACACAAAGAACAGACAACCAAGCTTGATGAAGTCCCTGCATGACCGCGGGACAGACGGTCAGCAGAGTCTCCCTGAGCCTAGCATGGCTCTCAGTTAAATACCTTCTCCAGGAACAAAAGGCAGTACACAGCTGTTTCACACCTTAAGGTTCACACTCCCTTGCTACCTCCCAGAGTCCTCGAAGACACAAAAGACTCTTCCTGTGGAGTTCCTGTTTCCCCCAACTTCCTTACTAGACCCCCACCATTTGTCTTCAGTATGGGGTGAGACATGTTAAAATCCAGTGGCACCAAGGTATCATACAATAAAATAATGTGATTAATACATAAGTAAAAGAAATTCCTATACAATCCCACCCTTTGATTCTTAAATCAAGAATCACATTGATACCAGAATTTCTTTCCTGACATTCTGTATATCACATCAACATTATTGTTCACTTAAAGGAGTTTCACACTGTGTATCCTCACTTCACTGTTCTCCCACCACCCTTTGTTCATCTTTAATCTTCCCCACAATCTAAGCTCTCACATGCAAATGGAAACAACAATGATACAGAGGACAGGCCTTCTCCAGAGTGTCAAAGTACTTTGCATGGCAGAGTGAAGCAGCATTAGGTGGTCATTCCCAGTCACAGTCATGGCTCCTGGTGTCTGTGCCATCTACAGAGTCATAATTCCAACGCTGGTCTCCCTCTGCGCTGTCACCTTTGGAGCTTGGCACGCTCTCTTCATCCCTCGATTTCTGTTCCAACGCGGCTGTAGATTTAAGGCAGGGCACGTCGTACACCTTAGTTGTCTCCCTCAACGGCGAAACTCTTTCATTTTATTTAAGATTTTGCTGTTCTCAATCTCATGACAATCTCCTGGAAGCCCAGTGGTGCAGCCCACTGTCGTTTGTCTGCTGTCCTGCAGATGGTTCCTGCTTCTCACTGGTCCTCTTGAAGCCTTCTCTCCCAGTCATGGTCTGCATCTGCACCTCAGTCTCTTCTTCCATATCCCTCATGTCACGGTCTCTGCAATTTAAAAATGAAAGCTTCCCCGGAAAACCCTCTTTTGCCCTCTGTCAGCTTAGCACAATTAGACACGCACAATAAAGTTGTGCATTGTCTCTTAAAAATTCCAGGGCTCCCCTGGAGTAGTTTCACTCCAGGCCCTGTCGTAAGAAAAAACATTAGCCAGTGTGCTGCTGTAAATCATGTGATTAGATCCCACGATTAACCCTCTGCTGTGGAAAAAGTGATGTAGATGTTAGCGCAGCGCATCTGTATGCACACTTTCTCAGAGTGACCTCTGCACTGTAAACAACACAAGGTCATGAATAACACACCGCCGGTAAATTCACAAAGACACAGAAAGTGGCATTTAAAAGGTTTAGTCAGCACGGCCCAAAAGTCCATGCAACCTGCTGCTGTCACCTTTCTGCTCCTGTAAAAAGAAACATACATACATCCACCCTTTTGTCACTCTGGGTGGAGGTGCAATCTTGCATACTGGTGTCAAGTCAATGAAAGCTTTTGTCAGTCCAGTCAGTCCCCATTTGTTATTTGCTGACAGTAGAACCTCTCGTGATGCAATAAGTTTCTACTGCCAGCAATGACGTCATTTCAAAAAAGAAAAAAATAATTTAGACTGGATTACCTCGCTGAATCCTTTTTGACAGGGACTTGTTTTGTGATTGTCCCAAATAAGGGGCTTTCTCCCGAGCCCATTTTAATTTTGGAGAAGCTCACTTGCGATTGATCAACATGTTGTGTAGCGCTTGATGAAGTCCCTGCATGACCGCGGGACAGACGGTCAGCAGAGTCTCCCTGAGCCTAGCATGGCTCTCAGTTAAATACCTTCTCCAGGAACAAAAGGCAGTACACAGCTGTTTCACACACTAGAATTACTGAGCCTTTTTTCCCCTGGTGCGAGTCCCTACTACTAGATTTACTAGCCCTGCGCAAATTTGCGTAAATTCCACTGGCACTGCGTTGTCTTTACAGTCCCTGGCACAGCAGCTGCAGCAGCTTCAGCAGCCTGCGTCTGTGCTAATATTTCCTTGTGCTACATGAATCGGCAACGAAGTTCCTGAGCTAGAAGACTCAGAAACAATCTTCTTTTGCCTGTCCACCCTGTACATGCCTTGTACAAAATGTAGGCATTCACCGCCGCCAGGTCCAGCATATTGTAGAAAACCGCTACTGACCACCTGCGTGTTGCTGCTCTTACGGAATACATCCGCACAAGTTGAGTAAGTTCACGCCAGACTTTATTCACCGTGCCCCATAACGGCGTTTTGCGCTGCAGCAGTCTGTGCGACAGTGACAGTGAAGTAAAGAAATTGTCTGTTGTGACGTTTCTCCCATCATCCAAAAACGGCTCCATCAGTTTCATGACCACGTTCTCTGCCAGCCTCTCTCCCTTCTGACGACTGGGGTCTTTTCCCAAGTAAGGAGATGCACTGCAGACATATTTGGTGTCCAAGTCCGTGGCCATCCAGAACTTGATCCCAAATTTGTCTGGCTTGGTTGCGATATACTGTGTGAATGGACAACGAACCTTGGTAGGGAACAGCTGTTCATCTATGGTCATGTGTTCTCCTGGAGTGAAACTCTTAGCACAGTTCTTGTTGAAGCGTGTCCAGATGTCGGAGATCACCGCAAATTTATCTGTTTTCACCCGTTCTGCCCGCGTGTCCTTGTCATCAAATCGAAGGTGTTGCATAATTGAAATGAATCTATCTCGGGGCATTGTCTCTTTGATTACTGGCACCAGAAATCTTTCTGACCAGCAATCCACAATGGCACCAACAGGACACATGATTGCTCTTACAAACAGGATTGAAATGAATGCCATCAGTTCATGAACTGACAAATTCCAGTCCGGCTCTATTCTTGATGGACCGTACACTCCCTGATGGTCTGCAGCATTCCCACGTCTAACAGGCAAAGGAAGCCTTGGAGCACACTTGTAATCTTACGCTGTCAGAAGATAAACAAATAGAGAATGGTAAATTTACATGGACCTCACTCTAAATGGGTTTATATAAATATCATATGTAATATGGCAGTGATAAACCTTAGCAGACTCTGTGGGTCCAGCTTGTGGAGTGAAGCACGAGCGATTTTCTACTGCACTGGGCATTCCAATGTCCAATGTTTTTTCTTGAGAACTGAGACCTGACATTTTTTGTCTGATACCTGACAACTTTCTTCTTGAGAACTGAGACCTGACATTTTTTGTCTGAGACCTGACAATTTTTTGTCTGATACCTGACAACTTTTTTCCTGACAACTGAGACCTGACAATTTTTTTGTCTGATACCTGACAACTTTTTTCCTGACAACTGAGACCTGACATTTGCTCTAGTAGGTGTCCTACTAGAGCAAATGAAGCTTCAAGACGCTTTGCGCTGGGGTGAACCAATTAGACGTCAAAGGAGCTTGCAAAGAAAAATTGGATGAAAAGCTTCAGTGCTTCATGAAGCTTCATCTGCCCATCACTAATCGATACTTTAGTTTGGTTCTCTCCTCTAAATTTACTGTTACATTAAGACATTACTCTCTGTGGATGAAAAAGCAGCTCAGTCTGTGCAAACACCTCTTCTTATGCGGGAGACTCACTTTGCTCCGCCCCTTTTTCCTACCTTTTTGTGGTTCGCTGCTGTGCGGTCACGTGACTCAGCTGTTCTCAAAAAAACTATTTGGGCTGCAGAGAGAGCGAGAAAGAGGAGCATCATGTGGAGATATTTTACGGTTGTAAATGAAAATGCTGGAGAACAGCTGGAAGGCATGTCAGCACCTAAAGCCACAGGGGACCACAACAAGCTGTAGAGTTCAGCTTTCAGCTCGTTTGTTTGCAGGGTTGGAAAGTAGTCTTACAGTCCTTCTTTAATTAGCATTTCATCTACACGTAGTGTTTGTGTACGCTGTGGACATTATAACCTGACACTGATCAGTGCTGCTCTGACGATCACACTCACATTCATGTGGGATGATCTGGATTTACTGCACAATGCTGAATGTGTCCTTGCAGTACAGGGAATAACTCTCTCTGTGTTTCTGTAGAGAAACTCTGGGTTTGTGTGCCGACGAGCATCACTCACAGAACGATACAAAGGCTCACTCATAACTTTCCACACAAGCTGCTGAAACCTTTATAAAATCACAAACTACACAGTTTTGTAATCTTTTAGGATGGAACAGCTTTCAGATTTATTTACTCTTAAAAGGGTAAAAGTTGATTCTCTCCACAAGATTTGCCATGGCTGCACTAAATCAGGTTACTGAACAATCCAGCGACAAGAAGCACTGAGCCACTGCATTAAATAGGCTGTATCCCAATTCAGGTTCTGCAGCCTTAAAGTACGCAGCCTTAATGGTCCTCAAGGGCCGCGTACTCAAAGACCACTAAGGCCGGAAGTGCGAGGCTTGTAGGCTTGTGAAATGAGACGATCTAGCCTCCGTTGCGCTGCCCATGTTGCCTAGCAACAGCTGGAAACATTTCATACAGCTTTGTTTGACAGAAATGAAGGAGAACATATTTTGTTCATTTGTTTGTTTGTTTCTACATGAGCTTTGTGTGATTTGATAAGTATCTGAGGCTGACACCACAGGACAGTAAAACATGATTGTTGGGCTTCATTTCTGTACTGAACAGTCATTTTAAGATTAGCTAGTAAATAACAATTAGTTAATGTTGGTCATGAGACGAAAGTCAGTGTAAATATAATATGACCAATATTATAGTTATTATATTAATCATTATTAGTTATTACAGCAGTGAGTTTGAACTCTCAAATCAAATCACTTCTATTGTGTTAGGGTCCCTGGGTCGTCGACCCAGTGTTTTGTGTTTTTGGTTCTTTGATTTTGTTATTTCATTATATTCTAGCTTTGCTTTATGGGTTTTAGGATTATTCTTAGTTTAGGTTCTCTGGGTGGGGTTTGGTTAGAGTTTTAGTGTTCTGGTTTTCTGTCTGTGTTCCATAGTTGCTGTCTCCCCTGTCTGCTGTATCCCCACGTCCAGTCAGTGTCTGTGTCTGCCCTGGTCCCACGTCTCTGTTCCCTTTGTTATAGTGCCTGCCTGAGTCTGTGTTATGTTTCCTGTTTTACTTTGAAAGTCCATGTCTGATGTTAATGTGTCTGGCTTTGCTTCCCCTTGTCTCGTTAGGCCTGATTTGCCCCAGCTGTGTTTCCCTCCTGTTACCCATTCCCTGATTACTCCATCTGTGTATTTAAGCCCCGTGTTTCTTTGTGTCTGTGTCGTGATCTGCTCTCATTTATGCTGTGTGTGCCGTCTGCCTGGTCATGTAAGTTTATTTGGATTTTTGTTACGTTTTGCCACTTTTTGCCATCCAGCAATAAAAGCTGAGTTTTGAGTTACTTTCCGCCTCCGAGTGTCTACACTTTAGGTCCTTCTACTTCCACTCCAGCCTGCACACAGCCTTAACCTGACATATTGTCACATCACATGTGCAGGTACACTGGTACAGCACATGTGAGTGAAATTCATGTGAGTGAACTCTGTGTCAAATACTGAGCTTCAGTAAAGATTCAAGTTGCAGTTATTTATATTTCCCATCACCTTAGATGTATAGATCTATTATATATAAGAGACAAATGTTGTTCTTTCAGTATGTTGGCATTACTAAATTTGGCTCAATCCTTACATATGTGTAAAAAGAAAATGTACGAGCTGTGATAACTGTTGCTGATAGAATGAAGAGTAGACTGATATAGTAAATATTCCTTTATTGGGTGAGAAAATCAGACCATGTCATAACTGCTTTGAGTCATACAGAATAGATATCAGAGCCTTAAACAGGCTGACTTCTGCTAAATGGGTCAAACTGGGCAGAAAGTATCCAAACACATAACATCCTTATAAAATATGATGTAACACTATAGATCAACTTACCTCAGAATATATAAGGCATATAAACAATTACAGCAATATGATGCAACAAACACAGCAGTGCTACTGATCCAAAATACTCAAAGCTTCATAGAACTGAAACAAACATTTATTTTTAGCTCCATTCTGCTGCTGATACAGACTTTAGGTTTCTGAACATTAAACTTGTTGCTGCCTTTCATAGTGTGTAACTTGAAGGCCCTGAGTACTTTCTCCCACACTGAAAACACTGGATGATCACATTATTTGAACATTAACTAATAAGACTGATTCAGGACAGACAGTTATGTTAAACTTTCCTAGCAGTCCTTCAAACAGGGAACAGTCTGTCTATTCTCTCCATCTGTCAGCTGCTGCTGGCTCTTCCTCCTCCTCTTCCTCACACACTGAGTTTGTCCTGGTGGATCATCAGGGGTGCAAAGCCTCACAGATGATGTGCAGCAGTGAGTCCCTCAGTCTGTCCTCACTCTGGACACTTGCAGTTGTCACACATGCAAATCAAATGTGTGATAAGCTGCAGGATTCAAACACAAGTGTAACTTATAAACACATGTTCATACTTTTATTCCACAGTCAGAGAGAAAGAAACAGAGAGAGAGTGCAGGACAGACAGACAGGTGACAGTCTCAGGTGTACACACTGCTACAAACAGGAGGATTTAGTGTTTGTGTTATTACGAGTGCTAAACAAGAAGAGTTCCCAGATGGTCCAGCGGACACATGTGTGACTGCTGTGATTAAAGCATCTTTCTTTCAGCTTAACGAGTGAACCGTCAGCTCGTTCAAACACACGTTAAAGTCCGTTTGGCTCGACACCACCGAACAGAGGCAGCAATATAACATAGCTAACATTAACAGTGCAGTGAATCCTGCTTGTGCCGTGATATTCAGGACTTTTGACAGTTCACTCTTTGGCCGCTCCCTTCTGCCGTATTTTGCGGCGAAATTATCCACACCCACTGCCGCGCTATTAATTGTGGGATATATGGGACCACGAAGCGTGCACCGGACTGTCGCTACCCGATCCGTACTGGAAACCCGATCGGTACCCCGCATGCGCAAATCTTTCGTCACTTCCTCTCTTTGCCAACATTGCGACATTCAATATATTTGAATGATACGGTTAGCGCCCAGTTAGCTCCTAGCATTTCTCAATGGCTCTGCCTCATTTTTGACTACCAGGACATTTAAACAATGGATACCTCCGTATACAAACAAATTCATGCTTTTCTCCTCAACAGAGAGCGTTCCCCCGATTGAACAAAAGCTCCGCAAAATAATAAGAATGGCGCCTAATTACAGACTTAATAATATTGACTTAGCAATGTGTCACGTTCATCAGATTCATCAGCCTGATTAAGTGTTTACTGACAACTGACAGTGATAGCGGACATCATCATCACTATTCCAACAATCCTCTCCTCACAGACAAGCATAAACACACTCGACTATCACTAAATCAAATTTAACAAACGTTTGTAATGACGCTAATTCAGTTTATAATAGGGTTCATTTGCTCGGTCAGCAGGCGGCAGTATCCTCTTACACTGGGGATTAAACTGCCATTAAACGAACAGAAGAAGAAGAAAACATCTGCACAGGCGCGGTACGGATCGGGTAGACCCGATTTGTACGGTCCGACTTTGCACATGCGCAGTAAGGATCGGTGAGTCCTGATCCGTAACTATCTTTTTATTTTTCGTTTTTGTCTACATTATATTGAAATGTTTCATTATTGCAAACATTTTAAGAGATACTTATTATTCTTAACATCTTAACAGATACTCTGACCCGTAACTATCGTAAAATGCTTCGACCGGAAGTAGAAGCCTTTCACGCATGCGGGGTACCGATCAGGTTTCCGGTACGGATCTGGTAGTGACACGGACCACGCTTGAGATTTGGGGAAATCGACGGCGCATTTGGAGAGACCCCAAGATGGCGCTCTGAGCAGTCACCTATCGTTGAGCTCTGCAAACCTGGCCTTTTTAAAAATATATATTACACACAGTGAACAGAGACTTTATTTACGCCTACGCAATAGTCATCCTTTACTTCTAGTTTTGGTATCTATTTGTGAACCAAAATGAGCAAACCCGAGAAGAGAAAGACAGAATCTAAGAAGTTGCAAGCTAACAGCGGCTCCGTTAGCAAACCTGCTAATGTTATAGCCAAGCTGCTCAGTCTTCTCTCACTACTGAGAAGCCCGCCGACACTAAAAATACTCTCACCGACTCCATGCACGACTATTTGGAGGCAGTTTCCGAACCGTAGTATTCCATCCGTTCAGTATTCACGGATGGAAGAAGAGTTTCCCCCTCTCCCTATCACTCCATGTGCCTCTCCTGCTGGTAAGCTAAGAAAAGTTGCGGATACGGAGACATCTACGGTTCTCTCCCAGCTCTCATCACTTACCATGTTGATTAACTCGAGGTCGGACACTCTTGAAAAAATGGTGAGTGACAACTCCATAGTCATCTCCGAGATGAAAAAAGCTGTCCAAGAGAACACTGAACATATCACAGCTGTTAAGGAGTCATCTGATGCTGTCTGTGCTGAGTTAAATGATATGAAGAGCAGAGTTGTCAGTGTCGAAGCACAGCTCGACAAATATAAAGCAATCGCTGAAGCACAGGAAAAGCGCATCTCTCACCTGGAGAGCTATTCACACCGTTGGAATCTGAAGCTCTACGTTCTGACCGAGAGGGAAAAGCAGGACGTGCGGCAGGAGGTAATCAACGTCTGTAGATCGGTCCTACCGGAGATGCAAGATAAATTCCCTGACGTCGTTGACAACGTCCACCGCATCGGTCCCAAGAAGTCCAACAACAACCAACCCAGGGGAATCATCATTCAGTTTACATCCAGGATCTACCGCGATGCTGTCTGGCGCGCTGCTAAGAAGTCCACCTACCTGAAAGGTAACAACCTAAAGCTGGCTGAGGATCTGTCCCCTGATGACCGCGCCCGGAGAAACAGACTCTGGCCGGCTGTGGAAGCTGCGCGCAAAGAAAACAAGCTGGCGTTCTTCGTAGGAGGTCGTGCGTTCGTGGATGGAGATTTTTCCACCCCTGTAATTTGACACAAGGTATTTTGAGGTGAAAACTGAAGTATCTTAAGATTAACTTGGTTTCACTGCCGTTTTTTGTTTTTTTTTTTTTTCTTCTGTTTGTTTGTTTTTGTTGTTCAACTTATGAAACGATCAGAGTTAAACTGATAGTTTATTTGTTATAAGTTTATTGGTCTTGAGTTTGGCTGCAATATTTTTGCTGTAAATATTATGAGCAAGCTGAATAAGCTTTTTCTTTTTTTCTTTTTTGAATAATTAGTTATTTAAATGGAGCAAGAAAATTTCTATTAAGCTCCCTTTCAATGCTCATATGTGAAGCGTTTATTTATTTTATTTTTTTACCACATTGGTTTTATTGTTTTAGGCTATTGTATTCCTATTATTATTCAAGTTCACAATTTCTTTACTCAGGGGTTGCAGTTCTCATCTAATATAGGACTCTCTTAAGTGACCAGGTTCCCAATTCAACTTTTCTTCATTTACTTGGTCTAAGCTTTTTCTTATTTGTCACTTTTAGTTTTTGTTACTATCCTTATGTCTCTGTCTGTTATTTCTTTAAATGCAAGAGGTTTAAGAAACAACGTTAAACGTAAGGCTATTTTTTTGTTTTGCAAGCAATTCAACTCAGATTTCTGTTTTATGCAAGAGTCTCATTCAACAGAACAAGAAAAAACATTTTGCAGATCGCAATGGGGAAATGATCTGTGGATGTCCCATGGTACAGAGCGTGCTGCTGGTGTTTGCATACTTAAAGGAAGATTTAATGGTAACATTTTGAATTCGGACATAGATAAAGATGGTCATTACATTTTTCTAATAGTTGAGGCTGCACACTATCTATATTTTAGTCAATGTGTATGGTTTTAACTGTCAGAGGGAGAATAAACTATATTTTGATAGGTTGGAGGAGCACCTACTGCGCTGGTTATCTAAATATCCTAATTTTTGGTGGAGACTTTAATACAGTGTTTAACAGCTATTTGGACTGATGGCCTTCTAGAAGTTCAGACTAACTCATTCATACAGGGAGTGCAGAATTATTAGGCAAGTTGCATTTTTGAGGAATAATTTTATTATTGAACAACAACCATGTTCTCAATGAACCCAAAAAACTCATTAATATCAAAGCTGAATGTTTTTGGAAGTAGTTTTTAGTTTGTTTTCAGTTTTAGCTATTTTAGGGAGATATCTGTGTGTGCAGGTGACTATTACTGTGCATAATTATTAGGCAACTTAACAAAAAACAAATATATACCCATTTCAATTATTTATTTTTACCAGTGAAACCAATATAACATCTCCACATTCACAAATATACATTTCTGACATTCAAAGACAAAACAAAAACAAATCAGCGACCAATATAGCCACCTTTCTTTGCAAGGACACTCAAAAGCCTGCCATCCATGGATTCTGTCAGTGTTTTGATCTGTTCACCATCAACATTGCGTGCAGCAGCAACCACAGCCTCCCAGACACTGTTCAGAGAGATGTACTGTTTTCCCTCCTTGTAAATCTCACATTTGATGATGGACCACAGGTTCTCAATGGGGTTCAGATCAGGTGAACAAGGAGGCCATGTCATTAGTTTTTCTTCTTTTATACCCTTTCTTGCCAGCCACGCTGTGGAGTACTTGGACGCGTGTGATGGAGCATTGTCCTGCATGAAAATCATGTTTTTCTTGAAGGATGCAGACTTCTTCCTGTACCACTGCTTGAAGAAGGTGTCTTCCAGAAACTGGCAGTAGGACTGGGAGTTGAGCTTGACTCCATCCTCAACCCGAAAAGGCCCCACAAGCTCATCTTTGATGATACCAGCCCAAACCAGTACTCCACCTCCACCTTGCTGGCGTCTGAGTCGGACTGGAGCTCTCTGCCCTTTACCAATCCAGCCACGGGCCCATCCATCTGGCCCATCAAGACTCACTCTCATTTCATCAGTCCATAAAACCTTAGAAAAATCAGTCTTGAGATATTTCTTGGCCCAGTCTTGACGTTTCAGCTTGTGTGTCTTGTTCAGTGGTGGTCGTCTTTCAGCCTTTCTTACCTTGGCCATGTCTCTGAGTATTGCACACCTTGTGCTTTTGGGCACTCCAGTGATGTTGCAGCTCTGAAATATGGCCAAACTGGTGGCAAGTGGCATCTTGGCAGCTGCACGCTTGACTTTTCTCAGTTCATGGGCAGTTGTTTTGCGCCTTGGTTTTTCCACACGCTTCTTGTGACCCTGTTGACTATTTTGAATGAAACGCTTGATTGTTCGATGATCACGCTTCAGAAGCTTTGCAATTTTGAGACTGCTGCATCCCTCTGCAAGATATCTCACTATTTTTGACTTTTCTGAGCCTGTCAAGTCCTTCTTTTGACCCATTTTGCCAAAGGAAAGGAAGTTGCCTAATAATTATGCACACCTGATATACGGTGTTGATGTCATTAGACCACACCCCTTCTCATTACAGAGATGCACATCACCTAATATGCTTAATTGGTAGTAGGCTTTCAAGCCTATACAGCTTGGAGTAAGACAACATGCATGAAGAGGATGATGTGGACAAAATACTCATTTGCCTAATAATTCTGCACTCCCTGTAAGACTGTTTGCACAAAGATTCAACTTAGTCGATTCTTGGAGGGATTCTCATTCATCTCAAATAGCTTACACATGGTGTAATAAGACTCAAACCAGGCACTCACGTATCGATTATTGGCTTATCTCAAAAGATTTAGAAAAAGTTAAAACTGATATTTATCCTACACCGCTCTCAGACCACAAAATGGTTAGCTTATCAATCCCATTGTCATCCTCCCTCATCACTAAAACTTCATACTGGAAGTTAAATAGAACCATTCTTGAGCATAAAGAAGTGATTTGTGAAGTTCAGAGATTCATTAAACTTTATTGGAGTAAAGCTCTCACAGATAATACATTTTGTAGCAACTGGGAACTTTTGAAATACAAAATTGGAAAATTCTTTAGAAAATACAGCAGTGATTTGGCAAAAAAAAGATCTGATGAGACACAAGTGATGCAAAAGATCACATGCCTTACTTCCAAACCAATAGATATCCTCAGTGAATCTGATAAGATAGAACTGGTTGACCTGCAGCACAAGGTTAGATGAGATTTACAAACGCAAAGCTGACGGCGCATTTATTCGGTCTCGCAGAAAATGGCTCGAAGAAGGAGAGCAGAATTCAGCCTATTTTTTTCAGACTTGAAAAGCCTCAATCTAACGCCAACTCCATCCTACAACTAAATTAATAATATTAATGGGACAATTTCTAATGATAAGGATACCATAGCAAAATATTGTTCAAGCTTTTATTGCAAACTTTATTCTTCTAGTTATTTCCCTGAAGCTTGTCTGACTTTTTTTAATTCTTTAGACAAAATCACTCAGCTGAATGAGGAGGAAAGTCAGCTTTGCGACAGATCAATTTCTTTGATCGAGGTTGCAGATGCTATAAAACATCGAAAGATTAACAAATCACCTGGACCTGACGGCTTTACTGCCGAGGTTTACAAACAGTTTGGCCCCGTTTCTTTTAGAAGTTTTTAAGGAAAGTATGGATATAGGTGCACTCCCTCCTACTTTATGTCAAGGTTTGATCACCCTCATTCCAAAACCAGGAAAGGATCCTTTGCTCTTAGACAATTGGCGACCAATCTCTTTACTGAATAATGATTATAAGATATTGGCACAAGTTCTGGCTAATAGAATGAAACCTGTATTAGATAAAGTTATTGATGAGAGTCAGTCTGGATTCATGCAGAATCGTCATATCTCAAACAACATAAGATTAATTTTAGACATAATAGATTACCCAGAACTTGTACAGGATGATAGTCTTATTCTTTTTTTAGATTTCTACAAGGCGTTCGACTCCTTAGAGCATGAGTTTATTTTTACTGCTTTAAATAAATTTGGGTTTGGTCAATCCTTCTGTAATGCCGTTCGGACACTGTACTGTAACAGCTCCATAGAGCTTGCCACTGGTACTTCCCCGAGAGTCTCTCTAAAGCGTGGAGTGAGGCAGGGTTGCCCCCTATCCGTATATTTATTCCTTCTTTCTGTGCAACTCCTTAATTCACACATTAAACTCAGTTCTTTAAAAGGCCTGGTCATTGCTAACAGAGAAATACTCATAAGTCAGCTGGCAGACGATACAGCTCTCTTCCTCACAGACGCTTCGCAAGTTTCAGTGGCCATTAACAATATACAGCCATTCTCTAAAGCCTCTGGACTTTCACTCAACCTGCATAAATGTGAACTTCTACCAGTTAAAAGTTGTTTAGCAACTTCAATTCATGGAATACCTGTAAGAAACTCTGTAAGATACCTTGGAATTCAAATAATAAAAAACGAGCAATCCAGATGCTCCACAAACTTCACTCCCATTATAGATAAAACCCAAAAAATCTTTAATCATTGGCTACAGCGAGACCTGTCGTTGAAGGGAAGAGTTCTGCTATCGAAGGCTGAAGGTATCTCCCGTCTAACCTATGCTGCCCAGTAGTGATGGGATTTCCAGCTCTTTTTAGAGAACCGGCTCTTTCGGCTCGGCTCACTAAATCCCAACCGGCTCTTCAGGTTTTTTTGTTGCTTTTATTAATAGTTAATTAGTGGGAGTATCCCCCCACAGAGGGACAAAAGGACCCCCTGATGATCCTCTAATCGCCTGAGCCAAGGTGTGAAACTGGGTGTGGGTCCCAATCAGCCAGAGTTTCGGGTGTGTTCATTGTGAAACCTGGCCCCACCTTATCATGCGAATTCCTGAGGTCAGATGGCCCAGGATGTGAGTGGGCGTTAAGGCGTCTGGGAAGGGATCTCAAAACTGGATTATAGATGGCAGACAGTTGGTGTCGTAAACCCCCGCCTCTGTTCAAAGATGGTCGCTCACAGTGGACATAGATGGCTTCTTTCACTCCTCTTTCAAACCATCTGTCCTCTCTGTCCAAAATGTGAACATTGGCATTCTCGAAAGAGTGTCCTTTATCCTTAAGATGCAGATGGACTGCTGAGTCTTGTCCTGTGGAGGTGGCTCTTCTGTGTTGTGCCATGCGCTTGTGAAGTGGCTGTTTGGTCTCTCCAATGTAGAGGTCTGGGCATTCCTCGCTGCACTGTACAGCATACACCACATTGTTAAGTCTGTGTTTGATGTATGTAATGGTATGTTTATATATAAATATTTATGGGGGCCCCTAGAGACAAAGCACGTACAAACTCCAAGACACATTTGTAGCGTTAACTGAACTTCAAAACAGAGCTACCTAGATCACTTAAATTACACAATTGAATTCATATGTCTGCTGTTTTTGTATTAATACACAAACACTCATATATTTAAAAAAAAAACTTAATTTACCTGTTACTACCACACACCCAATCCGATTGTTGGTACTTGCTGGCTTGTGTAGCCACTAGGTAACAAAAGCTCAACACTGCGCCTAGCATCCTGGAGCACTTCTGTTGTGTTTTGTACGTGCTTCAGTTTTTACATGTTTTGGAGTTTGTATGTGCTTTGTCTCTAGGGGCCACTGTAAATATACTTTTATTTATTCACTCCACATAAAATGTAATAAATAAATTATAAAATACAGAAACCAACTATTTACATTTCAACTTTTAACTATTTAAATTTTCAGCTTTTTCCTTTTAGACAAATTTAAAGTGAAACAACACAAAACACTGCAAACCACAACACAATTAAATATAAATTAAAATATGAAAACAAAAAGAAGATGCATAATCTCTGTCATATGGACCTGCATGAATAAACTTTCTGAATCCTTTATCATCTGCAACTGAAAATAGTTGTGGATGATTACTATACCTTTCTCGTTGTTGTCCCTGGCTCTCTCTCTCTCCCCCCTCTTCCCAGCGCAAAGCACAAAGCACGGAGTGAAGCAGGAAAAAAAAGTGCGAGAGAGGGTGAGAGAAAGGGGAAAAAAAAAAAAACCCCACGGCTCCCAATAAGGAGCCGGCTCGGGTCGTTCACTTAAGAGTCGACTCTAAGAGCCGTTTCGTTCGCAACCGACACATCACTAATCTGCTGATTGAGATGATTGAGAGCTGTGAATATATCAGCCATGTACGCTAAAATGAGAATGAACTCCTGCATGGCAAACACGATTCAGCACCTGTCCCCGGGATAACCACCGAACATTAGAATGGTACAGAAGTACTTTGAATTCAGAGCCCATTTCTTTACACAGCTCACTGAAGATGTGATGCCTCAGAGCACTATTTCGCACATAGTTCACTCATTCCACCACGTTTTTTAATACTTCTGCCATTTTTGGAGGCAAGGTTTTTGTTGCCAACGCATGCCTGTGCAAAATACAATGCGTCACAATGATGTGTGGTGCATCGGCTTTTACTAGCGCACCAAAACCAGTTTCTTCCCAGCATGACTGGAGCTCCAGCCGTACAAACTGCTGAAACCATATCCCATGAAAGACTGTTGTCTCTGAAGAAGTCATCCACAAGCTTCTTCACATCGGCTGCCTTAGTTGTTGTTGTAAGAGGCTTACAAAATAAAAAAAATCTTCTTTTATCATGTCATCTTTCAGATAGTGCACAAAAACAGCAAGCTGGCTTAGATTAGCAACGTCTGTGCTCTCATCGAGTTGAAGGTTGAATTTTGCCGGGCTTGAAATCAGATCCGCAACTACTTGAGCCAAAATGTCTTTACTCATGTCTTCTATTCTGTCGCTGACGGTCTCATTTGAAAGAGGAATTTGGGATAATTTACCTTTGGCCGCTGTTCCGAGTATCAGATACGCCATCTTTAACGCAGCTGGTTTCAGGAGTGTTTCACCAATGGTGTGTGGCTTGCCCTGCTTTGCGATCAGGTAAGCAACTTCGTACGATGCTGTGAGGATCAGTTTGTTAACGGGTACAAATCCAAGAGCAGGCAGAGTGGGTCTTTCATCAGATCTGGCTCTCTTCACTTTGAATTCAGCAAGTGTTGTGTTCTTGTATTCCCCGTCTCCATGCAGCTTCAAGAAGTGTTCCTTTAGTTTTGCCGGTGCGAGACTAGAGTTGCTCAACTTGGCGTTGCAAATCATGCAGATAGGACGCACACTCCCATCACGTTCCGTGATACATGTGAATCCATATTGTACATATTCGTTCGTGTGATTTTTTTGCTAATATTTTAATCCATACTAAGTACTACCACAACAGTCACGCGTTGACTACTGAGCGCGCTAAATTCCCCGCAGCACTGATTGGCCAAGCAGTGTAGCATGATCATCTGCAGCCAGTGATGGCCAAACGGGGCGCGTTATCACGAATTTACACGATAATTCGGGTGTGTCCAGACCTCCGCGGCGGTGGCTCTGCCGAATCCCTGAGACCGACTCACCGAACCCCTAGGGTTCAATCGAACCCAGGTTAAGAACCACGGATCTAGAAAGACTGTTCTGGACAAGGCAGTCCTGAATTTTATTATAAAGGACTGTCAACCCCTTAGTATTGTGGAGAGTGAGGGGTTCAGGTCCTTGATCCATCATACGTTTTGCCAACCAGAAAGGTTTGTATAGACAGTGTCTCATCAGGTAGCTGATGTTAAGTACTGCATACTGATTTAATTTTGTTTCATCTTCAGACCATCAAGGAATTGATAGCCAAAAAACATGCGAAGGAACTCGAATGAGTGAAAACGGAAGTCCAGCAAGCTGTGGCAGTGAGTATAACAGCTGACATGTGGACCTCTTTGAACATGGAGGCTTACTTGGCTCCTACCTGTCACTACATTAATGAGAATATGCAGTTGTGTACATCTGTGTTGGGTGTGAAACACTTTCCACAAAGTCACACTGCAGACTATTTGGCCCAATTCAAAACAGGCATGATGGATGACTGGGCCATCACAAATAAGGTAAGGTGTCTTGTGACCGACACAGCACCAAACATGATTGCAGCAACAAGAACTCTCCAAATTCGACATTCAGTTCGCATTGCACACAAACTCAATTTATTAGTCCAAGTCCTGAACTTTCATCCATAAGAGATAAATCTAGACTAATTATATAATTCTTCAGATCCAGCAGTACAGCCAAAAAAAAGCTTGCTCAAGTGCAGCAGCAGATGGGACGGCCCGTCTTGAAACTTATCAACGAGGTACCAACACGTTGGAACAGCACATATCAGATGCTGTCACGGCTACATGATGAGAAAGAAGCAGTCTGGGTATCTGTTGCTTCTCTTCCAACAGATTTAACTCCACTTACGGCTGACGAGTGTGACATCGTAAGGGAAGCACTTCTTGTGCTGGCCCCTTTCCATCAGGCCACAGTGGAGTTGTCTGAGGAGAGGAGAGTTTCAGGATCAAAGGTCATCCCGATGATGAAAATGCCATATTGTGCACTTGAGCAGAACTCTTTACATCTACACACACAAGCAGCCACCCATCTCCATGACCAACTAAGGCGTCGTGTCACAGACACTGCTTCTAATCTGGAGTCAATAAGTGTGTTGACCCTATCAACACTTTTAGACCCCAGATTTAAAACACTCGGATTTCGTAGTTCCTCCAAGTGTAGTGAGGCAGTCAATCGCCTGAAAGTGGAGTGTGCTGCAGTAATTGCCCACACAACATCTGAGCCACAGCCTAGACCTTCATCAGAGCAATCACCTGTTCCAGGCAAGTTCAGTATTATCAGCTTATTCGTACATTTATTTTGATGCTAATGTGTACTAATTTGGGGTAGATGACAAAAACTAAAACGGCCATGCGTTTTTTATTTTTTCAGAAAACCCGTGGCAGCGGCTCGATGAAGAAGTTGGCAGACAAACCAACAATGCAACAGTGGACTCCATCATTGAGGTCCAGCGCTACTTAGCGGAGAGAAACATTCCAAGATCAGAGGATCCTTTAACGTACTGAGGGAATAGGAAGACATCTTATCCGAACCTTTCCCACTTGGCTTTACAGTTTTTGTGTACCCCAGCTTCATCTGTGCCCTGTGAGCGTGTGTTTTCCAAAGCTGGGGAAATGGTGTCTAAAAAATTCAATAGACTGAATGTAAAAACATTGGATAAACTTATTTTTCTAAATAGAAATTTATAATAAACACTGAGTCAATTACATTTAAATGGGTAATATTACATTCACAATACTTTCATTTTAATTTTCACTTAATGACATTCACAATATATTTTAAAGATGTCTACAATATTTGCAATGTAAAAGATATAAAATGATTCCATGGAAAGTACCTTACAGTGTATACACGTATGACTGGGTCACTGAATCAGTGTCTGTTGTGACTCTCAAGTAAGTTGCCTGCAATGATATTTCAGGTCCAGCAGGTGTCAGTATGGAGCAAAACAGCAACACTGTGTCCACACAGCATGGATACAGTTTGGGGAATGTGCTGAAACACTTCACGAGGCCTCATCTACACATCACTAATATTTACTAATGAAATCTATAAGTGGTCTCCTAATTAATGACATTAGTGATCATCCACCTGTTTTTGCAGTGTATGACAGCAATTACAGGAAGCTCAAACAGGAAAATGCAATAAAATACAAACAGGTGAGTCCATAAATGCATTTAGAAGTTATTTACTTAAGCAAGCATGGGAGATGTTGTATACGGAAAAAAATATTGATAAAGCTTGTGAAACTTTTATAGGAAAATTTAAACTGTTATATAACCATTGCCCAATAAAGAAATATAGAAAAAAATAAATAAATATGCAGCGTGCCCATGGATCACAAAAGGATTACAAAATGCATGTAAAAAGAAAAAAAACCTTATATAGAGAACTTATAAAGTACAGAAGTAGAGAAGCTGAAAATAAATACAAGAAATATATAAAAAATAAATTAACTAGTATTTTGAGGTCATGTAAAAAGGAATATTATGACTAAAATATATGACTAAATATAAATTAAAATAACATTAAAGGTATTTGGAAAACATTAAATAGCATTATTAAAAATAGTTTTAGGCAGTTAAATCATCCTTCATATTTCACTAATCATGATAGAAATATTAACATGAGTGATGTGGTTAATGAGTTCAATGAACTCTTTGTAAATGTTCGGTCAGACTTGGCTGATAGAATTCCTGATATAAGAAATTGTGCAGAGAAAGAAACAAAACTCATTGAACGTAATCCTCATTCAGTGTTTTTAACGGTGGTAAAAGAAAAGGAAATCATTGATATTGTTGGGAAATCACAAACACAAACTTCTACAGACTTTGATGACATCGATATGGAAAAGCTCAATGGCATCTCTAAACCCTTTACATACATTTGTCTCTACAAACTGGTGCATTCCCAACACAAATGAAAACAGCCAAAGTAATACCACTGTTTAAAAATGGAGAGACACCAATTCACAAATTACGGGCCTGTGTCTCTACTCTTAATTTTCAAAAATAAAAAGTTTTCATTACTAGACTCGACAAATTTATAGATAAACATAAAATAATAATGGACAGTCAAGGTGATGAGGATGACGTGTTGAACGGCAGGTATAGAAGCAGAAGCCAACAATCGAATTTGGTTTTCACATGAGAGCGCTAGCAGGAGGTTTGTGTAATAGCGCTGTGAAAACTCTACATTTAACGAACGACTTCCAAAGTTTGACAAACTTGAAGAATACAACAATTCAACCACCCAAAAATGGCTGCCCATGGATTACGGCATGAGCAATACCTGCTGTCCCTTGGCGTCACCCGTATACTTGATGACCACTGTGGTAAAGCTTAGTAGAGTCAGGGGAAAGAGAATCTTTCCCCTGACTCTACTGACTTTAAAGCAATAAGAGGTGCGAAAAGGTGGTCGAGTTAACATTGAAAGTCCAGGAGAGTCCAAAATGCAATTTAATGCACACGCCATGGAAACAACGTCAGACATTAGAACCGGTGGGAGGATGACGTCTGTGCGGTCAGGCAGGAGTCCTATTTTTATATGAGAAGGGGTGAAATTTACACGTTTTGGCAACTGGACTGAATTAGACGAGAAAGTTTATAGATTACAAATCTGTATAGAAACACGATGGAGCTGTGAGAGTTCACAGAGGCACTCGCTGAGTTTACAAAGCTGGGGGCGAAAAATATATATATACCTAGCTTAATTTTGGGGGAGGTTAGGGAGTCCTCAGAGATGTGACCAAATTTGATCTTGCACGCATTATGTGCAAAATCATTTCTCTCGCCTTCTACCAATCTTTAGGCTTTTCATAAACAATGACTGCCTGTGTGTGGAAATGGCATATGATGATATAAATCCTTAATTTGTCTGATTACGTCATGATTAACACAGATGACCTTATCGTTTTCTCGTAGCTGAGCTGGTGAGTCCAGTCAGTGTACGTCAGATGCTCATCACAAACTTGAGGAACCGTCTCTTTGAGCCCCAGCCATTTGGACTCCATGAAAGATCTAGTCCTCTCGCTATACCACGACCTGGCTACGGGATCCAATTAGTTTCCTCATATCGCAGTCAGAGGATTGTTTCACTCAGAGCAGCTGACGACACCTTTTGGACCCGTGCTGCAGAGACTCCTACAGACTCACCAGCTGGTTTGATGGTGCTGCCTGCAGCGTCATGCCTCTCAGATCCTGACTCCAGTACTTCCAGACAAGGCAGATATTTTTGTGCTGAAGGCAGACCTGAGGAACTGTGTCCACACCCTGGATGTCAGCGGCCTCACCGTCATCAGTCATCTCTGCTGTTTATTGCACAGAAGACAGTGAAATGACAAACCGCTGGAGAGTTACGGACTACAGCTCAGAGGGCGGAGTTATCATGTCGGTGTTCTGCTGGTTTCTGAGGACGTTTGCACAGAGTGCGAAGAGAAAGGCTACAGAGGAAGAGAGCAGCAACAGGAGCAACACTCCACCAAGGAAGCGCTTCAGACTGTGAAGCCTTTCTCAGAGTTTTTTTCCTTTAATAGTTTTAAGACTTTGGCACTGCTTCTGTGAACTGTGTTGGACATATGGCATGGCTATGGACTGGATGTTGAACCAGGGGCATATATCGTAGAGCCAACTGTAAATCTATGCAAAATGTACTAAGGATCAATAAAGAAAGTGCCAAGTGTAGATTATCCTCTGCTGCATCTCAGACATCAGCAAGAATCAACAAAGTTGTAAGTAGTAAATCATGTATAAGGTTGTCTCTAAAATGATGTCCCAAAATGTTAGAAAACATCTTGAGGTTTTAACTTGTATTGTTGCTTTTCTGCATTTTGTTTTTAAAAGTAAGAAAAGGAGAAATAAGAAGAGACACCACCGAAAAGAATTTCCCTAATTAAAATACCACACCAGCTGGTATGATGGTGCTGCCATTCTCAGATCCGGACTCCAGTACTTCCAGGGAAGCTGGATATTTATGTGCTTTTACCATCATCTTCCAACTTCTGATAGAAATCCTGACGAAAACTGATGACAACCATCTCTAACAGTCTTCTGGCTGGGCCTTCCTAACCGAAGTCAGGTGACAGCGCAAACAAGAGGAAGTCTGCATCCCTCTTATTTATTTTTTTCTCGTAGCTGAGCTGGTGAGTCCAGTCAGTGTACGTCAGATGCTCATCACAAACCTGAGGAACTGTCCTTTAAACAGCAGCCATTTGGACTCCATGAACAATCTAGTCCTCTGGCTATACCATGACCTGGTTACAGGGTCCAAGGAGTTTCCTCATATCACAGTCAGAGGATTGTTTCACTCAGAGCAGCTGACGACACCTTTCACACCCGTGCAGCAGAGTCAGAGAGAGAACACCACTCCATCTCCTCCTACAGACTCACCAGCTGGTATGATGCTGCTGCCTGCAGGGACCCTCCTACATTCTCAGATCCTGACTCCTGTACTTCCAGAGAAGGTGGATATTTATGTGTTTTTATCATCATCTTCCAACTTAAGCAAGAAACCCTGAAGAAAATTGACGACACGCATCTCTCAGTGTCTTCTGATTGGGGTTTCCTCACTGAAGGGAGGTGACAAGGCAAACACAAGGAAGTCTGCATCCACCTGGAAAAAAGAAACATCAAATAATTATACAAAATGCTTTTATGATAAAAGTAACAATGCACATAACCAAAGTCGCTGATGCAGTAATCTTTGCACACTGCAAATTTGTGTCTATGGCTTACTGCATATCTACAAAAAGTGGGGTTCTTTAGTCCACAAGAAACAGATACTATAACTAAAAATATATATTTTTTAGAACGAGTGTGAGCCTCTTTTACAACTTTACTTACATCCTTTGTAAGAGCTGCTGGCACATCTGGTGAGGGGGTGCCCACACCTCATCTAAACCACAGAGCTTTAGTCCCTCTCCTACTTGGTTGAGTATAGAGATCGACAGACCACGTGACTTTCGCGCATTGCATGCCGGGAACTCGTGGCAAAACAATCCAAGCGCCGCATCAAATGCTTGTATTTGCAGCACCACAAAACGTTAATTCTCCGGTTCCAAAACCTTCTTGGTTTTTCTTTGCTCCCCAAAAAAGGTTATGTACAAAACGAAGGAGAACAATGTCGGGCCGTACAAAGACAGACTCGACGAAAAGGCAAAGAAAAGATACGAGGAAAAAAAAATCAAAGGAGTGAAAGGGTTAGACCCTTACGAGCACACAGAGTGGACAAAAGACGTTAGCGTGCTGCCCAACTTTCACCACGCTCATATTTATAATTATACGGTTCTTGGAGTGAGTGCATACACTCATGAAGTTTAGTAACTTCAGGTCACTGCAACAAGCCCAGGTACAGTTTACCGACGGATGGGTACAGGAGCTTGAAATGCACCGTGTAGAACGAAAGACCATCGTACGAACAAAGGTAAGTTTACCAGTCTCACAAATCGTCTTCATAAATACACATTCGTTAACCGTTTATCAATAGGACCTTTGAGCTCAACGGTAATTAATTAGTAGTGGAAATAATTTCTGGTTTGCATTACAGAAATGTAGCAGTGACAATAATATTGTATGCTGTAATTGTACAGGGCAATTAGTGATACAAAAATCTGTCATATCCTGTGAATAAAAGTATGTTTTTGTCTATGTACCATGGTAATAACAGAAGCGAAACGCAATATTGTGTCAGGACATTTCACCATCTATGCCAAGCTGAATATTTACTGTACATTCTGTCCACAAACACGTTTTTCTGCACTGACTGTTTCAGGTAAATCACTCCATGCGCCTCAGCCAGAAGCCTCTTCAGCCCTGGGTTATTCTGCAATCTAATGGGGATGTTGAAAGTGCACATTGCACATGCATGGCAGGTGTGGCAGAGAAGTGTGTGCATGTGGCGGCTCTCCTTTACAAAGTTGACACAACTGTGCGTCTACGAGGGAATATCACGCCAACAGATGTCCAAGCTTACTGGATAATGCCCTCCAACATCAAGAGAGTGCAAGGAGTACTTGGACACACAATTGACTACACCACCAGTGCAGCAAGAAAAAGGGCACTCGACCAATCCTTCAGTGCTGGACAAAGTGACTGTTCTCCAAATCCCAAAATCCGGACTCGCACTGGTGGCAGTTCGCTACAAGTGCGTACACTGGCCGATTTAAAGCCTCTCACAGATCTCATGCATGTCAGCTATCTGTCCTTCTGCAGCACTGCGATCGTCTGAAGCACTGTGTTGTTGTCTCAAAGGCAGAGGCACTGGAAGAGAAAACCAGGGAGCAGCACAAATGTGACCTTTGGCACACAGCACGAGCAGGAAGAATCACTGCGTCAAACATACATGCAGTTGTGTCCACCTCCATTGCCACTCCTGCATTGTCAACTGTTAAGAAAGTGTGCTACCCACAAAAACTGTCACATCAGCTCTCCGACCATGAACCGCAACAATTCAAGTGGGGAAGGGACAGTGAAAACACAGCACGAGAGTGGTACACCTCACAGGGAAAGGTGCGGCATAGAGAACTTAAAGTGGATAAGTGTGGTTTCATAATCAACCCCTCATTCCCAGAATTGGGTGCCACCCCTGATGCGCTCGTAAAATGTGAATGTTGTGGTAAAGGACACGTGGAAATTAAACACCGCAACAACAACCTCCTGCAGGCCTGTGAAGATGACAGGATCAGCCGCACCAGTGGATCCAGTGTGATGCCACTAATAGACACGGAATTAATACCTGAGTTCATTCTGAATTAAGAGGTCACACCACATATTTTCGACAGACATTTCAGTAATGACTACACATACTTTATGATTGTTTTGGTTTTTTTCTGTAGTTGGGTGGCGCTGTCATTTGGTGTTCGCTCTCTCTGCAGTTGAGTGTCACTTCCTGTTTCTTGTTCCAACACACAGTGGTGTTTCTGTGTAGCTTATCTGCATAGCAATTTAATTAAAAAGTTGTAGATATCTTCTTATGTCATAGTGTAATCTTCACTTGCACACTCTGTGTACTCACACGCTAATTTATAACCAAAGTATTAACTCACCGTGTCTTTACTGTCTCACTAGCTTAGTTTAGCTAATCTCGTAGCCGACTCGCTAGCCGTATGGCCTCTTCCCCTGTCCCCCGGTGTTTGCTTGTGCTTGGGGCGGTGGCGTGCGAGGCTGTGTAGCTGTCGCGCTAGCTTCCGCTTCTTCGTCAGACATCTTATTGTTGTAGAGCAACTCAAACTGGTACTTTCAAAATCCCCGCGAACTATTTCTCTCTTTAGCTGCCGCTTCACCCGACGTTCACTTCCTGTTAAACCTTTCACAATAAAACTGATTACGCCACACGACTAGCTATACTAATGTAACCAGTTAACATTCTGAATAAGCTAACTAGCCAGACTAATCATTTTGATATATTGAAGTTGCCTGTCAAGATATCCTTATGCTTTGCTTATGATATCCTGTCAGGATTTCATAAGTCCATAACTTCACGCCACATGGCTCCACCTTGTGGAATAACAGGACCATTACATTTAATAGGAAGTCATTATTCATTAAAGAGTCGTATGAAAAACAAAACTATCATCTTTATAACAGATTTACTTGACGAGAAGGGGCAGTTTCTCGAAATATGTGTTTTTAAATGTCCAGTTTAATATTCAGTGTTCCTGTAGAGAATATAACAAAGTTTTTAATGCAATCCCTTTATCTCTGTTGAGTTTGATACAAAATCATTTATATCACTATAAAGGACAAACCAGTTTACCCTCTTTACAGTTAAATCAGATTCATTTAACTAAAGTGTGGTTATAAAATCATAAATAAAATGTTTGAAAATATATTATTTTACAATTTTAACAATAACACAATATAAAAAAGGGAGTAATATTAAAATAACAAACAAATAAACACATTTTTGAAATGACCTATCCCCCCAAAGTTAAAGAAATGTCATTTAAAATAATCAATGGATATTACCCAGCAGCAGAAAGGCTTAAAGAAAGGTTTGGGTTTGAGGTGGACCCATTTTGTTTACAAGAAGAAGAAAGTATTGACCAGGTGTTTTTTTCCTGTTCAGTAATGACTAGCTTCCTGCAGGATTTGGTAAACTGGATGAGCGTAAGAATAGATGGGATGACCCCACTGACTCTAAGGAACTTGTCATGCTTTACAATGTTCTAATAATTATGGGCAAATAGCACATCCATAAGTGTAAATGGCTTGAGGAACCATCTTTTTCCTCATCTTTAGAACTACTGAATGCTTCATGTAAAGATGCTGCTTTGTTATGTGAAAATGTGACCCAGTTTCTCTCCTTTTATGAATTTGTTTCATTTTTTTGTACCAAGCAAGCCTCATGTTAAAGTGTTGCCAGAAAAGAAAATGAAAAAAGGCATTAGAATGGCCTTCACACACACACACACACATATATATATATATATACATATATATATACATATCTATATATACATATCTACATATATATATATATATATATATATATATATATATATATATATATACACATATACACACACACACACACACACATACATACATACATATATGTATGTGTGTATATATATTTTTTTTTTATAGTTTTTTTCTCCAGATGTTATTGCACCAATGTTATCTCCCAATGAGAGTCTTTACATTTGTGCAAAGACTACATTTAAAAAATAAATAAATAACAAAAAATAAATAAATAAACTAGCCAGACTAACCTGGCTTCATGCTAGCTTCCATCTATCCATACAGACAATTTCTTTAACTTATCCAATCCCAGCTACCAATTCAATTCAATTCAATTCAATTTTATTTATATAGCGCCAAATCACAACAAAAGTCGCCTCAAGGCGCTCCATAGATACAGAGAAAAACCCAACAATCATATGACCCCCTATGAGCAAGCACTTTGGCGACAGTGGGAAGGAAAAACTCCCTTTTAACAGGAAGAAACCTCCGGCAGAATCAGGCTCAGGGAGGGGCAGCCATCTGCTGCGACCGGTTGGGGTGAGAGAAGGAAGACAGGATAAAAGACATGCTGTGGAAGAGAGACAGAGGTTAATAACAGATATGATTCAATGCAGAGAGGTCTATTAATACATAGTGAGTGAGAAAGGTGACTGGAAAGGAAAAACTCAATGCATCATGGGAATCCCCCGGCAGCCTACGTCTATTGCAGCATAACTAAGGGAGGATTCAGGGTCACCTGGTCCAGCCCTAACTATATGCTTTAGCAAAAAGGAAAGTTTTAAGCCTAATCTTAAAAGTAGAGATAGTGTCTGTCTCCTGAATCCAAACTGGAAGCTGGTTCCACAGAAGAGGGGCCTGAAAACTGAAGGCTCTGCCTCCCATTCTACTTTTAAATACTCTAGGAACAACAAGTAGGCCTGCAGAGCGAGAGCGAAGTGCTCTAATAGGGTGATATGGTACTACAAGGTCATTAAGATAAGATGGGGCCTGATTATTTAAGACCTCGTATGTGAGGAGCAGGATTTTGAATTCAATTCTGGATTTAACAGGAAGCCAATGAAGGGAAGCCAAAACAGGAGAAATATGCTCTCTCCTTCTAGTCCCTGTCAGTACTCTTGCTGCAGCATTTTAGATTAGCTGAAGGCTTTTCAGTGAGTTTTTTGGACATCCTGATAATAATGAATTACAGTAGTCCAGCCTGGAAGTAATAAATGCATGAACTAGTTTTTCAGCATCACTCTGAGACAGGATATTTCTAATTTTAGAGATGTTGCGCAAATGGAAGAAAGCAGTCTTACATATTTGTTTAATATGTGCGTTGAAGGACATGTCCTGGTCAAAAATGACTCCAAGGTTCCTCACAGCGTTACTGGAGGCCAAGGTAATGCCATCCAGAGTATGAATCTGGTTAGATACCATATTTCTAAGATTTTCAGGGCCGAGTACAATAACCTCAGTTTTATCTGAATTAAGAAGCAGAAAGTTAGCGGCCATCCAGGTCTTTATGTCTTTAAGACATTCCTGCAGTTTAACTAATTGGTGTGTGTTATCTGGCTTCATGGACAGATAGAGCTGGGTGTCATCTGCATAGCAGTGAAAATGTATGCTATGTCTTCTAATGATGCTGCCTAAGGGAAGCATGTATAATGTAAACAGAATTGGTCCTAGCACTGAACCCTGTGGAACTCCATAATTAACCTCAGTGTGTGAAGAGGACTCTCCATTTACATGCACAAATTGGAGCCTATTAGATAGATATGATACAAACCACTGCAGTGCAGTACCTGTAATACCTACAGCATGTTCTAATCGCTCTAATAGGATATTATGGTCAACAGTATCGAACGCTGCACTGAGGTCTAGCAGGACAAGCACAGAGATGAGTCCACTGTCAGAGGCCATAAGAAGATCATTTGTAACCTTCACTAAAGCTGTTTCTGTGCTGTGATGAGCTCTGAAACCTGACTGAAACTCTTCAAATAAACCATTCCTCTGCAGATGATCTGTTAGCTGTTTGACAACTACTCTTTCAAGGATTTTTGATATGAAAGGAAGGTTGGAGATTGGCCTATAATTAGCTAAGACTGCTGGGTCTAGAGATGCTTTTTGAGTAAAGGTTTAACCACAGCCAGCTTGAAGGCCTGTGGTACATAGCCGACCATTAGAGATAGGTTGATCATATTTAAGATCGAAGAATTAATCAATGGCAGGACTTCTTTGAGCAGTTTTGTAGGAATGGGGTCTAAAAGACACGTTGATGGTTTGGAGGAAGTAATTATTGAAGTTAACTCAGAAAGATCAATTGGAGAAAAAGAGTCTAACTTAACATCAATGGTACTAAGAGTAGCTGTAGATAATATTACATCTGTGGGATGATTACTGGTAATTTTTTCTCTAATGATAAAAATTTTATTTGTGAAGAAGTTCATGAAGTCATTACTAGTTAACGTTAAAGGGATGGTTGGCTCAACAGAGCTCTGACTCTTTGTCAGCCTGGCTACAGAGCTGAAGAGAAACCTGGGGTTGTTCTTATTTTCTTCAATCAGTGATGAATAGTAAGATGTTCTGGCTTTGCGGAGGGCTTTCTTATAAAGCAGCAAACTATTTCTCCAGGCTAAATGATGATCCTCTAAATTTGTGACACGCCATTTCCTCTCCAGATTACGAGTCATCTGCTTTAGGGTACGTGTTTGAGAATTATACCACGGAGTCAGGTACTTCTGATTAGAGACCTTAGTTTTCACTGGAGCTACAGTATCCAGAGTCGTACGTAGTGAGGAGGTGAAATTATTAACAGGGCGTTCCTGTTGAACAGTCTTCCAATCCTCATTTTACTCACTCAATCGCTGTTTTCATTCAGCTACTACTCTTGCTGTCCTGGAGAAACTCTTAGAAATCTTAAATACTTTCACTTAGGAGAGTAGGTGTAATAGGTCATCCTTGTGCTCATTCCAAACATGTTCCTATCCAACAAAGGCTTTATTTTAAATTACTTGATCTCAACAAGTAAGAAAATTTGTCTTCTCAACATAGACATGGGTCAGAAATTGTAATTTCAGTCTTTTTTTTCCAGAGAAATGCTCCTTCACCTATAGATGTTTTAGCTCTGAGAGCTCCATCAAAATAGTGATTTTTAAGCAATCTCATGTTATCTTCCTGTGTTATCTCTTGCCACCTGTAGGGGCGCTATTTTTGGAAACACTCATGTTTAAGAACAAGAAGGAACCTTTGCTTGTTGTTAGTCTCCACCAGATGGCGCTGATAGAACGTCATCAGTTGTGGTCAATACAGAAATGAATTAAATCGTGAACAAATATATAAACAAATAAAAACGTGTCACAAAGTAGTTTAAGCTTCAAGTGTTTTAGGCGACTAAAAAAGCAAAGTAAACTTTTACAAATTTATCCGTTGCTTCTCAACATGTCAGCAGGTCTGTGTTCAGGACTGAAAAATGAATAAATAAAGATTTGTTTTTAATTAACTATCCATCATCTTAAATAAATAAAATAAAGTTTTTCTCTTAAATAAAACTGCATGGGGGGGGGGCTTTTACTGGTTTATTTGCGATGCTTACAGCTGCACTGACAACAGTCTAAATGTTCTACTTTACTTGGTAAGTCAAGTAATTTCTAACATTTAATGATTTACTTAAAATAAATGTCAGAGTGGAAATAAAATGTTGGAAACATTGTCTCCACCTTGTGAGTAAAGTACATTTCAGTCCTGCTCCATCTAAACGCTTTTAAAGAACCAATTATTATAAAGTTTGACCCTCATCAGACATCTCTGCAGCTTTGTTCATAAAAACTGTGGAAATATTTCTGTAGGATATAAGAGTTTTATTTTTACCATTAAACAACATAAGTTACAGTGTATAAACACACAGATCAGGTATGACACTGCAAAGCTGATCAAAGGTTATGTTTGATTGCTGCCTGGTTATGTTACACACTGAGGAGCAGACCAGTGAGAATCAGTGACTCCATCAAAATAAACTGCTTTTCTCTAATATGCAGTTTAATAGAACTGAGGCTAAATGTCAATATTGGTCTGAAAATAGAAGCAAATATTTAAAATGCAAAATAAATTCATGCTTAAAAAAAAAAAATCTGGTTATAATTGTTTCAGGAAAACAGCTTCAGCACAACAAGAGTGTTCACAAACCAACAGAAGCAAATCAACTCATTTACTTCACTTCAGAGACAGACTGTGACACTCAAAGAAACAAATTCAAAGGTAGACTCTGTTTTGATTCGCTGAAACACTGAGAACGAAATCTAAATAAACTAAAACCTGATTATGAAACATCAGAAGATCCAGAAACCATTCAAAATATAAGATCCAGTAGCAGCTGATTAAAGTTAAAAATGACAAAGGAACATTTTTAATCCAATCAGGTGTAGCTACACTGATATGTGACTGAAATGAATATGCTGCTTTTTCTGTTTGACTTGGTGGTTTGATGCTGATAATCAGGATAACTGACATGTTTCCTTTGTAAAGTCGGGGATTGTTGATGTGATACAAGTTTACAAGCAGCCGGTGTGTTTGAGGCACGGACCAAAAAGCAGCCACGCGAGAAACAAACTACAGTTTAAAAAGCGAGCCTTTTATTTAGGCTGATGAAAAACAGAAAAGCAAGGAGAGTCGAAACAAGTTGAAAGTAAACTGGGAAACAACAAGAGAGTAGAACATGAAACTATGAAGTAAACCAAACACGGATCTGAACAGTAGGAGCAAAAACTCTGTGACGTGGAAACAAACAGACGTAAGAGACAGAGGACTTAAACACACAAGAGGGTAACGAGGGAAGTGGAAACACCTGGGGAAACACAGCTGACACAAATGAACATGATGGTGCCACAGGGCAAAAGTAAAACTAAGCACAATAAAACAGGAAACATGGGGAGACGTAGACGTGACAAGCTTGACAACATGAAACACGCAGACAGGAAACACATGACAGATTGACACAGAAGACAAGAAACGACGTATAAACCAGGAATTATACAACTAACAAAACTAGAATGAAACTCAACTAAATCCTAACTAATAATAGCAACACAAGAACTGAGCATATTTTCACATAATATGAAATCAAAAATACAAAGTGAACTCAAAATGCTGGGTCACAGAGCCCTGACGATGGAAAAGCTGCTGTGGTTTTGTCACGAGTCTCATAAAATACTGAAACAAAGTAAAAACCAAATAATGGAATCAGAAAGTTTGATTAATGATTTCCCTTCACAACAAACCAGCTTAGTTGCTGCTGTCCCATCATATCATCACACACACACACACACACACACACACACACACACACACACACACACACACACACACACAGTTAAAATAATCACTTTACTGTGAAATCTCAGTGTGACAGACTTTGGAATCAGAGGATTTGCGTTTCCAGTATAAACTATGGGAAGAGTTTCTCATGAAAGTGTCTCTGTGAGTGTAGAGTCATGTCCTCAGAGGTCATGGAAGGACACCTCCGCCTGTCACAGCTGGACTCTGGTCCTCTGGAGACTCTTCTTCACCGTCACAGTCTGACCGTCATCATCAATTTATTCTCCACTCTGATGGAGTAAACACCAGTATCCATATTATGAAACAGGATATTCTCCTGTCCTGTCAGCTTGTGTCTCCATGTCCCACACTGCTCAGATCAAAGTTACACTGAGCCTAGTTTTAGCCTCAGACCGTCCTGGCTGATCTTAACATTTGCTAATGTTAGCCTCTGATTTGGGCTGCTAACGTAAAGACGTTTAGCTAGCTGACCAGCAGAGACTAGTTTGCTGTTTAACAGACTACAGTCGTAATTTTATTTAAAGCTGAGCATATTTATCATTATGTCTATTTTGTAGCACATGCGAATGTAAAAAATGTAATTTATGAAATGGTGAGCATCTCATTTCTAGTAAGTGTGATGTTTTGTGACCCCATTGAGCTAATATGATTAAACGACAACTAGATCTTGATTAAAGTATAATATAAGTGCAGTGCTGGTGTGCAGGGGTGTTATGCTGCTGACACATTATAAACTGTTATGTCTATATCAAGCTTTTAGTCTAATTTGAGATATTTGTGTCTTTCTTAAAAAATCAGATCCACAGTTGTCTGTCATGGTCCTGGATCTTTGACCCAGTGTTTTGGGTTCTGAATTATTAATAGTCTTTGATTTCATTATTATTTATCCTTTCTGGCCTCTTGGTTTCTGTCTCTGTGCTCCACCTGTGTTCCATGTTTAAAGCCCTTAAGCCCTTTGTCTTCCTCTGTTTGTTGCTGGGTCATCTGTGTTTCACTGACTGCATAGATTAAGTATTCAGAAGTCATTCGTCATTTCAAATGACCAGCAGATAAACTCTCAGGTTGATAATAAATGTATTATCTGTATAAGAAAAAGCATCATGTAAACAAATGATAGCCTAACAGTAACCGTTAAGCTTATTGTAGCTGTTAGCTAAAAAACACTAATTTAGCATAGTTAGCCCTGGGTTCAGCTTTGCAAACATGATCAACTGTTTCCAAAGTCGCGTCTTGTACACTCTCAGAGCCCTGTATGCTTGCAGAGACCACTACAGTAGGGAAACATGCAAATGAATATCCAAACCATTGTAATTTAGGTTTATTTATGTCTTAAACAGCATCCCAACTCTGTAGCTAACTTAATAACTTTAGCTAAAGTGAATAGTTAGTCTAATTCATTAGTGCAGCATTACTGGATCACCCCTGTTTGAAATGATATGATATACGACTGTCAGTGAAGCAGCAAACTTGGTGAAAAAACCCCAACACTTCACATTCTCTAAACGTTTGGCCACAACTGTAGATGACACCATCAGTGCTCGTTCACTCTTGTCAATAATTACATTTCTGGGGAGGATCCAAGATGGCAGAGTGACTAGCAACCTTACTGCAGGGGTCCGAACGTTTTTGGTTTTCTTTTGTCCTGAAACTGTGAAATTATAAAAAGCAATAACCGTTTTTTGTGCACGTCAACCAACTACGGAAGAACTAACAGGACACCAACTCTACCGTAATTATTCCGTCTTTTTTTTTGTGATAACTGTCCTGTGAGTACGTGCATCCGCTTCAAGGAAGGCTTCTCTGAAAAGATCTCCAAGGAGACCCATTTGGCGGAGGCAGACTCAAAGTTGTGTAAAACACAGTGGGGTGAATCTGTTTTCTTTAGTAATGGTACATCTCAGCTGGAGTGAGGATTTTATTTAATAGGTTTCCAGGAAATGTCATAGACTGTAAAAGTGATTCTGATGGTCACTGGCTGATGGTAGTGTCAGAGATTAATGGTTCTAACTACATTTTGTTGTGCATGTGTGGTTATACTAATAGAGCTCAGAACAAGAAACTTTTAACCTTCCTCTGTGAAAACGGGAGCAATGGAAGATAAGCTAATTTTGTTGACAAGGTTATTGTGGGAGGGGACTGTAGCTCCCGATCCCGCTTTAGACCGTTTTCCATCTAGGACTTCATGTCTCAGTTTTGATGAAAATATTCTTAATTTGGTCAACACAGTCAGTCTGTGTGACTATTGGAGGCTGAATAATCCTTCTGCATCTCTGTATACTTTATGGGGGTGGCTGTAGCTCAGGTGGCAGAGCAGGTCAGCCACTAATCAGAAGGTCGGTGGTTTGATCCCAGGCTGCCTCCTGGCTGCATGCCAAATATCCTTGGGCAAGATACTAACCCCATGTTTGCCTACTGGTGGTGGTCAGAGGGCCCGGTGGCGCCTGTGTCCGGCAGCCTCGCCTCTGTCAGTGCGCCCCAGGGCAGCTGTGGCTACAATGTAGCTTGCTATCGCCAGTGTGTGAATGTGTGTGTGAATGGGTGAATGACTGAATGTAGTGTAAAGCGCTTTGGGGTCCTATGGACTAGAAAAGCGCTATACAAATGCAGGCCATTTACTTGGTTTCATTCATCTAACAATGGTTCCAGAATTGATTACTGGTTAATCTCTGACAGTTTGATCAACGACATCGCCAAGTGGGAAATCTCAGCTTCCTCTCTAACTGATCACTGTTTGATTTCCTTGTCCATCTCATTAACCAAGGTGAAACATCCTTATTTGGAAATTTAACAACAGCCTTCTGCATAATGACAACTTCTGCCTTGAAGTGAGAAATCTAATGGCCCAAATCGACAAATTAGATGTCACATGTGAACAAATGGGAATGGTTTCCAAGTTAAACAGATGGCAATTCAAATGAGCAAATCCACTGCTAAAGAGAAAAGACAGGAGCAACAAACCATTATTGAGAGAATTAACAGGTTATGCTGCAAACAGGATTTATCACTGGACAAACAAATACATCTAAACAAGTTTCAAACTCAAGTGGGCAAACTGTTCTTAAAGAAAGCTAACGGCGCCTATGTTCGTTCAAGAGCCTGATGGGTTGAAGAGGGTGAGAAAAACTCTTCCTGCTTCTTTAATTTAGAGAAACACAGACAAGCAAAAACGCAGATTCAATCACTGAATATCAAGGGGGTCTGACTGAGGACCAAGACAAAGTGAATGAGGAAATGGTTCAATTTTACAGTAACATTTACAAGTCAAACTATTCAGCAGAGAATGTGTTAGAGCCAAGTCTTAGAGCCGGGGTGTCGAATTCAAGGCCTCAAGGGCCGTGTTCTGCAGGTTTTAGATCTCACCCTGGGTCAACACACCTGAATCACATGATTAGTTCATTACCAGGCCTCTGGAGAACTTCAGGACATGTTGAGGAGGTAATTTAGCCATTTAAATCAGCTGTGTTGGCTCAAGGACACATCTAAAACCTGCAGGACCCCGGCCCTCGAGGCCTGGAGTTTGACACCTGTGTCTTAGAGGCTTTATTGGAACATTGGACAAAGGTGTGAAGGATCGTATGGAGGGTAAACTTGTAACTGAAGAGCTGGACAAGGCAATCGAACAAATGCCCAGGGGTAAATCACCAGGACTTGATGGGCTAACGGTGTATTTACTATTTACATACTTAGAATGTATCTCATCAGTGAAACAAGGTCTCATCACTTTGATCCCAAAACCCAACAAAGACAAACTTCTTTTGGATATTTGGAGACCCATAGCCCTTCTGTGCAATGATTATAAATTATTGGCTCACGTTTATGCCAACCGTTTAAATGAATGTTTAACACACTTAGATGACGAGTGTCAGTCGGCTTTTATAAAAAAGAAGAGACACACACAGTGACATTAGATGATTTTTATGAATGTGAATTTTTATCTAGCCCCCCCTCCCCCCCTTATATCCTTGCTGTTATTTTTGTTGTAATTTTATCCTGTACGAGAGTTAATTTTGTATTGTATTGTATTCTTGATGGTATTGGTTAATTGCTAAAAACAATTTTAAAAAAAATTCCATTTCTAAATTAGTGCAGTTGCAGGTAAACTATATCTAATATTCTATCTAAATGACTGCTTTGTCTTTGAAAAGGTGAAGAGCCTGAGGCCGGTGACGGGCCAGTTCTACTCTAAGTACATCCTTACGGCGGCTCACAGGACAAGGCCACACTCCTGTCCTGCCAGAAGAGAAACTTCAGTCTTCATGCAGTTCAACCACACCTGTCATATTGTGTTCATGCAGTCTGGAGTAAACAAAGAACTAAAGCAGACACGTGTTACTTCATCTTTTATCTTTATTATTCTTATTTTACATGTTTCATTGTTAGGCATTAGGTTTATTTGTAGTAGTCCTTGCCAACTTCTCTCCCTCCTCCATGTTACTGTGTCAGCATCTATTTAGGATTGGGAGTGCAACAGAAAGTAAGGAAATCCAAAGTACCATTAAAACCAAGAGAGGATCTTATATTTCAGAAGAAGGGATTATTAAAAAGAATTCAAAACAAATGACCTCGATGCTATACATGATTTAGGAACCCCAGAGAGCACTTTGCAAAATAACACATTTTGCACACTTAATTTCACCCTCTGATGGGCCGAGCTACGACTGTCAGGGATGGTGATGTAGGCACAGAGCATGTGAGAGTGTGGTCAAATAAATGTCTCCAAAACTAGATGAAGGCACAAGGAGATCAATGCAAGGCGTAGAGATCCAGAGATTCACCAGCTTCAGTGGACATTCCATTTCTGGCACAAATATACCTGTAAAAGTTTTTAGATTTAGGAGGTTTTTGGTGACAAAACAAAGATATACAATTTCAATTTGATAATATTTAAAATATAATGAAATAAAACAAGCTACAGTGGTGGCAATATGCTTGTTTGTTGTGCAGCAGTGTCCAGTATGTTGGCTGATATACTTTTTTGCATTTGAAAATAAAAGTTGGATTTTAACTCCATTACAGGAAGTGATGTTAATTATTTTTGAATCATACTTAATGTTTATATTAAGTGTTGTACGAGAAATATAAGAAACATAATGTGATTGAGTTGCATTTAATTTTTTTTAATTTAGTAGCACCTGATGTTTAGCAGGTAAACAGTTAGTATTGTGCACTAAGAAAAATCTGCCCCTCTCTTCTTTTGAATATACACTGCTCCAAAAAATAAAGGGAACACTATAACAACACAACGTAACTATGAGTCAATCACACTTCTGTGAAATCAAACTGTCCACTTGGGAAGCAACACTGGCTGACAGTTTCACCTGCTGTTGTGCAAATTGAATCGACAACAGGTGGAAATTAGCAAGACATCTCCAATAATAAAGGAGTGGTTCAGCAGGTGGTCACCACAGACCACTTCCCAGGATCTGTGCCACTGGTTCCCAATCTTTTTTTTGCTGGGCCCCCCTTCGTTTTACAAGAAAATCTCCCCCCACAAACCCATCCTTCAGCCAACCATTTATTGCTTTCAACCCCCTTTGCAGTTTATTTCACACCTCAAACCTTTTTTAAACAATTAAATAAATAAAAGTAAACTGTAATCAATTAGAGGGAGCAATAAAGTAATCTAACTCTTTTACACTCCGTCCACACCTACACGGGTATTTTAGAAAACGCAGCTGTTGTATGCATTTGGGCCTTTCATCCACACGTAAACGCCGTTTTGGGTCGCTGTTCTTGACTTTTCATAAATACCCGTGTACGTGTGGACGTAGCCTTAAATAACAGAAAAACAAACCATCTTTATGGCGTCATTATTTTGCGTGTAGTTGGGGTTTTTTCTCCTGTTCAACATTAAAAAGAAAAATCTGTCTGTGCAAAGCGGGTTTAAAACCACAAACAGCTGTGGGATGCTGTTTGTCCGTGATTTGGAGAGCCCAGCGCTGCCCCCGATGCAGGGGAAACTAATTCTGTCGGGGAGACCTACCTCGGCACTTGTGCAGGTGAAGCCAAAGGGAAGATATGTTTCATCATATTTTCTAGTCTTTGGCTTGGAGGGAAGTTGGTTTGGAAACATATTTGGCGATGCTTCATCTCCTGCTTTGTGTTTGTGTGGGAGCCCCGTCAAAAACCTGTCCATTATGCTAGCAGTGTCTGTTTCCCCCTCTGCTCCTCGTCTCTCGTCTCATGTCTCCAGAATTCTTAAAGTTTAGGTTCAAGTTTTATCTATAATAATCTACCCTAAACTACACACATGTAGGAATTACTTAGCTAATTTAACGGATAATGTCACTGACTGAATGATTGCTGGTCATTCGTACACATTCACCATATTATATAAAATAAACTAAATGTCCTTGAAACTGAGAGGAGAACATGTTCTATTTATTTCTTATCATTCACTGGATCCTGTAACATATTTGTGTGCATAGAACAGCAGTAAAAATGCTGAAGCTGAAACAGGTAACACAACAAGCTTAGTTACACAGATGAAGTGTGTAAAATATAAGTATTGTCACAGCACATTAGTATATTTTACGTAAGCCTAAAAATCAGAATAATGCTTGGATCCCTTAAAATAAATGAAATCATGCTCTTCCACTGTTTATGTTGTTCTCCACCTTTTCCTTAAGCAGATGAGACCCTGATACTGCAGGATTAACCTGAGTGTCCCAGTCCTGGACCGTTTTTTCAACCCGGAGGATCCCAGGCCTTCATCTGCCTCAGTACAGCCAGAGACTTCCTGTAAGCTCCTGAAGCTTTTTACAGCTACTTAGTTTTAATATTACTCTTGTTATTCTTTCTGGGTCACAAAATAAACGTTTAACATATTTTCAGGCGAGAATGTAGCTGTGTAAACCTCAAATATCTGCTCAGTTTATCAAGCACCACATATTTTCAAAAGCGCTCCGACGTTTTTGGAGACGTCTGTTACCCACCAGCTCGATAGCTAGCCGGGGGCAAAGCTCACTAGAGCCCGTGAGAACACCGGACTCCCGGCTAATCATTTTCAAACCCACCGCCGTCTTTCACTACTCAGGTTAAACAAATATAAGTCACTTAGATAACTTAAAAATGTTATTGTTTGGCTTTTTTAGTATTTTATTTGTTCCTGAGCAAATCGGTTTGGCTGAGATTAAAGTTATAGTTTTTACACAGCTGAATAAACGTCAAGCAGACAGCTGATCATCAGAAGTGTGAGATGCTCGAGAATTTACTCCGGTGTCCTGTTATATTTTAGATAGCAAGGAGTTTATTAAACTTCACCGAAACAAACTATCATCTTGTCTTTATTTTTAGTTAGCACATACCTTAAACACTTAAAGCTGTAAGCTAATGATAGTTATATAAGAGCAGATGCTGCTGGTGCAATAAGCCGTATGTTTTACGTCCAATGCATGCGTGATCTGATTAGTCGACTGTCAAAATAATCGTTTGTGGCAGCCCTAGTGCAGGAACAGGTCACTCAGCTTAATCCTGTGTGTCTGTTGACTCCATGTTTATGTTTTGTGTTTGCTAGTTTTTTGAGTTTTCTGGGTTTTTTAAAATTATTTTTCTTTTTTGTCATGTTCATGTTTGTCATTTTACTTTGGCGGTCCCTTGTGTCAGGTCTGTGTCTCTGGCCTTGTCTCCCCTTAGTCTTGTCATGTGTGATCAGTCCCAGCTGTGCTCTCGTCCTGTGTCCCATCCCCTCGTTATCCCTCAGTGTTTTTGAGCGCTGTGTTTCTCTCTGTCAGTTTCGTGTCGTCCCCTCGTGCTGTCTGTTTCCCTTCTCTGCTCCTCGGGGGGAGTCAGTCCATCCGCTCCTGGCTCTCCTCGGCCTCCCTTTGATGCTGCATATCCTCTTTGATGAGATTGAGCAGCTCGTCATCCCGATCCCTTCTCTTCCTCCCTCCTGTGGGTGGCCGACCCTCTTCCTCATCAGTGTCCGATTCCCTTTCATTTTGGTCACCCACTGGCCCTGGAGTGTCCACAGGGAAAGAGGAAATTAGGACATGAGGCCTAATGGAAGGCCTTTGGACACAGCCATTAACCTCCAGCAGGCCACAAATGTAGCACAGCTGGGAGCAATCGCACATAACGAGGTGTGGAGGAAGCAAAACTGAAAACATTAACGAAGCACACAAGACTATCAAAGTGAAAGGCACGGAGACTCTACAAGGACACGCTGCAGACAGGGAGACAGAGACAAGAGTAACTAACAGTGACGGGGAGACAAAGGAGACAAGCCAACATGGAGACAAGGGTGACTCGACATGGACCGACACAGAAAACACAGACGGATGATACACAGGCTAAGATGAAACACAGAGGGAGGGAGAACTACGATCAATAAGAGCTTAAATGAAAACACTCAAAGACACAAACACTGGGTCATCACACCCAGCACAGTGACTAAAGAGCTATTCTGTTCCAGTTACTGGGGACATTTCATTCTTGCATGTACCAACTTCCTGTTTCTCCCTCACAGTAAAATAAAAACGCACAATTTATTGTCAGCACTTGTGCCATCACAGGTTCACACGGAGCCCTCTGACTCTGTATCCTGTTGTCACCAAATGACCAAGGAGTAAGCTCAACACAACAATGTTTAAAGTGCTAACATTAATTACTTTCCTCTGTCGCAACACACACAGCCCTGAGACAGCGGGGATCATTTTTTCTGTTTACTTAGCATGCACAACATTTGTAGTCGCCTTCTGCACAGGGTAAGTCCACGCACACTGTGTGGTACCACTCTCCGCAGAAGGTGCATTCAATCTGCAAGAAAAATGAGATTGTCACAGTCATTCATCTAAAGTCAGGCTGTTGAGTGAAGCAACTAAACATGTCTGTGCAAAGGCATGCAGGTTACCTGAACTATAATTTTTCTGCTACCACTTTGATTTGGTTATCTTAGCCAGTCATCAGTTTCTGCACCAGAGCTTCTCTCACCACAGGCACAGCAAAGCTGGGAAAGATCATCTGAAAATCTATGCCACAATGAGGATATACACAAATATATTAAATGGAGACCCAAAGGCAATTTCTCGGGTATACCTGAGTGTTGGAACACAGAGAGCTATGTCCAGTCTGAGCCTGGAAACCCCCTCCTCATCAACAGGGTAGCGTCTCGTTGTCCCCGATAGAATTTGTTCTGCAAGCTGACCATTTTCTATTCATTAGAATCTGTTCAGTCAGGTACAAACACCATGAGCATTTTACCTACCCTGCATACAAAGACACCACAGGATGTAATGTCCTGCTGTTTAGGATGGGTGACCGTTGAGCATGTCCATTTGCCAATGGCTGGACATTTCCTCCTAACCAGAGCTCTGTACAAAACGGGTACTACAGTTACTGATCGTCACTCATTACAACAGCCTCATGTTAATAGAAATGACTGTGGTTAACATTAACCCTTTTTGCTCACCTTGTTACATCCCTGCACTTTTCCATTTGTTTGTTGCCCCAACGACAACCCACATCTCCTTTAGATACACGATCTTCAAAAACAAATGAAAATCGTGTTACACCTAGTAATTTCAAAGTCTCATGGTTGTACGATTTCTTAGAATCAGTGTCTGTTGTCACTGACTGCCCCAGCTCACATCATACTTTAGCAGATCCAGCTACGAAGTGAAGATCTTGAAATTAAATTATGAATAGTCTTAAATGAGAAAGTTTCAAAGCCAACTCACCTTTCTGAAACCTTTTGTGGACCAAACTGATGTTATTAATCGATAATTAATGCAGCATTTTTCCGCCCCACCAGTGTCAACGAGGCATTTATTATCCAGAAGAACAATTATAGTCATTTCCTTCCAATAAGGTGACCACTTATTTGGAAAACGTTTACATTCCTCACTTTCCAACTCTATTCCAGCAGCCAAGTCTGCAATGTTTTTGGAAAATAACTTGTATGGCCCAGTTTTTGACCACAGCACCTTTTCGCTTTTCTCCAGCCCAGATTTTTGTTATTACTGTGAAGTAGTGATGGGATTTCTGGCTCTTTTAGAGAACCGGCTCTTCCGGCTCCGAACCAGCTCTTCAGGTTGTTTTGTTGCTTTAATTAATTTATTATTAACAACAATATAAAATTATGCACAAAAGGAATTACTTGTGTGTGTGTGTGTGTGTGTGTGTGTGTGTGTGTGTGTGTGTGGGTGGGTGGGTGGTTTTTTGTTTTTTGTTTTTTGTTTTTTTCTCCAAATAATAACTGTGCATCCTGGAGCACTTCCGTTGTGTTTTGTACGTGCTTTGTCTCTAGGGGCCACCATAAATATACTTTTATTTATTCACTCTACATAAAATGTAATAAATAAATCATATAATACAAAAACCAACTATTCACATTTCAACTTTTAACTATTTAAATTTTCAGCTTTTTCCTTTTAAACAAATTTCAAGTGTAACAACACAAACACTGCAAACCACAACACAATTAAATATAAATAAATATATAAATATGTGCTGACCCATTTTTGAATGTCCCCCTCCAGGCCAGTAAGAGCGTGCCATGACAGCACAGTGGGTCTTCTCTCATCAACAGTGTCCACCAAAGTGGCTGGAATGAAATTCCTCAAATGTCTCTTGCTTCTTTGGCAGAGCAGACCACTTTCACAAAGTGCTCACTTTTGTTTTTCTTCCACCTGCATATATAATACAGGTCTCCATCTATATGAAGCATGTAAGGCCAAAAAACAAATGATCACATGAAAGCACAATACTACACTCTGATAGTTTACATGACATTATCCTTTGTACTCACCATTTATCCTGAAGCTCTCAGCTCTTCTCTTGATTGTACATCTTTCTCTGCTGGTTGACCCCTCAGGTTGGCGATTGTGGAGTTTGAACTCCAGGAGCTCACTCACAATTTTGGTCCATTTCCCTCACCTACACCTATCCACCTACTCCACTGTACAGGGTGGGCCATTTATATGGATACACTGTAATAAAATGGGAATGGTTGGTGATATTAAAGTCCTGTTCGTGGCACATTAGTATATGTGAGGGGGCAAACTCCTCAAGGTGGGTGGTGACCATGGTGGCCATTTAGAAGTCGGCCATCTTGGATACAACTTTTGTTTTTTCAATAGGAAGAGGGCCATGTGACACATCAAATTTATTGGTAATGTCACAAGAAAAACAATGGTGTGCTTGGTTTCAATGTAACTTTATTGTCCTTATGTGCCGACACCGGTGTTTTAGCGAGCAAAGTGGCTGATGTGGTGTGAAGCCACGTTAATGACAACGTGTACAACCATTGGAGATGTGAGCAGGACAGACGGAACAACTGACGGGAAAAGTGTGGACTTTATACCAGTTTTTAAATTGTGTTGATCGGCCACGTAAAACCAGAGTTATGATAAAAATATCTGCAATGTTTGGTTTTCTTCCTGAATACTGTCGTTGTTTATATTTACTGCAGGAAGAAACGGTAAAAACTGCGTTTTATAAGAAAAACGCTCGAAAGCCTGTGAGCAAAAACAAACCCCGCCCCCTCTCCCCCGCTGCCCCTTTCCTATTCGTCCAAAAAAGTACCATGTCGACCAATCAAAAAATGATATGGCAACGTGGCATCTAGTTGTTAAGAAACGGGGGAAGTTTTAGGAGTGACGGCGGAGTTTTGAGATGTGAGAGATTTGAGACGTTTAGCGCAAATCTTGTGTAGTTAGTGTGTAGTTAGTGTGTAGTGTAGTCAGTAGTGTTGTTGTGTGTGTCAGAACAATGAGGCGACTGCTGAATGTTACAGGTGTTACAGCAGTGATACATCTCCTGCTGTCAGGCCTGCAGGTATCAGGCTGTTGTTCTAATTTATCTCATAGTGGACAGAAATTATTTTTTGGAGTGGCACAAATAATTTGTGTGGCATCAAATTTGATGCAGAACAGCTGATTGTTCTGTAAATAGTTTGAAATGTTTATTTAAAAAACGCCTTGGCTGCATTTAAAAAAAAATAGCTGCAAAAAACTTTGTTGTTTGCCAAACTGAGTAACTTTTTTGAAGAAGTAACTATATAATTAACTGCCCAATATTGGTCATTATATCCTGTATTTTGCAGACAGAGAGTTACAGACTCTCTCCCAGACCACAGACTCATAATACAAGTCAGAGCTTTATAAAAAAATAAAAAAAAAAAAGAAGAAAAAAGTAAGTTGTGTTTTCAAAATTGGAGTTCAAGTTGTTTTTACTTCCAATAGTGTTAACATGTCAATGACTAGATTTTTTTTTTACATTTTCATTGTAAGTGGGCTAAAGTAGTTAATTAAAAGTAGTCTAACATAAATGCTGTAATTTGATTTGATTTTAATAAACCATGTAACTTGGATGGATTCAATGCTGGCATCACCACCGTGCACACGTCTGATGTTGCTCACAGTGGTCCAAGGGACGCTCAGGGAGTTTGTGTGTTCGTTCAGACACATGAAAAATTAGAGGGAACATTGGTTGCAGGAGGTGAGCTGGCTTCAAACAAATGATGAACGCACAGAGATGTGGTGCAGAATGTGCCGTGAAAATCCCACTCTAGCAGACAAAAACAGTGCCTTTTATATGGACGCAAACGCGCGTTGCAACTTCTTATCTGGTGCGTGTCTTTTATTTTGACGGCGCATGCGCGCCTGCAGACCACTTATGTGCACCCGTGTAAATAACATAATGTTCTGCCGGGTGTGTTGTTGGTTTTCCCTCGATTTCTGAGTCGACAAGCGCCTTTGTTACTGGGACCAGTCATTTTAAGAAAGGCCCCCATTAGAACCCATGAGAAATGCAAGAAATGCATTATTGCTCAGTCTGCAATATCTTTCCCGGAACAAACACCAATTGCAAATAACATACTAAAAATGAACCTGAAAAATCAGTTTAGAACAGCGTACTACGTTGCAAAGAGTGAACTACCACTGGCAAAATTTAGCAGTCTTTGCAAACTTCAAAAAGCAAATGGCCTAGATGTTGGTTCCACTTGCCTCTTACCTGTGACTTCAGTGGAAATTTCAAATTCAGGATCTGACACAGACTGATTCATGTCCTACACAGTTCTTACAAGTTCATAGAAATTTCTGTTCAATTAGAACCAAGTATTTGAGTTGATGATTGTAATTTTTATACAATGTTGTAATTTGTGTTTCAACAATTTGATTGATGTTTTGTTTCCGTTACAATATTACACTTTAATGTATAATATTGTAACGGAAACAAAACGGGAAACAAAACCTCCAATCAAAAAATTGCTCTCTTTTTTTATTCGGGCTACTTAAATTTATTTTGGGCTACCAAAAACTGAAGAGTCCCTGCCCGAAGGACTACCAGGGACTTTGAAATTTTGCGAGCCCTGCGGTATAACGTTTAATAAATATAACCTGAATCATTATTTAATAAAAAAAAAAAAAACACCTGTTGTAACATACTGATTTGTACTTGAATCAATGATAAAATCTATCCAATGTGCTTTGCATTCACAATTTCAACAACAATGTATTTAAAAATTTAGATTAGGCAAAACTCCTCTAGACCTCAGCCATCTCTTCGTTGTATTAGCTGCTGCATTATAATACTATTAAAATTTAAATGGATGGATGGATGTGCCCACAGAGCAGACTGAAGCTGTCACTACACAGGTTTGAGAGATCTGAGTGTGGTGGTTCTTCTTGATGATCCTTATAAAAATAAAAATTACTACTTTACATAGAACAACACAGAATACTTAGAGAACACACATGAAAATTTATATCTTTAGCAGAACTTAAATTATTCTGGATCTACATTACATTACATATGGAGGTTTTGACAATATACAGTCTTTATCTGGGTTTATATGTTGTTGAATTTAGAGAAATAAATATGTTAAGTGATAGACATGTAATATATAGAGAATCACTATAAATGGTCTTCTACAACAACAATGACTAACAATAATGGTAATTATTTCACTAACTTCATGTATTTTATGGGTAGCTGTTGCCATGTAAGGAGTGTACAATATCATGATGTTTCTTCCAAAAGTTGTTCTAAAAGTTGTGAAAGACTGTTTTTAATTCTAAAATGTATTATGGCATATAACATGGTTATTTAATGTATACAAAACAGTTTTATGTTTATGTACAGTCTTCATTTACTTTCATAAACATGCATAAAATGAAGGAAATAGGAGCATAAAGAGATTTACAATAACATTAAATTATTGTTTTTATTAAAACGTGCTTAATTTATCTCAATTGTAAAAAAAAAAAAAAAGTATACATTTAAATTTGACTACAACACACAACATTTAACATTAAAAATGTTTTTAGTGAGATGCATAGATGAAAGAAATGGTGACTCGTTTCCCCATCATAGGAGTAACATAGAAGCCTTTTTGCTTTCTACTTTTTTTTTCTTCCACTTCTCAGTCTCCACTCGGTAAGACTGAAAAGAATAATTTTGATATAAATACAAATAATTTATAGATCAGATATTCATTTACAAAAGATTACAAACATGCAAAACGTCAAGGACATTGACTGTAATCCCACATTTATTGGACCATAAAATGCTTCCTGTCTTTTGTTGAATTACAGTTGTTACTCAAACAATCTCCTTGATTTATCACATCAGAAATGTCATTCTCACCAGTTTTTTAATAACACATAGTCACAACGACAGTAACAAAGACATTTTAGAGTAAGTATGCACAAAAAACTGACAATTTCAAATGGGAATGAGAATATGCATTACATATTTGAGAAATATGTACGAATGACTTTCATTGTGAAAAAAACGCACAAAATCTGTCCCGGACTTTTACTTCTCCTATTTAAACCTCACCTTCTTCCCTTGTTTCCCTACATCGCCATATTCTCGGAGAAGAGCATCATGTTTCTTTTGATATATCTGCCCAAAGTCATCTAGTCTAGTGAGACGCCTTCGTGCAAAACGAATCCTTTTCAGGTCCCATTGACTTTTTTCCATGATCCCTTGCATTCGATTGTCTTCAGTGTAGTTCTGAAAATGGTAATTACATCATTTACACTTTGTCCCAATACAGCTTAATGTTTCATTTACTGTGTTAACTTATTCTACCTGCTTCTTTAACTGCAACACATGATTGTACAGTTTACTGAGAAAGCTGTACGCTGGGCCTTTCCCATGCCGTCCAAGGTCTCCTGAAGAAAAACAGAATTTTTAATCAATAAAGCACTTCAATAACTACATATAAGTGTTGATTCACCAAAGCAAGACATACCAAGCAGCATTCCTGACCACAAGGTAGCATGTGGTAGAAAGTACTTTGAAATACTTGAAATGAATGCTGGTGCATGGTACACATTCATTGGTCGAGTCACATCAAGGGGGGCACTGGCAATTACTTCGGCAAAGTGCTGTTTAAGTGATGAACGACCTATATCTGTCTGAAATAAAAAGTTAAATATCATCTAAGTACAACCTTTTTATTACTAAAGAAGATCTTTGTGTTAAAAACACACAGAAATGTACTTGTGATGGCTGCACTTACAGCCACACAGTGGTAATACCCACCATGTTAGTGTAGAGGCTTATAAGTAACATTGCATTCACATTTGTCTTTCTTTAAATATAGGAATTAATTTACAGGACAATAAATAACTGGTTTTGGTTTAGAGTTAATTCACATATCCACATAACACTGCATTCTAAAATAAGTGCGCACATTTTAGTTTACACTGTTATGTATGGTTAATCTTTTGTTTTCTGAGTTACCTTAGTTGCAGCTGTTCCACTCCCTTGATTAAGGAGCCAAGAGGTGGAAAGGGGGCGGAGCGAGCTTTAAAGGAAGACTGCAAATTGGTTCATGCCATAACTCGGGGCCATGGGGGGAATTGGAGTTCATTATGTTTGGTTTAGTTAGGTTTTGTGTTTTACCCCTTCTCCTGTTTTTGTGGGCTGATCAGCCACTATTTAAGTTTCCCCTTTGTCTCATTAAGTTAGGTCAGTTTGTTTGAGTTATCAGTAGTGTTGTCAACTCTGAGTCGAGTTCTGTTATTTTGAGCTCTTTTATGGGCCCAAGATTTTGATTCTTTTTGCATGATTTAACCAATTATGTTTTTTGGGTTAAATAAAAAATCATTTTTTTGGACTTTAACCTGTGCCCAAGTTTCCTTCACTGCTCGGTCCATCACAGTACTACAAAATGATGTTATTGGTGTCACACAATATCATGAACACAATTAATATCTCAACCATTGACATCTAACAAGCAGAATTTTAAAATTATCCTATACTCCTCTGGAATGATGTCTGTGTCTTCAGTATCCACATTCCCCGTCTGATCGATCAGCATTTTGAGGTTCCGTAGGCGTGTTTTCACTTCTGGTCCACTGCATGGACTTTTGAAAACAACTGTTGCACATATAATGATGCCATCCATTTCTTTCAAGTTTGAAGAACAGGCCAGTATTCCAAATACGTGCATGCCAAATTTGTAGTGTTTCTGTAGTCTATAGCGAAAAAAGCATACAAACATACATACTAAACTAATACTATACCTCTTTTTGCAAAGATCTTTTGCGTTTTTCATGATGCGACTTAAACACCGGTGGAGAATGGGTATGTTGAAGTTGTCTGTGTCTAACTGTCCTGTGATAACCTGGAAGTATCGCTCCAAAAGGTCTTCCAAACTTGCTCTGCAGAATGTAATAGCAATGGACTGGAGAAGCACAAGTGAGCCATCACATATGATCATTACTGGCCTTTTGTTTGCCCTGCTTCCATTCTGGTAAGCTCTGTCTGAAATGCTTGAAGAAAATATGTAACAGAAGCAGTGGTATGGTCACGCGTTACATATGTTGCTGTTGGTAGAAGTGATGATCGCTTGAAGGGACTTCTCACTATAACTTCATACACATAGTACGGAGTAGCAGAAGCATTATCTTTAGAGATAATGCTTCCTGTTGCATCAAAATATACTATATCGTCTTTGCACCGCTGGGAAAACACTGAAAGGGGTTTTTTTGGGCCACAGCATTATACCTTTTGGATGCAGGAGCACTCTCTGAAGGACTTCATTTGGAAGTCCTTGCTGTCTGTCTACTAACATTTGCAGACTGACCATCTCATTTAAATGAGGTCTCTGTTTTTTATTTTCTGTGGAACCAGGCAATATTTTTCAAGACATCTTTAAATGGTGCCTCATCCTGACCCTGTGCTTGGAAAACTTGTTCTGGTATTTGATTTAGAGAATCCAGCTAAGGATTTTTGTTTCAAGTTTTTCCGCTATTACATCTCTGGACTGTCCACGCACAGGTCTTGTTTTAATTTCCTTTGTGTTGTGGCACACCTCACCTCCTTGGATAAGCACATCAGCCTTCAGGGTTTTTTCGTCTTTGCCCTCCACTTTCACAGTCACTGGACAATCCTTAAAACGGCAGTATGCCTTACATGAGAATACAGCCGTCTTAGACTTTGACTGACTGGTGTTGATGGTATGCCTCTTAAATCCAAAACTGCAAAATGGGTGTACTGACTTAATGCCAGTGGCTACCACATTAGTCCACTGCATACCTTTGGAAAGCCTCCCTTTCTGTGTTCTTTTTTTTTTTTTTTTTTTTTTTTAAGGTCTTGCCAGTCTTTCTGGTCAATGGAAAAAAATGGCTGCCGTGGTAAAGAGTTTTTCTAGCATTACTACTGTCACTTTTGTTGGATGAATTTGTACTACACTCCTGTAACGCAAAAAAAATGTGATTAATAATAGGTGATGTAATTTTATGAAGGCAACATAATCAATAGTTATTATTTTATCTGAAAAATACTTTACTTTTTTGAGGGATGAAGACGATCGTGATGGAGACACATCAGTTTGTGGCTGTTTCGATTCAGGAGAAACATTTTGGACAATGCCATTATCATCACTGGCCTCCAAAACATCCTTTGAATAACATTTGATTTGTCAAAAAAAGATAATTTTTAAATAGAGACATTGTTTTAATCGAGTGAAAGTAGTTCAAAGTAATGTAAAAAATAAATCCAACCTGTTTGAGGAAATAGGATCAAACAGTGGCGACTTGAACATGTATCCACCTGCAAAGGAAGGGAATGAATCTCTCTGAGTGAAATTATTAACTTATGACTATAGTATGGTAAATCAAGAACTACATGATTTAGTTTAAAAAGTTTAACATGGCACTTACTCTATATTACAAATATAATAGATGTTTAAATTATATTTTTTATGTATTTCGTTGTTGCTGTTCCCACACAAGCAAGATAATTCTTACCACATTTAAAGCAGTTGTAACAGTTAAGGCATAATTCATAACTTATGTCATATGTAATTTGTGAGCATATCTCTAATCATTGAAAATGATTCATTATAGTCTTTCACTATTGGAGTTGTTATAACCTATACAAAAAGGCATGGGAACTGGGTAATAGAAATGCCAAATCAACTACTCTGTATTGCATGGTGGTAGCTGGCACAGCAAGTTCTTTAGTAGAGTTGTTTCTTGAACACCACAATGTTGTGAAGCATGATATATATATTCATATGCAGGGATGGGTATCGTTTAGGTTTTATCAGATACCGGTGCCAAACCGGTACTTTTGAAACGGTGCCGGTGCTTAAACGGTGCTCGAACTGGTGCTTAAAGAATGGAGAACACAAAATTGGTCCAAAAACCTCTCATGTTCAGCTGTGTTTTTTTTGGGGGGGTTTTTTTTGTAAAAAGATAACAATGTTAGCCTTTTCTGCAGCTATAGGGCATATATGGTATCACTCTTGGCTGGAAGCAGTGCTTAATCAATGGAAAAAACAAACTTTGTCCAAAAACCTCTCATGTTTAACTGTTTTCCTCTTTTTCTTTGGTCATTTTAGCCTTTTTGGCCAGGGTGAAGGGAGTATCTGCCATCAAACAAGAAGACAGCCGCATGTAGCTATGATGATGTTTGCTAGTTCACCTTACGTGCATTAATGTAATAACGTGGTTAGCCTACTCAACGTAAATTACACACGAACAACATTAAGCTACTCACGGAGAGAAGAACGGCTGCTGCTGCCATCATCATCCGTCATCATTTCTGCTACACTGGCAGAGCTAGGGGCCAGGACTGTACTCTTCGGGTTTTTGGGGGATGTTGCTAACTCCGGTACCGATAACAGGCAACCCACCCGCAGTAGATGTGCCTGGTGTGAGGTCTCGCAGCAAGCTATCCAATACGGCGCATTTCTCGGCTTTTAAAAAAAACGCTATGCGTCGCCAGGTGTTTCATCAGATTTGAGGTGTTACCTCCTTTGACAGTATCACAGTATCAGCTTAAAGCACTTGTTACAGGCTGCTGAGTTTGCATATTTTGCTGTGAAGTACAGCCAGACTTTTGACCGCTTCGCCTTGGGCATTTTAAATCTGTAGCTCTGCTCTAAAAGAACGTACGTACCTGGACCCGCCTACTATCCTCGGAAACGTAAAATGATTGGCTAGAATCTAAAGTGTATCACAGCTCAGGAAAAAAAAAAAAAGCACCGAAATAAAGCACCGAAATGTGCGCTGCTTTTCGGTCTGGTTACTACCGTTATTACAGAACCGGTGCCATCATGGCACCGGATACCGGTACCCATCCCTATTCATATGGCTTTTATATGAAAATATTGTCTTCTGCAGTGTGGACATAATGCAAGTAAAACACTTCCACACACACAGACAAATATAGATGGTAAATGGACTGATTCTTATTTAGCGATTTTCTCCCGGAGTACTCAAAGCGCTGTATACAACATGCGTCATTCACACCAACTCATACATGCACTTCTAAACTCAAGTGCATACTAATAAACATTCACGCTCTGATGAGCACATCGAAGAGCAACTTGGTGTTAGTATCTTGCCCAAGGATATTTGGCATGCAGACTGGGGGAGCCAGGAATCGAACCACCAACCTTTCAATAAGTAGTTGATCTGCTCTACCACACTGTAAAAAATGTTTGTGAAATTAACAGTAAAATTGTGTAAAATCGTGACATCAAAAATGTGTAAATAGAAAAACAAAAAAGCAATGTTTAATTTACATAAACATTTTTTAAATAATACATATATACCTGTAAAGTCCTGAACCAAATAAAAGTGTTAATTTTACAGTAGGGATATGTTTTAAATATCAAATGTCCTTGTTGAATTTACAGTTTACTGTTTTATAAACACTGAAAAATGGTAATTTAAAAGACAACACGTACAACTGAAACGGTAACAAAATAATGTTAAAATTACATATTTTCTTAGTTTTTTTTTAAAATTCAGAAAGTATCTGTATTACATTTTACAAATTCATTCAAACTCATTTACAACGTTGGTCACATACAGACCACTTTTTAAGTGGACCAGACCAGTACAATTTCTGTTAGTGTAAAGAAGTTATCAGAGATATCTTTATATGACAGTACAATTTCAACAGTACTTGTCTTAGAAATATGGTATCTAACCAGATTCATACTCTGGATGGCATTACCTTGGCCTCCAGTAACGCTGTGAGGAACCTTGGAGTCATTTTTGACCAGGACATGTCCTTCAACGCACATATTAAACAAATATGTAAGACTGCTTTCTTCCATTTGCGCAACATCTCTAAAATTAGAAATATCCTGTCTCAGAGTGATGCTGAAAAACTAGTTCATGCATTTATTACTTCCAGGCTGGACTACTGTAATTCATTATTATCAGGATGTCCAAAAAACTCACTGAAAAGCCTTCAGTTAATCCAAAATGCTGCAGCAAGAGTCCTGACAGGGACTAGAAAGAGAGAGCATATTTCTCCTGTTTTGGCTTCCCTTCATTGGCTTCCTGTTAAATCCAGAATTGAATTCAAAATCCTGCTCCTCACATACAAGGTCTTAAATAATCAGGCCCCATCTTATCTTAATGACCTTGTAGTACCATATCACCCTATTAGAGCACTTCGCTCTTGCTCTGCAGGCCTACTTGTTGTTCCTAGAGTATTTAAAAGTAGAATGGGAGGCAGAGCCTTCAGTTTTCAGGCCCCTCTTCTGTGGAACCAGCTTCCAGTTTGGATTCGGGAGACAGAAACTATCTCTACTTTTAAGATTAGGCTTAAAACTTTCCTTTTTGCTAAAGCATATAGTTAGGGCTGGACCAGGTGACCCTGAATCCTCCCTTAGTTATGCTGCAATAGACGTAGGCTGCCGGGGGATTCCCATGATGCATTGAGTTTTTCCTTTCCAGTCACCTTTCTCACTCACTATGTATTAATAGACCTCTCTGCATTGAATCATATCTGTTATTAACCTCTGTCTCTCTTCCACAGCATGTCTTTTATCCTGTCTTCCTTCTCTCACCCCAACCGGTCGCAGCAGATGGCCCCGCCCCTCCCTGAGCCTGGTTCTGCCGGAGGTTTCTTCCTGTTAAAAGGGAGTTTTTCCTTCCCACTGTCGCCAAAGTGCTTGCTCATAGGGGGTCATATGATTGTTGGGTTTTTCTCTGTATCTATGAAGCGCCTTGAGGCGACTTTTGTTGTGATTTGGCGCTATATAAATAAAATTGAATTGAATTGAATTGAATTGTCAGTTTTTCTACATTTTAAAGACAAACTGCTGTAGTAAATAAATGAAATCCTTCAGCATAAGTCTTTAGTCTTAAATTGTAATAAATGAATGTTAAAAATGACCTAAAAGTTATGACAGCCCACTGGCCAGACTGTCATGTAATTATAAAATAGAAAGCGTTTGGTTTTGTTTTGTTGATTCATGTCCTGTTTTTTTTTTTTTTTATATAGACAATGAAAAGACAGGAACTTTTTCTTTCATTTAGTTGTTATTACTTTGGTGTAGTATGAATGGCTATGGGGGAGGTCTTATTCAGTGGGGTTAAAATCCAAATTTCCAAAGCTGGCCAGTGGGCCAGACTAGAGTCTGTGCTGGGCTGATTATCTTTCAAATAGACAGCTGGTCATCTCCTCCATGTTAGTCATTTCTTTAATTTTGCACCATGTTCAATCAATTTTAGCCAGATTTAGTAAAAGTTAAATTAATCATTTGCTCAAATGTTTATTTTTTTAATGCCCAAAGTGTGTTACTATTTAAAACTACACGAGCTCTACCTTGGCAAATCACTGAGCGTGAGAGTTTGTTTCTGTTCACAGGAAACGACCCCCATCATTCTTTCAAATGTGTCGGTAGTGAATGCAGGCGTACATTTTATGCTTACGCGGCCTTTAAAGCCCATTTCTATCGGGTTCACAATGTACCTGCGCCCCCTATTGCTGGTAGCGCCATTTTTACAGACTTAAAATGTGCCACTACACTCTGTGAGCGCCAATTTCACACAGTGAAAGAACCTATATCCCACTTAAAACAGCATATAGTGGAGGGGCAACCTGTGGCATGTCCAGTAACTGGTTGTAAAAGTATGTTCTCTGTGAAATCGTCATTTACTGCTCATATGTCCAGAAAACATAGAGAATGTTCTGTTGAAAGCATAAGCAACATGTAAAGCAATCTTCTGCTGTATTTGCAGGTGAAGATGCTCCCCAGAGCTTAAACGAGGCAACAACAAATGAAGGCACCGAACTGCCACATAATTTCAGTGAGGCCTTCCTTAGGAATGTGTGTTTGTTTTACCTAAAACTGCGAGGCCACCTCCTTCTTCCAGCTTCAACAATACAGACAATTGTTGAAGAGATGCAAATGACTTGTGCCTAACAGATGACACTATTGTTAAAATCTGATTGTATTAAGGAGTCAGATCTGTTTTCTACCTGTCATAAGGGCCCACTGAGAACAACATACACAAGAACTCAGACATTCAAAAAGATATTCAAATATGTAGAGCCTGAAAAATTAACATTAGGAAATGATGAAAATATGACACCACGGTTTGCCTACTATATACCAGTGAAACAAACACTAAGCAGCTTATTAGAATCAGGATTATGGAAGAATTCAGTGTCACAGCAGTCTTGTGAAACTGACTCTGAGGCTTTTGGAGACATAAGTGATGGACAAAGCTTTAAGTCCAACAAGTTTTTCATTGAAAATCCAGGATGCCTGAAGCTAATTCTGTACCAGGATGCATTTGAAATCGTTAATCCTCTTGGCTCCGCTAAGAAAAAACACAAAGTGGTTGCAGTCTCTGTCAGTGGCAAATTTGCCTGCTCATCTGCGGTCCAATACTGATCACATGTCCCTTGTCTTACTATGTGGAGAGAATGACCTTAAAAATTTTGGAAAATGGTATCATTTCTGGTGATGAAATAGTCAAAGCAGCTTTGTACAGCATTGCTGGTGATAATTTGGGTTCACACAACATTGGTGGGTTTACTGAGAACTTCAGTCGCTCTGAAACTCACTTCGTGTGATCTGCAAAAGTATTCAGAGTAATGATCCAAATGTCTGTGGTCCACAGCGCACACCTGAAAGCTACGATTCTGCTGTGGGCGATCTACAAGCTGAAGGCAGTCAAGGAATCAAAGGGATAAAGGTAAACTCTGTTTTTAATACCTTGAAATCTTTTCATGTTTGTCAACCTGGTTTACCACCTTGTTTAGGCCATGACATATTTGAGGGTGTCTTAGCCTATGATAGTGCACTGTACTTGAAGTATTTTATTAAGACAAAGAAATGGTTTACATGTGAACTTTTGAACCGCCGCATTAAACAGTTCAAGTACAAAGGAGCTGATGCGCTAACAAAGCCGTGTGCTGTCAAGCCAGATTTAACCAAGCTTTCAGGTCAAGCCATTCAGAACTGGAATTTCTCAAGGTTGCTACCTGTTATAATTGGTGATAAAGTCCAAAATCCAAAGGATGATGTACGGCAGCTAATGCTCCAGCTTAAAGACACAGTTGAAATGATTTGTGCACAAAACATGTCACTGTCACAGGTGGCCTATCTTGACATTATAATCCATGAATATTTGGATTCAAGAAAGTGTTTATTTCCAGAGAGTGTACTAAAACCTAAACACCATTTCCTCCGTCACTATCCTGCACTTATTTTGAAATTTTGCCACTTGATTAGGTTATGGACTATGCGTTTTGAAAGTAAACATAGTTACTTCAAAAGATGTGCCAGGAGTTTGAAAAACTTTAAAAACATCTGCCAAACCTTATCTGAAAGACATCAGATGTTTCAGGCATATCTTTCAGCTGGGCCAGGATGCAGTCAGTTTCTGCAAGTGAAAGACAGTTGCACCTTTTACCCCGACCTCTACAGTGATGCCATCAAATATGCAGTGAGACAGTTTGGCTTTACAGAAAATGATACTAGTGTTTGCACAGACATACAGTATAAAGGTACATCGTATAAAAAGGGGAGTTTCCTTGTGTCAAAAAATGAGGAGCCCATTGAGTTTGGAGAGCTTCTTATTATTTTAATCAAAAATGATGCAGCAGTGTATTTTGTGTTGGATGCACACCAAGCTGAGTATCTTTCTGAGTACCACGTGTACTCTGTGACAAAGGACAGTACAAGGCTGCGATGTCTTAACATTACTGACTTGGTTGACTTTTATCCATTACCATCATACTTTGTTAATGGCCACTGTGACAAAGTGGAGGAGCAGTTGCAATGCTCTCCATTTGTCCCATACGTAGTGATGGCCCGCTTGAAGCTGACGCTCCAGTGCATGTGTCAAAAAAATCAACACACTGCTTCAGAAGCACTGTGTCGAAGCTTGATTCGTTTGGCCAGAGTCACGTGATCAGTGACGTCCGAAGCTTCATTTAGAACCTAACTGCTTCGGTGTCTGATTCAATGGTTTATAAGGAAATGAATAATTCGCGGGATTTGTGGAGTGTTTTGATGGTGACAGATAGCGAACCACTGATCATTCCACTGAGAGATTTGGAGCCAGCGAGGAATAGAGGAGGTTCTGTTGTGTGGGAGAATTTTGAGTTGATTTTTGTCAATCGGGTGGGTTTTCCAGCTTTGTGTTCTGGCTGTTTGCTTTTGTTTTGTGCGTGTTTATTATATCTGAAAACGGGAAAAAGGTAAAATGTCAAAAATCTGCTCCCATAATATAAATATCATTGAATAACTTTAGAAAACTTCCACTTGACTCTTTACATGTTGTAAAAATATATATTTTATTGTTTAATTAATCTGAAAATGTTAGTCTGCCAAATGTGCAGCAATTGAATGTATTTATTCTCTTTAGCTGATAGTTTGTGGGGCCCTGGTAGACTGTATAACTGCATCTCTACCAGTTTCTCTGCACTCCAGCCTCCTCTGTGCCATGTGAAGGGATTTCCCTTAATGCAGGAGAAATTATCTCCACGAAAAGGAACAGGTTCGGCCATCGCACAGTGGAACGAATTCACTTCTTAAATAAAAATGAAAAAAGGTTACCTTAAATGCATCATGTTTTTAATTTGCAAGTTCATAAGCATTTTCCATTTCACAATCAATTCTATCCCCAGGTCAAAAATATGCCTGGGAAAATGTCCCTAATATAATATTATTTATAAATATACCCGTCTAGCGGTTAATTCCATAAGTGCATGGAGGCAGGACCTCACAGCAGAAGCCTACTCCATAATGTGTTGTACATTATCATATGTATATTATATGTAATGTGGTATTTTTCAATTATTGTATTTACCAACATCAAGAAGTCACAAGCAAAGAAAGACCACACAATGGTGCATGTTTAAACAAGGAGAGTTTACTGGTCAAAATTATTTATTAAACAAATAAACCACATTGCAACACAACGGCAGCCCAATATCAGACAGAATTCCACTCTGTAGAGTGGGCAATCATTATGAAGCAGTTGGTTTTATTTTATGGATTCAAGCTGCTCTTCATATTTTTGGCCACCAGATGTCACCAGGACTGTGTTTAAAAGCTTCGAGTAATGAACCGTTTTTCAATACAAGCTTCAGTGCTTCAGAAAGCTTCATTTGGCCATCACTACCCATATGTGTTTACCTTTTTTTTTTGCACATTGGACACATTATTCTGTTTCTATGTATTTGCTATGATTTGCTATTTGTCAAGTAACATTGCTTCACTCACTATCCCGGGTTTGTTTCTGTAAGCGTTTTGTTGCCGGCAAATCAAACCACATATGACATCAGCAGGTCAAACCAAGTGGAGGGGTTTCTTTTTCCATAGAGATGCTTCCTTTTGTTTGTGTTAAGGTTTAAAAGGATTTCTTGAATGTTTTTCCTGTCATTAATACTACCATTTAGTTGTGTAAATGTGCATATTAGAAGTGTGTAGAGGTTTTGTGTTTTTAGATAATCTGTGTAGAGTTTTAGATCCCTCAGTTGAGTGAGTGGTACTGGCTGGGCAATTGGAGGGAAATTGATGGCCCTATTTAAAGCCAGTCTCTACCAAATGCAGGAGAGAGGTGAGCTGTGTTACCAGATCCATGTTATGTTGAGGTTTGTTAATAGAGTTTATTTTGGGGGGGATGTTTTGTTAAGTTACATTAAATTAAGTTCACTGTAAATAAATTGCTCACCTTGGAAACCTGAAATGTCTGCATAGTCTGCTTCCCTACCACCTTCCTTGACGTTCGAGTCTGACTACTTCATAGCCACCAAGTCATTCCTCTTAAACACAGTGTGTTGTCAAAATAAGCTTTTTTTTTTTTTATGTCACCACTGTTGTTGGGAAACCATATTAAAATGCATGTGTGCTTACTACAATGATTAAAAAGAAAATGTTGTGATGGGAGGGGAAAAATGAAAGTGAAATACCTTTTATATATGCAGAAAATAAAAGGTGTAAACCATCCCTCGTATTATGCCACGAAAGCAGAAATTCATCTTATTTAGAATAGAATAGAATAATCCTTTAATTGTCCCACAAGGGGAAATTTGGTTGTAACAGCAGCCCAAAAGACACATATACAAACAAACAGTACACAGGACACGGAACAGAAACATACACAATCTTTCTTACATATTTACATTAAGGACAATGGTTACTATATACAGAGAGTACTGTACAGTTATTAAATTAAATAAAGATAACTACAGATAAGAGGCAAACCAGGTTGTAGTGTGAATCGGTTAATTAACTTATTGCAGTTACAGCGCAGATGTAAACATCTATGTTTGTTGGGAGCAGTTCTGATCGTACAGTCTGACAGCTGCAGGGAGGAAGGAGCTGCAGAAGCGCTCCTTCATGCATCGAGGATGCAGCAGTCTGTCACTGAAGCAACTCTGCAGCAACATTTACATGCATGGGGTGGGAGATTCTGTCCATCAGAGATGTTACTTTGGCCAGAGTCCTTCTGTCTCTCACCACCTGCACTGGGTCCAGGGTGCATCCCAGAACAGAGCTGGCCTTCCTGATGAGTTTATCCAGCCTCTTCCTCTCAGCTGCCGATAAACTGCTGCTCCAACATACCACACTGTAAAAAATGACAGATGCCACCACAGAGTCATAGAAGGTCTTTAAAAGCGCTCCCTGGACTCCAAATGACCTCAGCCACCTCAGCAGGTAGAGTCTGCTCTGACCCTCTCTTCTTACCACTCTCTGCTGTTCTGTCGGCCCGGATCAGATGAAAACCATCCATGTTTACGTGTGAGTCCAGAGTTAGCGCAGTTAGCCACGACTCTGTGAAGCACATCAGGCTGCACTCCCTGTAGCTCCTCTGATGTCGGGTAAGAGCCGCCAGTTCGTCTACTTATTGGGGAGAGATCTCACATTCCCCATAATAATAGATGGAATCGCTGGCTGGTACCTCCTAACTTTACTGCTACGCCCGATCCCGGTCCGAGTACCGCGTCTCTTCCGCCTCACCTCGCGGGGGATGTTAGCTTGCTCGGCGGTAGGCAGGGCAGCGGAGGCTCTGAGGGCTAACAGCTGATCCATGCTGTAAACAATGGGAAGTCGGACCTCCACGCGCTCTCCGGACAAAGACGCCGTAAAAAATGTAATAAAAAACACCATTGTCCATAGAATTCTGAGCTCCATTGTGGGGGACAGCAGTCCACAACAGAAAAACAAAAACAATAAACACAAAACAACCGAGAAACATATATTAAAGAGAAAAAAGGACTCGGTCAGGTCGGAGCTGCTGATACTGGCTGCCAGCTCGGAGCGGCACTGGAAGTAACTGATAACTTATATATGCACAGTGTTACTTAACTAAATATAATATTACTTTTGCCTTTTGTCAGTGCGTCATTCTTCGTTGATTGCAGAAATGACTGACTTTGAACCAATGTTGCTAAGGACTGCAATCAATGAGGTCCTGCCTGACCTTCCAGAAGTGACAAAGGATATTCTTGAAGAAACCTTACAATCAATTGGGGTATAGACAAATAATGATTTTCAGTTCCCATCACAGCTGGCATCAATCCTGGAGTTTCTGCAGAGGTACTTCTTTTGGATTAGTTTAGCCAGCACTAAACTGGAAAAAATAGTAGTTGTTGAAGTGACTTTGAGTTTAGGGGACTTCATTTTGCCATTTAAATACCTTTTAAAGTAATTGTTGGAATAAAGAGTTATTAATGTATATATTATATAATGTTATTGATGTGAAGTTGTTCTCGATAAAATTCAACTAATCTGTTTTTCTTTTTTCCAAGATGTTTTTTCTCCATCAATCCAGAGAAAAGGGCACTAAAGTGGAGAAAACGAACACATCCCATCTTCAGGTGAAGCCAAGAGTCCTTACCTTGATACAGGAACTTTCAGATTATGAATGGCGTGATGTCTAAACACACTAAGAGTTATGTAAGGGGCCACACTCACAGCATGAAGGTTTATTTCAGCCCTTTATCAGGTCAGTTCTTCAAGCTTAAGAGGAACAGAAAAGTTTCAGACTAGTGATGCGCGAATCATGAACGAATTGTTCAATACTCGAGAATCACTTTACTGACTCATGAATCATGACTCACAAGCCCAACTGACTCACTGACTCATCCCTGTTGCTGTTAGCAGCAATGTATCTAGCTTATAATTAAAATTGTGGAGAAAAACACAACATCCAGTATCTTAACAAAAAAATTCTGCTCTGAACTGGAAGAAAAAACCCTGAGTAGAAGCTCACATCAAGAAAATAGCTCCTCGGTTCACAGTAGCATCGCTCTGCTAACATGCTAACAGCACATTTGAGCTACTCACCCCCTCCCTTCCTGTGCTGAATCATAGAGCAAACGAATCACTCACTAACCCCCTCCCTCCTGTGCTGAATCATAAGCGTAAGCGAATCACTCAGGAGTCGCTCACCCCCTCCCTCCTGTGCTGAATCATAGAGCGAACGAATCACTCAGGACTCGCTCACCTACGGTGGCCCCTAGAGACAAAGCACGTACAAACTCCAAAACACTTCCAAACCCCAAAACACAACGGAAGTGCTCCAGGACGCTAGGGGCAGTGTTGAGCTCGATTTGCAAAATAAACGGCAAGTTTGTCTGTATGGGACGGTCTAGTCTCCGTTGCGCTTCCCAGGTTGCCTAGCAACCATGATACTAACCGCTGGAAACGTGTCATACAACTTTGTTTGACAGAAATGAAGGAGAACATATTTTGTTAATTTGTTTGTTTGTTTCTACAAGAGCTTTGTGTGATTTGATAAGTATCTGAGGCTGAGACCACAGGACAGTAAAACATGATTTTTGGGCTTCATTTCTGTACTGAACAGTCATTTAAGATTAGTTAGTAAATAACAATTAGCTAATGTTGTTCTGAGACTAAAGTCATATCACTTTGGTAATGTAAATATAATATGGCCAATATTATAGTTATTATATTAATCATTATTAGCTATTACAGCAGTGAACATGAACTCTGTGTCAAATACTGAGCCTCACTACAGATTCAAGTTGCAGTTATCTATATGTCTTATCACCTTAAATCTTCACTCAAAGACAAGTGTCTTTGACAGTGCATATATAGGTGTATCATATATAAGAGACAAATGTTGTTCCTTCAGTATGTTGGCATTACTAAATTTGGCTCATTGCTTACATATATTTATAAAAACAAAATGTACGAGCTGTGATAACTGTTTCTGATAAAATGAAGAGTAGACTGATATATTAAATATTCCTTTATTGGGTGAGAAAATCAGACCATGTCATTACTGCTTTAAGTCATACAGAATAGATATCAGAGCCTTAAACAGGCTGACTTCTGCTAAATGGGTCAAACTGGGCAGAAAGTCTACAAACACATAACATCCTTATAGAATATGATGTAACACTATAGATCAACTTACCTCAGAATATATAAAGCATATAAACAATTACAGCAATATGATGCAACAAACACAGCAGCTACTGATCCAAAATACTCAAAGCTTCATAGAACTGAAACAAACATTTATTTTTAGCTCCATTCTGCTGCTGATACATACTTTAGGTTTCTGAACATTAAACTTGTTGCTGCCTTTCATAGTGTGTAACTTGAAGGCCCTGAGTACTTTCTCCCACACTGAAAACACTGGATGATCACATTATTTGAACATTACCTAATAAGACTGATTCAGGACAGACAGTTATGTTAAACTTTCCTAGCAGTCCTTCACAAACAGGGAACAGTCTGTCTATTCTCTCCATCTGTCAGCTGCTGCTGGCTCTTCCTCCTCCTCTTCCTCACACACTGCTGAGTTTGTCCTGGTGGATCATCAGGGGTGCAAAGCCTCACAGATGATGTACAGCAGTGGGTCCCTCAGTCTGTCCTCACTCTGGACACTTGCAGTCGTCACACATGGAAATCAAATGTGTGATAAGCTGCAGGATTCAAACACAAGTGTAACTTATAAACACATGTTCATACTTTTATTCCACAATCAGAGAGAAAGAAACAGAGAGAGAGTGCAGGACAGACAGACAGGTGACAGTCTCAGGTGTACACACTGCTACACAACAGCACCAGAGAAGGAGGATTTAGTGTTTGTGTTATTACGAAACAAGAAGAGTTCCCAGATGGTCCAGCGGACACATGTGTGACTGCTGTGATTAAAGCATCTTTCTTTCAGCTTAACGAGTGAACCGTCAGCTCGTTCAAACACATGTTAAAGTCCGTTTGGCTCGACACCACCGAACAGAGGCAGCAATATAACATAGCTAACATTAACAGTGCAGTGAATCCTACTTGTGCCGTGATATTCAGGACTGCAAACCGAGCAGCATCACTGACTTTCAGCTTGTTGTGTTTGTGGATATATGACTGACTTTAATTATCCACAAAATCATCACATTCTCTGTAAGATTAAATAAACTATTGAACGGCGTATATTTTGAAGTAAAGGCTTTAAAACCAAGTTAGTACAAACATCGCTAATGTCACATAACTTTCCCGACATGTGGCCAACAGCAATGTTTTAATGTTCTTCATTATAAAAACATTTGCGCATAAATAAGTGACATAATATTCAGTACTTACTTTTAAAAGTTTACTCTTCGGCCGCCCCGCTTCTGCCGTTTTTTTCGGCAAAATTATCCACACCACTGCCGCGCTATGAAGTCTGGGATATGTTGAGCCACGAAGTCTACACCGACCCATCCTTAAAATTCAGGGAAATTAAGGACTCATTTGAGGGTCGCATTTCGAGCAGCCTTTGAATTGGGACAGCCTTTGTCGTGTCGCTGTGACGTAATCGGCCTTAAAATGCGGCCTTTAAGGCTGCAGACCCCAAATCCGGTCATTGGTACTTCCTGGCTTGTGTAGTTACTAGGTAACAAAAGCTCAACACTGCCCCTAGCGTCCTGGAGCACTTCCGTTGTGTTTTGGAATTTGCAAGTGTTTTGGAGTTTGTACGTGCTTTGTCTCTAGGGGCCACCGTACTCACCCCCTCCCTCCTGTGCTGAATCATAGAGCAAACGAATCACTCACTCACCCCCTCCCTCCTGGCTCACAGCTTCTTCTTCTTCTTGGTTGGCAACCAATGTTAAGGCGCATTACCGCCCCCTGGCTCACAGCTCAGTGGACATTTAGATGAGAAAATATATATTTAACACATTTAAGGAAAATACTAATAAAATAAAAATAAACAAAATAAATGTTTATTAAGCAATTTTGATAGGAAATTGCTTAATTTTAGAAATATTTTTGCTCTTTTTTTGCTCTATAAAATAGTTGTTTTCTTTTAGAATCACTCATCTTAGCAGTAGGATTTACATGAAAAGAGAAACAAATTAAGTTTGAGTGAAAATGTACATTTTTTTTGCACTCTCTGGTCAACTGACTCAGTGAATCAAGTGACTCAAAAAATCCGATTCACTTTGGTGAGTGACTCATTAAAACTCAATTCAGTAAAAAGAATCAAATTTGCCATCACTATTTCAGACATTGTTATTCTGTTCTGTATGATTGTTGGTTATGTAATTCCTCATTTGCACTCCTGTACCTTAATTTGAAAAAGAAATATTTATATTAGTACAACTGTTCTATTTTGAAAAGGCAATACAGTAATTCTTATTGGCTGTTTAAAAATTCTTAAATTTTTTAATTAAAAGTAGTGCCAGGGGTTCTGTCATTGTGTTTTTGTTTCAATAAAATGTGTTCATAAAAAAACTATCTGTGTTTCAGACTGATGTAACAGTTCACTGTTCTTTTAGATCAATAAATAATTTAATTGTAAATTGTCTTGGCCTAAGCTTTTTAATATATTAAATCTTAAACTTTTTGGTTTCCAATTTTAAATGTTTACATTTTGTCCATTGGGTTACTGCCTTTAATATATTCATTTGGAATTTTTAGACCAATAACATTTTAAAGCAATAAATTCATAGTGTTATTTCTATTTTCACTTTGTTAGAAAACAGAACAGGGTTCTAACTCAACTTAGAATGAAAATTTAAAAATTAATTAGATGTTATCGTGACTCTAATGCATTAAAGTTGCAGACCTGCTAGAAGTACAGAACATCAGAAACCTCTTCTGAGTAAACCAGAAAACACCAGAAAAATTCTGTTAAATAGCAGTTTTATAATGAGGCTTTCACAATAAAATACTGTTGTATTTTTTTTTTCTGCAAAACTGAGATTTAGTGTACAATAAGCAGCAACTTTCTGTAAATCTTACAGGAAAAATGTGTTTAATAGCAGTTTGGCCATGCTAACTTGACATAAAAGGGCTGTTGAATGTACTGGCTTGAAATGTATTTTTGGGAGAAATTATAACGGTTTTAAACTGTAATTTTTACAGCTTTTTAAGTATTCTTGTTTCTAGTTCAGTTTTTTCTACAGAATTATTCTGGCAACCACAGCTGCCAGATTTTTTTTGGTAAAATCAACAGGATTTCTTTTTACAGTGTATGTTTTAGCCATCCTGAGATAAACTGAAGCCTGTTGGCTAAGACGTAGTGCTGAAAGTTAGGCAGTTCTAATCTTCCTTTATCCTTGGTCTTTTGTAGTGTTTTTAAGCTTATACGTGGGGGCTTATTTTTCCAAAGGAATTTGGACATGTATGAATCTAGAGATCTGAACCAATCTTTTAGTTTAGTTTAGTTGGGATCATTGAGAATAAATAATTTATTTTTGGTAAGACCATCATTTTTATAGCGGCAACCCTTCCCATGAGTGATATGGGTAGATATTTCCATCTAGCCAGAGCGCCTTCTACTGTCTTTAAAAGTGGGATATGGTTTAATTTAGTTAGTCCGGTTACCTCTCACCACTTACCTCTGACTTTTAAAAAATAATTGGAAAAAAAGCACGATGCTGCTGAAAGATGAAAAATAGATATTTGCAAAATTCTGCCTAAATATGTATTTTACCTGGTTAATGTGTGTGGCGGGGCGTGGTCTGCAGCGCCGCTGCAGGGGAGGCGGACGCACCTGAGCGGCACCCGCAATCACGCCTCGCCGCCTTAACGTCTGTGCCATCTATGCTGTTGTTGTTGGTCTGTGTCGGGCTGTGAGCTGAAAAGCTACAGCCGGCTGTATGTGTACAGCAACCGTGTGTGTAAAGTGGTCAATAAAGAGATGCTGAAAAGCGTGTCATCTGTGAGGCGTGAGCGGTGTTTGTTTTTAACATAGTTCATGGTGGAGAACAGCTGCTGACATAATGTGGATCCGAAGATCCATAATTGGCCTACCTGGGGTTGAAAGTCTCGATAAATGCACGGCGTTTCGGCGGGTACACCAGCTTCCGCGAGTGACGCTTATTTTGAGCGATGAAAAAATAATAGAAGATAATTTTATTTTTATATTTCAATATCACAATAATCTTCCAATTTAGAACTACAAGTTAAAGAACTAACATAAATACACTTCAGCTAAATACTTCTAATTTATTTTCCCAAAACACGCGGAGCCGCAGTATAAGAACTAAAGAGCCGCAGTTTGCTGACCCCTGCACTAGGATGATGTCGGCGTAAATGTGCAGTCATATTCGTTGTGTTCCCACTAGTGCTGTCAGCGTTAATCTCGTTAAAATGACGTTAACGCCATAACAAGTGCCGAGGTAGGTCTCCCTGCAGGATTGGTTTTCCCTGCGTCAGGAGCAGCGCTGGGCTCTTCAAATCACAGACAAACAGGATCCCACATTCTTGATTTTTAGTTCACAAACACTTGTTGTAATAACTAACTACTCCTGACATTTTGGAGATGTTAGCTCTTTATACAGTAAAGTTACAGCGGGATACAAATAACATCAGGCTGATCCTGCCACGATTTGTTCCCCCTGTCTAAATCACGGACTAACAGTATCCCACAGCTGTTTATGTTTTTAAACCCATTTTGCACAGAGAGGCATTTTTTTTTTTAATTTATTGACAGCAATGTTGAATATTATTACACAGGAAAAAACAACTAAATGTAAAATAGTCACACTGTGACGCCTCTGCCTTTGTAAATGGAGGGACAGTAACTGCGTGTGTATGTAAGCGTGTAAAACCTGAAGATAGAGACAAAATACTGTTAATCTATCTGCCATTCTGCAATTCATCTCATGTAAACAATAACGTGGTGCACAGCGTGACGTGAAAAAAGGCACATACCTTTAACATTGCGTGATGAACTCTGTATTCCTCGTCCACAGGTAAATCTCACTGCTAAAATCTCAGTTTTCAGTGATTCGAAACGCCGTTTACGTGGACGAAACAGCTGCGTTTTCAAAAATACCCGTGTAGGTGCGGACGCAGCGTAAAAGAGTTAGTAGTTTATTTTCTTACTACCTGCAGATTACTTGTATTTGCTTAATTGTTTACTAAAAGTTTGAGGTGTGAAATAAACCGCAATTGAGCAAATATGGGTTTGTGTGGTTGGAGGATGTGTTAGTGCGTGCGTGCGCGCGCGCGAGGGGGGGGGGGGGCACGCGAACATTTTTCTGTAAAACAAAGGGGGGCCCAGCGAAAAAAGTTTGGGAACCACTGGCATTACATTTGAATTCAACAGTTCGATCTTTCAAATAACGGACAGATATTTGTGAAATCATGAAACATTTGTGAATGTATTTTAACAATCTAAATATGCATATGTACAGACAGATACATTTAATACTCATGACAATTATGTTTTATTACATTACAGTGATTTAACGTTAATTTACATTTGAAATGTGAAATCACAGTCCATACCCGCGACCTTGTGGTTGTTAGTTCACATTCATTGGCCGATGCTTAGCGTCATGTTATTATGTGTCCCAACATCCAATGGCATGTCACATTGTTTTCATGGCCACACCCTCACCCCAGGTGCAGAGGCCTATTTCTGTTCAGGAATGTTGTGAATACTTTGAGATTTATATTAATTGCAATTCCTACCTCTACATTTATTTTTTAAAATATATAATTAGCACAGCGTGGCCGTGCAATGTTTTTTATGTTTTTTATAGTTTTTATTCCTATTAATTATATTTTCCCCTGCGACAGACTGGCGACCTGTCCAGGGTGTACCCCGCCTTTCGCCCTATGACAGCTGGGATAGGCTCCAGCGCCCCCCGCGACCCTGAAAAGGAGAAGTGGAAGCGAATGGATGGATAATTATATTTTCACTCGTTACCTCTGAATTATTGAATCAGACCTAGATGACATGAAATTTTCAGCAAAATTATAATTCAAATACTCCTTTAATTATTGATTATTCTCATTAATTTTCGATCATTTTATATATTTTTCCATAGTATTACATTTGAATTTAACAGATCATTCTCTCACATAACAGACAAATATTTGTGAAATTATGATACATTTCTGGATGTATTTTTAAAATCTAAATATGCATGTACAAAAAAATTATTAAAAAAAGTAAATTGTGTTTTACTATATTTACAGTGATGTTATGTTATTTTACCTTTGACATGTAAAATCACAGTCTACTTATGTAAATTTCATGATATTCTAGAAAGACAGTACAAAACTGTAAAATATACAGTAAGATACTTTGACATTGGCCATCTGGGACTGTCTAGTGGACGACTTCATGGCTGTGCCTTCACCTGGAGACTGGCGGTCCATCACAGAGGGATTCCAGGAGCGCTGGAACTTTCCTCTGTGCTGTGGAGCTCTGAATGGGAAGCACGTCCAGACAAAGGCACCCCATATATCATATAGGAGACACACACATTGATATACACTAAATATTTATTTCATTTCTTTTTTTGTGGTGCCCAAATTTATGCACCTGCTTGATTTTGTTGAAACAATTATTGCACACTTTCTGTAAATCCAGTAAACTTCTTTTCACTTCTCAAGTATCACTGTGTGTGTCTCCCGTATGATATATTTAACTGACATTTTTTATTGTAACAACCAACGATTTATACAGGAAAATAATGGCTATTAACAAGGTTGCCCAAACTTTTGCATCCCACTGTATTAGTATATTTTGTCATTAGTATAATATGAAATAAATTCTACATGTGTCAAGCTGTGTGCCAACATTTGCTGTGTAGTAGAACTGAGACATTAGTCATTATAAAAATTTATTTGAAATAATATTAAAATTCTCACACAGAAAAACATTAAACATAAATATATCAAATATAAGTATTTACAGAGAGACAGGAATAAAAAGGACCAGCTGCTCTCCAGAGCAGGAACAAGGCTGAGGAGGAAATGCTCCATTGGAGACTGGTGTGGCCTCTTCAGGGACACCAGGATGGCCAGCTCCACCGCCGATGGACCGTCCTGGGACCCGTCCCTCATCTGCCTCGGAGCCGTCCTCCCCTGTGGGCCTGTAAAACAGCACAAAACACAAAGAAATGAGAAGGCTGCTACTAGATTTTAATTTCAACATTGAAAAAAACAAAACAAAAACAGGATATAATCAGATTGGTTGTAGATTTTTTTAGTAAAGGTGATCACAAGGCAATCCCACCGACTAAAAAGCTATCAGTGCTGCTGTACATATCTGTGGGTGCAGCAGCAGGAGCTCAGGGACTGGGGAGCCAGGAGAAGCAACAGGGGACGCTCTGCTGCAGAATCAGTTGGCTCTATCAATACAGTATTAAATGTTAACATGTTGAATATAATCAGAGAAAGTATATACAGTGGTCCCTCATTTACTGCAGCAGGGGTTCTCAGAATAACTAGCCCCTGGCCACGCACTTTATACACTGTTTTCCCTCCACACATGAACATTGGTCACAGTTCTCACAATTGATTCTCAAAGTGCAAACCTTTGTAGACTGCAAAACGTAAAAGTATTTATTATGCCGCGTTTTGTCTTCATCTGCCTGCCACTTTCGTGCGCCTTTTTCCCTCGCGGTGCAGGTGTCTATTTCCGAATGAGGGTCATAGTTATGAGTGTTTTTGTGCTGTTTTTTCTATTGGACGTGATGGTTATCAAAACCAAATGTGATAAATTTGGCAAGCGCAGGAGACACGACACGGAGGAGATTTGTCAATCAGGCTGCAGAATGCAATGCTGTACTGTGCAATAAAAAAATCAGCGAAAAAGCGAAGCAGTGACGGATGAGCGGGACCACTGTGTGCTGTTTATTAATAAACAATAAAATATATTCCTATATGACAACATGCATAAAAGCAGAACGGTATTTGTACATTAGTGGGAAAATAGCGGTGGCTTGCTAGCTTTTGTGCGGCTTCCCCGGGTCAGTGAAAACTTTCAAAAGAGAAATGAATGAACTTACGAGGTTGCCCGATCTCTTCACATATCTTCCTCCAAGCTCGGTCCTTCATATTCCTGTCTGTACAGAAAGCAGCTGGTGTCGTACAGCTCGGGTTGTTTGCTACTGCGTTGATTAGCCTTCCCTCCATATTGAATGAAGTATGAAGGGCTTTGGCTGGATCTGACCCTTTGACCTAGGTCAGAGCCACGTCACCAGGCTCCTGATTGGTTGTCGCGGCGCGATTTGACGCTGGAGTTCAGATTTTTCCAACTCGAGCGGTAGACGCGAATGTTTTTTTTCGCGAGTCAAACGCGCCAGACACTCTACACTGACGCGCGTTTTCACGACGCAAATCTGCTTCCGAATTTTCGTGGGACCCGCAATTGCGTGTCATCGCGCTTTTCCATTGACTTTACATGTAAACCTGACGCTCTGGCCGCCTCTATCGCGTTCGGTGTGAACACACCGTAAGAGCCGTTTCGTTCGCGACCAACACATCACTATAAGCGAGTAACATGGGATTTGGATCCTCCAAGACGGTCGGCACAGCTGAGTTAAAGGTCGTTGTTACATCCCCCAGGAGGATGTCTCTTCTCCCTACTAACTCTTTGTTTTGTCTAGGCTCCACCTCCTCTGTCCTGATTGGATGCTGCTCAGAGTCCGGCTAATTGTTAATCAGCAGAGCACTACTTAAGGCCTGTGGAGCTGTGCTTCTGTGCCCTCTGGCCATTTTGGTTGCCATACTGGTACAGGCTTGCATGCCTTTGTGATTTGTATGTGCATTGTTGTTTTCATGTTCAGACTGCTTGTAGGGGAGAGCTGCCTTTTGTTTTGACATCCCGTTTTCTCCTGTTTGTGTGTTGTTAGGTAGGTTATGGTTATAGGTTGTGTATTTTGTTTTCCTTGGAGTTGGGTAAGTTTCTTTTATTTTTACATCAGGGATGTTTTGTTTGTTATGTTGGCCTTGGCTCTCCCTGAAGTTATACCTCAGTCTGAACCCAAATCTCATCACCAGCATTAAATAAACCTTTTAAAGTTACCATCTTGGCTCCTCCTTCACTATCCACCTTTATGTTCATCCTTTCAACCCCCTAGACTAGCCAAGGGACGTAACAGTCGTACAGGGCTCTAGAGTGCGACCAATTTGATGCGTCGGGTCCGCTCTGTGTTTACGTCTTTTTGCGCTGATTCTGAGCTGCAGGTTTTGTCTCTCTCCAACCAAAATTCACAGAGCCAACAGCAAAGGAAGCAGCAAACTACGCTTCACATTTGATCAATGTCGTCATGAATTCCCTCTGAGTTTTGCTGTTTTGCTTCCACCACGATAAAAATCACACTTCCTGCACAGCTCTCTCTCTCTCTGTACTTCAAGAACAGTTTCCCGTCTCTGTTTTCTGCATTATTTATTCGCTTATTGCCCACCAGGCTACCGTTGTTTACAGCGCTGTCGGCCGCTGTCTTTTTCTTTTCTTTTTCTTTTTTTCACTTAAATGACCTCGGACAAGAAAGTATTTCTTTCTGTTGTTCAATACTGAAGAAATGTAAACTTTTTAAAATTATGCAGAACATTGCAGAATATTTTTAAGGTTATCTGCTATGAAAAGTCAGGCCAGAAAAATCTCCTTGATGTTTTTCTGTGTTTTATTCTCAGTTACTTTCACACAAAGGCCTCTGCTGTGATGTTCACAATTCTGATGAAGTTTCACATGTATCAGTACTGATAAATGATCAGAATTATAATAGCTGAAGTGAAACACTCATAAGTGGGAGGACAAGAGGAGCCTCGCCTGGCAGAGCTGCGACATGACGCCCATCATGCCCAAAACTGCCTGGATGAAAAGAAAGGCAGAAAAGAGGAGAAACAGAGCACCGTCCTGCATAATGCTGCATTAACAATGTACAAGACCGTAACACACCAGCGTGGAGTGACAGAGGTCACGCGAGTGACAGAGGGAAAGGCCGTGGCGGCGGCAGAAGGGGCACTCGAGGTCAAAAGCCAAACCGCCAAGATGCATGTATCACCTGCGGCCGGCACGGACGCTGGCGCAAGAACTGCCCTAACCTACTGGTGTTGGCCAGAAGGGCTGATGGCGCGATATGGCAGCCTTGCTTCTGTCAGTGTGCCCCAGGGCAGCTGTGGCTACAATGTAGCTTGCCTCCACCAGTGTGTGAATGTGTGTGTGAATGGGTGGATGACTGGGTGTGTAAAGCGCTTTGGGGTCCTTGGGGACTAGTAAAAGCGCTATACAAATACAGGCCATTTACCATTTTACCAAAGACCCCACACACCCTCAACACAGACTGTTCACACTTCTGCCCTCAAAACGAAGGTTCAGACGTGTGAAATCCAGAACGTCCAGACTCAACAGCTCCTTCTTCCCCACTGCCATCAGACGCTGGAACAGCTGACCGATTTTAACAGTAATCATTTTTGCACATCAGGTCATCTCACATATCAAACCAGCATGTTAAGCTCATAGCTCTTTGCACATAAATCTGTTTAACACTTCAATTTTATTTATTCATGCTATCTGTATTTTATCTTATTTGTACATAGTAACCAGTATCTGTGTGTGGACAGCAGAGAAAGAATTTAATTGTACAGAGAAATGCTTTTTCTTTGTGCACATGACAAACGCTTTGAATCTTGAACTCGACCGACAGCAACGATCTGTCCTAAAGTGATGTGTATACTTAGTCGTGGAGGTCGCTACAAATGTCTGATTTATGTGCTCGAGTCAATGGACTGTTTCCACAGGACTGTGGAAGCGCTGGTATGGCTTCTGTCCTGTGGGGACGGGCAGGAACACTTTGTGTGTTTGAAACTTTTCCCACATCGCTGACATCAGTGTGGCTTCTCTCCAGTGTGGATAAGCAGGCGTCTCTCATCGTGGCTTTAACCCCTTGAACACATTGCTCACATCGATCTGGCTTTTCCCATCCAGTGACAGATTGATCATCATTACTTTACTAGAAAAATGAGCTGTCTGCTTACCTGTCCTGGTACAACCACACAACAAGGTCCACTGTGAGCTGTTGTTTCGTTTAGCATTTCACACAAAGCCTACATTTCACACTAGCAACATACTTTTACTTTAATGGCTTTAATGGCCTGGATGTTTCTCATGTTTTAAACTTTCTGCATATTCTGTTGTTTTAATTTCGGCGTACCTGCTCGAGAGGAATGAAATACACACAAAACACATCAAATCAAATGTGAGTTTTAGTCCAATTTATTTGTTTAATTATCACATCACTAATTAACAAGTAATCACAATAAATTTTTTTCCAAACCGAAAAATAAAATTCAAATTATGAAAAACAAACACACACACGCAAAAAACAAAACAAAAACAAGGAGGTTCTTCAAATGACAGAGTAAGTCTACCTAACACATCCCATAGTTTTTCAGCATGCTCTGCAGGTACAGTAGGTGTTCGTTAGCTAGTGTTACACTTGCATGTCAGGTGTGAGTGTGGCAGCGTTCGATGAAGCACTACGAGGCTCCTTGGACAGATTTCAGAGGAGCTTTTATTAAATAAGCCAAAATGTTAGCTACGGTTCATTTTCTCAGCCTCAAATAAGAATGTTTTAGGGTCTCTGCCCTCTGAGAGCCGTAACAGAGCGGCTAATAGGCTTTGATATGCAGAATGTCCAAATGACAGGCCTGTATGTGGACCTCTGTGCCCACTGTTATGCAGTGGCATGTGATTCAGGTGCATTAGCTTCATTCCCATTTAGCTTTATTCTTTTATTATATGAACCTGCAGAGGTCACTGTATGCTTACAGAAACGTTTCTCATCTCTTAGGACTGGGCTTGCAAGCATGATTTCATAGTGTGCAGACATACATGTGCGTGCACTATACATTTTGTTAAAAAGGCTGCAGTTAATTAAATAATTAAGCACATATACGTTTCCTGTTCAATGTTTCTAAATCGAGCTGCTGCCACAACTCCAAATAAAATCATCTGCTATAATATTTGAAAGACTTGAAGAAGTGCTGCACTGGGAGTCTCAATTCTGGGCAAGATGCAGTCTGTAAAAGTGGCTGTGACAAATTTGATACTTTACACCCTCCAATCAGACGAGCACGACCCCCACAGAGCTACAGGAGCACATACGTTATGTCTTTACTGCACTTATATCTCAAAAGACATTCTTTACTTCGGTGGCCCCTTTCAATAAAAACAGGTAGACCTTTTCATTTTTGCAGTTCTTAAAAACAGCCATAATAGTTATGATGCTTCCTTAAGGGTACTTGGAAAACTCCCCACCAACCAACCCTGCTCGGTATCTACTTTGTTTACTTCTTATATTTTAGGGGCCATGAAGAGGACTACAGAGCACATCTGTACACCCGTGTAGTGGTAAGTAGAAACTCTGGGAGAAAAGCAAAGCTAGAAGAAGTTGGGACAGGCACAAGGAAGCTTTTTGCTAGAAGACAGCTGCTGCGGCGCAAACAAAGCAATTCAACTGCTTGATGACAGCTTTTATTAAGGCGCCACCATCTGCATGTGAAATATTCCCAAATACAATTCCAAAGACATTGGTTGACTTCCCGTCCCTGTACTTCTGTAAAAAATTAGCAATGACTAAATCAATTAACAGCTGAAGAAGAAGAGAGAGGGCATGGGCATTCACACTACTGCAAAAGCTCACTCAGAATGAAGGATCACTTATTCCTCATTATTTCCACTCCATAACAGTCAACCCTCGCTGATACACTCAAGCTTTAAGGTGCTAATTAATGTCATCAGAGCTTTTCTACAAATCACTGATTTTAGTGTCAGCTTGCACTGAAAACCTCTGTGTTTCTGTAGTTGGATGCTATTGCTAGAAAGAGCCTAATGAAGCTGAATTTGCATTTTGCTTTTTGGGAATTTTGCTACATTTGACAAAAACAATGACTTTGCAAACACAGACTGGAAACAACTGTGTGAGTAGTTCAAACGTAAGTACTGTTCTTCAGAAAACTGTCGGGTATACCTCAAACATTTTGGCAGTTACACGATGAGTTTCACCTCGCGGCGTCACAATGTTAGCTTAGATTATTGTGGCCAAAAGGATTAACAGTACTATTTCTTATTGTGATATCAACAGAAAATTACAAACAAACCTCTCATGCTAGTGAGGTAACATTTTCAAACATGGTAGCTACTGCTAGCTACCAGAAGCTTGTTAGCTTCTTTCAACGCATTGTTTTGGTTTTATAATTTGGAACTTTGCTGTTTTACTTCATTGTCATAAACCCTGTTTTCAGACACAACAGCAGACAGCTGTTTGCAGTTTAAAAAAAAAAAGCACCAGATTGGAGGCAAGTACAGTTAGCAGCTGAGTGGTGAAAAAAGCTAGCCGCTAACTGTAGCATGTAGCAGCTAAAGAGTTGGTTGAGTCGGAGATAAAAAGAAAATGCTGTTCTTTTATTAAGCTAAGACGTATTACATGGACTGAAAAGGGCATGCTACGTTTGCTAACACGTTCCCCATCCTAACTTTATGAGATAATGTTTTGATCTATCATGTTTTCATTTGCCAGTCAGTTAGATGTATGGTATCAGTTTCAGATGATACCCAGCCCTTGTTATATTACTTTAACGACTGCTGACAGAATCAGTTTGACAAAGCCAAAAGAGCAAACAAACAAACAAAAGAAACCCTCTTTAAATCCTGACAGTGGCTGACCTGTGTGTGTGTTTGAGCCACGGAGTTGGTGCATACAAATCTGTGGTCAGCTGTGAAATTCAATCATGATTTTAAAAAGGGGAAACAAAGATTACAAACTGGTTCTTCCTCTCTGTTTCCTTTAAAACATAAATCAGCTAATCTCGACACGTAAATTGACCAAACCACAACACTTTCATAATGGACATCAGCCTTTAACCTAAAGTCATATTATCTGGCCATGCATTACAAAGGCAACATTTGATTACATTGCTACAATAGAAGAGGATAAAGCCACATCGTCCCCCGCTGCTGTTCCAACAGGACACAGGAGTGTCAGCTGAAGCTTTAGCCAAATGCCAAACAACATGCTACCATGATCCTCACACACCTGAATGGGACAAGAAGCACTATCAGGAAAGGGTCACTTACAGGATTTCCTTTTAACAGCAGCACCAGGTTTCTCCTGGCATTTCCTTTCACTCCCTCTGAGCAGTTTTAGGTCAGAGCCTGGGTCAGCCTCATTCGCTGTACTTCAAAATGACAGGAGGCACATACGATACACACAGCTCCTTCGACTTCAGACATATTTCATATTTCCTCATCCACATTTGGGCTGCAGACTGAACTTCATCTTCCTCTATTACGTTTCAGAAACGTTCAGGTTACAGGCTTCTTGCTATTTTGCCATTAATAAAAAAACAACCCTTTTCACGCTTCTAGCCACGCCTGCTTTTTCAACTTCCTCTCTCCCTCTGAATCTCTTTCGTCACTGTGTGCCTTGGTTTAGAAAAACCTGTGCGTGTTTCCAAGATTTTCTGATCAGACAAAAAAAAAAAACGACCGCCCGTTGTATTGCTTATGCAGGAAGACACTATAAATAAATACAACTTTGTTTTAAAATTGATGAAGGAGGAGGAAAGGAAAAAAAAGACGCAAGAAATAAGATGAGCAGAACACCAAAGCTCATTTTTACACGATTTGTGTCACTCAAACACATCATCACAAACACAGAGAATAAAGAGTTAAACAGCCTACATGTTGTCTAGCTTTATTTTGTTTGTCAGCGCGTTTATGGTGAGTGTTGCTGAAGAGAGAGGAGGAGACGGTGAGATGAGTTACTATGATGTCACTGAAGCAGAGAGTAAGTGGATGCAGGTAACAAACAGCCCCTAGAGTCACAAAGGAAAGAGAAGCCAGGGTTTCCATGCTGTTTAGTAGATGAGTGATTTGCTGCTGACACCTGTGGGTGCGGATGCTACTGGGGGAGGGTGATGGAGAGCACAGTCTGCCACAAGGCTGTGGGGTGAAGAGGATCCAAGCAAAAACCCAGAATGTGAGAAAACCTTACTGTGCCCTCGTTTCCCCTTCGCCTCTCACCAGGCACAGTCTACACAGTCACTCAGCCAAATCTAGCAGGGCGAGGGTGACGGCGCACAATCAGTGTGAGAGGAAAAGCATAATGGAACTACTCGATGGGTCAAAATGTAGCAATAGCAGGTTAGAGATATTAAGAGGGGTCACAAAGGTCACGATCCCTTTAAGGAGCTGCTGCGGTCGACCCCCTGGACCTCCACCTGGAGCTGCAGCGAGGAGGGGGCGGAGGGGGAGCTGACGCAGCCGACCGAAGCCAGCGACTCGATGAGGGAGACACTACGAGTTGTCGGTTGCTGTTGTTGTTGGTGGTAGTTGGTGTGTAGGGAATAAGAGGAGCCGTGTGGGTGGGGTCTGTTACTGTTGTTGTCCTGTGGGGCTAGCCAGGTGACGATGTCAGCGCCGTGGTCCGTGCGAGAGCGAGCATTCTCGCGGAAGTTGAGCTTGAAAGACTCAATCTAAAGCAGAAACGTTTGGGGGAGGAGGGGAGGACAGGTAGGGAGAGGGGGAGAGAACAAGAACAAAGAAGGAAAACGGGAAAGACAAGGTGGGAGAGGGGGAGGCGGTGACGTTGAGGGGGGGAGTTGAAATGAGGAGGGCAGAGGGACAGCAGAATTAGATGCCTGTAAGATAAAAGATGGTGATGTGATCAGGAGCTTTGGACAGCAGACAGCACAACAATCAGACACTCGGCTCAGCAGGACAAGTAGGTCCAAACCTTTCCTGCCTCCTCCTGGTTCACTATGTGGGGATCCCACCCAAACTAACACACCAACACATACTTACTTGTCTCTGGGATGTGTGAGTCCAGAGCCTGGGGCTCCTGGAGGCCCTCACTATGACAGGGAGCCCCGTCCTTCAACCCATTCTTCAGGGCAGCGGGGCCCCCAGCCTGCCCTGGCTCGGAGCCTGGGGCCGGGGCAGGGCTGCCAGTCAGGGGGTCCCCACTCCCCTCTGTTGCCTCCTGTGCCCCCTCAGCCTAGAAACACATAGCAGGATGTGTCAATTGGTGGGGATGGAACAACCTGGCTCCAAATCTCCATCGTCATGGCTGAGACGTAAACCTATAAGTTTTAATTATTATTATAACTTTTTTGTGAACGGCAACATGAAGTTCTTCAAACAGCAGTTTATGAGTAATTTATTTAGACATTTTTGGATGACAAGAATTTGATTAATGCAGCTAGAAGGATGTGGAGCCAGACTGAGGTGAGGTATGGAAGCTCTGAAAGGTTCAGCGAGAAAAACGACTTAACCTACATTGCTGTCTTACGACTTAAAAACAGGTGGAAATAACAGATTTTGCCAAGATATTCTGTAAAATAGTCCTCAGACTTGTACAGGTTAGCATCTTCAGTGAAGGATCATCGCTGGTGATGAGAACTGGGTCTCCCCAGCAGGTGACTTATTTTCAGATGAAACGTCCAAAAGGGAATCAATTCACGAGTGGAACCAGAAGTGTGCTCGTCCTTTCCCCCAAAGATTCACCAGGTTATGAACCTGAAATTGTCCCTGATGGTTAGACAGTCAGTGAGAACTCCACTGCAGTGTCCTGAGTTAATGTGTGCAAACAGCTTCAGGAATGATCTCGGCAAAATCCTTGTTCCACCTGTTCCCCAGTGCTGCACTCTGAGGTAAAGCTACTGGATCAGTAATGGAAAGTGGATCCTTTCCCCTTTGGTTGGGAACTCAGAGCTTTCATAGTGGAAAAGAGATGGAAATACAAAAGACCCAAAAAACAACAACTTAAGAATACAATATTACAAATAACATCCGAGCATGCCCAATGAATGCAATGATAGAAATATAACTGAAAGTCAAACTCATCACCGAACAAAGCTGATGTAATGTGAAGGACACGTCTCTACAAAGTGCCAACGTTAGCTTCTCCCAGTTAAATCCACTTTAAAATCCTTCTCCTCACACACAAGTTCTTTAATAATAAGGTTAAAGGTCAACCCAACAGAGCATTTCACTCTCACACTGCAGCCTTAGTCGTGGGTCCTACAGTTTTTGAAGTCGAGCTCTCAGCTTTCCTCTTCTGCTCCCAGTTTGGATCCATGAGCAGACTGTTGCTGACTGCTGATTTGGAGCTACATAATAAAACTGAATTGAATTGAACATTATTCTATCTTGGACGAATTTAATGTCACTGTAACAATTTCTCCAAAAGCAAAAATCAAAACCTGTCAGAATGAACCAAAGAGGCCTGAACAGCTGTGCAGTTTATTGGCAATCACTGAGAAATGAGCCAGGAAACAGTTTTCCCTTCCACGGAACGACCACAGTCAAGACGCCAAAGAGACTGTGTGTGTGTGTGTGTGTGTGTGTGTGTGCATTGTAATGAAGGAGCACATCACACAGAGTAGTAATAGACACTAAACATTCGATTGTGCAACAATAAGGAAAATGCAGAACACGTCGGTCGTTTAAAAGGAGAAAAGGTTCAGGTTCTGCATAAATCTGGATTCTGCAGATGTAGATGGTGACAGAATGGAAAAAGGGGAAACTGTATCCTTTCATTCCTTCCAAAATAAAGATACATTTTACAAAGCTGTGCAAATCAGTGCCAAAAATAGACTCTCTTATTTTGATGTTTGTTCTATTCGTAGCAATGATCACAAAGATCACGATGACCGGGCAAGCAAACTAGTGAATGAGGATGAAGATGTGACGATGTGGTGACCATGAAACACAGACGGGCTGCCATAGGCTGAGGGGACAGGTGACATCATTATCATTTGATGAACTGGTGAATTTATATCCATTCTTTTATGTAACATGAACATTTTGAACGTTTTTAGTTTTTATTAAAAAAACCAAAACCAAAAAATGGGCCCTTTATCTGTCACGGCTGCTTTCTGTGTCTCTGAATGTGCTGGGGGAGCATCCAGACGCTTTCACAACAGGAAGCTCAGGAGACAGGAAGCTGGCTGCAGGGAGGAGGGTTCGAGGCCGGTGTATGAGGCCATCCCAGCACCTTACACCAACACAGAGGCCGAACGAGACCAACGGAAAAAGCCAGAGTCTTCTTTTTTTGCCCCGATACACAAGTAATCCCACGATGTAACACATTTTTAAATACTAACATGCAGACGCATGCAGACCGGAAGGAACTGAATTCACAACAGTGTCCTTCAGACAGAGGTCAGGGTTAGAGGGCGATGCTGCGAGACATCAGATGCAAAGCAGTTTTAGAAGGTTCTGATGTCACATGTCAGTGATTTTCAGGATGGGATTTTTTCATAAATTATTATTTTATTCTGATTATTCTTCTGATGAAATGATCCTACATCTGTGAGAGTGAAGCCAAGACAGAAGAAACCAACACAATCCTGAAGAAGCAGGTTTGGTCTTTTTTAAACTTAAATTCAGTTGTGACTGTTTATTGAAATGTCCTTGCTTCGCCCTGTGAGGAGAAGTTGATTTATGTCGACTTGAGCTCCCAGAACATAAACTCCACAACAGTTGTTGTCTACAAGCTACAAGCAAAGTTTGCCTTGAGACCAGGGCTGATGCTCCTGCCTCAAGTCCTACTTCTGGATTCATATCTGCCTGGATCCTGTGCCCACTGACAGTTACAGCTCACACAAAAAGCTGTGAAACTGAACTGCAGCTTTCATACATGAGGTTAAAAAAATCTATATTGTTCTTATTTCATTCATTTATCATAACTGTCGTTAGTCTCATGAGGGATTTAGAAACACGGGTGCAGTCACTTCATTTTAATACCAAGAGCGCTTTTTCCACCGTTAAATATGGATGAAATCAGCAGGAAACTGTGTGTCAGTTCGCATGATTGAAATATTCTCTTTATTTCGGGCCTTGAGAGGGTAACTTTCTTTGTTTTTTCTGTCGTGTTGTACCAAACCCTGACTCACCAGTTGTCCTTCATATTAACTGTAACTGTTGTTACAGCGCTACTTTCTTTATTCATGAAAGCGAGTCACCCCAGCTGTAGCTGGCATAGGACACGAGTGTTCATCGCTTTCACTCTTTGGTTTGTTGACTGATCAGAAACAGTTCAGTGGATTCAGAGGGACGTAAACACAGCGTGCACGTGTCGGGCTGTGGCTCATGATCTCACCTTGATGTTTCCTCCTCCAGGTGAATGGCTCACATTGTCCATGGAGCCCACTTTGGACTGAGCCTTTTCCCTAAAGTTCACTTTGTGGGACTCGATCTTCACATCGCCGCCTCCTGCAACACACACATGTACGCAGATGCAAGCTTGTGCAGTCACAGACAGCCTGCAGTGCTGATGTATTGATTCATTGTTGTTGTTTTATGACAGCAAACTCAGAGCACACAGTTTTTAGCTCACCAGGCTTGTGCTTAAGGTTGTCCTTGGAGCCCAGCTTTGACGTCACCTTACTGACGTCCACCTTCTTGTTGAGAATCTGCACCTGTTGAATGTCACAAATGTTTCTTCTTTAATCCACAGATTTGTGTAAAAATGCTCGACTGGGGTTGAATAAAAGGACCAATCAGAAAAAAGAAACCTTCTAACGTCCTGATTATACTTTGAGTTGCCAGCATCAGGACAAACTGCACACTGAACAAACCGTATCTTCTAGTTTCTTCGTCCATGTTGTAGAAAAATGTTTTTTTGTGAAATATGTTTGTGCTGAACCCACGACAGAGACTAAAGGGAGGAGCTTGGCACAGCATCATTACAGGAAACCAGAAACCCCAGATTTCTCTCAGTGATTTTGTCCTTACAGAAGCAAGACAGCCAATCAGAGGGCAGAGGCTCCTGTTGGGTTGAGTAGGGTTTAGTAGGTTAGTGGGAGGGCGGGATAACACAAGACAACTTTAAGGAAGCGAGCGGGAGTGTGAAGCAGGTTCTGGGGAGGGGCTTGTACCTAAGCTTGGCCAGCATGCCAACAACTACAAAGCTCCATTTTCCAGCCAAGAGCAGCATTTACGTTACGAACATCGTCTTACATTTCTCTTCTTTACACTGTGCTTCTCTTACAGCATTTCATCTGTGGCCTTCCCTTCATTCGAGCCATTTGAATGGGCTCTAAATATCAGACTAACTGGCCGGGACATGTGGGCTCTGGTTGTGGGCCAGACAGTACTTACATTCCCTCCACCAGGAACATGCTTCATATTGTCCTTGGAGCCCAAGCGAGATGTGACGTGGCTGAAGTCCAGCTTTTTGGAGACTATCTGAACCTATATGGACACAGCATAGCAGCAAGAGGGGAGCAGAGAAGAGCGAGGGAAAAGAGGGGAGGAGATGATAGAGGAGAGGTGAGGTAGAACAGAAGCAGAAACGAGAAGAGAAAGTGCAGGGAGGAAGAAGTCACCATCACAGGTAGGGTTAGAAAGGAAAGGATAGAAGGCGTGAGCGAGGTTCTCTTTAGCTAAACATAGCCGCTCGTTCAGCATCGCTGCTGTTTAAATAGAGATGGAAACAGAGCACGTGGAGAAAAGGACAGCTGAAGGCCCCAAAGAGCACACCGAACCTGCTTTATGAAGCGCACACATGCAGCACAGCACACAGACACCGGGCCGGCTCACGTCTCGGACCCTCATTAAACTCTTTAAATGGAGACGCTGCCGTACACGTTGGTTTGCTGAACTAAACATACACCAAGAATTAAAACACACATATTATTTACAATACGTCAGGTTAGACTGCTAGACCCAACACACACAGTCTGCATCCAAATGAGTTTAGTACGGTGGCCCTGAGAGGTCAAACACACCTTAACAAAACAACAGTAGGCAGAAAAATGCAAAAGCTCATGAAACACAGCAGACGTCGAATAAAACACGTGAAAAATAGAAGAAATGCAGAAATAGCTAAAAACTAAATCACAAAGGAAAACAGAAGCGTTTCTGGGGACACGAGAAGTGACAAGCTAACAGGCTAACAGGCTAACAGGCTAAAGGTCAACATGTATCTACAGCTTTATATGAAACACATCGATAAAACACACCTGCACCTCCCTCACAGCACCGATGAGTCCTCTGCTTCTATTAAGCATGTTTGAATTTTACTTGTAATGAGTGCAGTTCATTTTGTTTTGTGTCCCAGAAACACTCGTGTTTTGTTTTCTGATTTAATTTCAAGCTTTTGCTGCAGTTTTTCCTACAACTGTTGTTTTTTATTCAACTTGTGTTTTTTGGTGTTTTTCTATTTGTTTTGTCACCCTGACCTACAATAAGACGGAGACAAAAGAAGAAGAGCAACAAGCTGCATTTGAAAGGTCCATAGATGACGTCTGTAGCTGTCTGGGTCCAGAACATAGTTTGGTTGCACTGCAGTCTGTGAGCTCGGTAAGCACGTTCCTGATGAATTTATGCTGTAAACGTCTATTTTTAAAGTCCCACTAAACACAGGTGTTCATGTGTAAATTATGATCAGTGGGTGGACCCACACTGGCCATGCCCATCTTTTATATACAGTCTATGGTAATGATCACACGTACCAATCATGTGCGGGTGACTGTGTCCATGTGTGACTGATCTGTATCTGGACTTCAGTGACTCGGACGCCCGTTAACAGTTAACATTTAAATGAGTTAAGGTCAAAGAATAATTCGTGTGCTTCTGTCACTTTTGTAATGCAAACTGATTTTGTGTCTGTTTACGTTTCATTGTCATGTCAGTTCTCCTATATTTACAGTTTGGCATGAACCTGAGAAAAATACACTTAGACTCCCTGGATGGTGTATGGATCATAACACGTTTGGAATTGAACGTTTTATCTTTGTCCACAAACTAAAGATTTAGACTGGGAGAGCAGCGGCTTGCTTCAAACAGCTTCTCTGCATCGTGTTAACTCACAAGCTGCTTCAAAGGCCAAGGTTAATTATCTTGGTTAATTAATGAGCAGAGGGTTCAAATTTAATTACAAATTAACCATAAATAATCCGATAACTAATTTCCCCACAGACACGTCTGATGTCCGTGTTGGGAGAAACTGAGAGAACAGGAGGCGTGTGCAATTTCAAGAGCCTCCAGTATACTGGCTAGCCTGCTCTTGTGCTCTCACTGGGTCGAGTTATTAAAAAAACAACAGAAATGAGAAGCAGAGAAAGGCAACCGGAAAATATATCAACAGAAAAGAGGGTCATGGTGGGAGGATGGAGAGGGAACTCACTTTGCCCTGGCTGCTTTCTTTGGAGGTGAAACCCCTGCTCTGAGAGGAAGGAGGCACCTGGGGAGACAAGTCCACGCAGGGTCAACAACAACACCTCGTTAAAAAACACAGGAGGAGGAGGTCAGAGTGCAGAGATTGTTTGGAAGCACAGCAGTGAAGGTAAGGAGTGAGGGGACATGGAGGTGAAAAGAAGGAGGGGAGCGAGGAAGAGTGGAGAGTACATGCACAAGCAGACCCCGATCAACCCGATCGACTCCACAGTACTCAGTGCTCTGCTGTCTCATTTACACCATCGGACTGTGAAACCAGGCAACAACAGAACCAATGAATGAAATGGCATTTTTAAAATGATCATTTAAGGTTAATTTTCTGTGTTACTGCAAATTAAGCAGCTTTTGTCCATCAAGTAAATGTTAGACTTCCTGTAGCAATGACCCCCTGATCTCATATCTTAGCAGTTATTTTGTTGACATTCACAGAAAACTACACGAGACCAGTGTCGTAAACCTTTTTCGACATCCATCCTCTTTCTAAAGAGCCTTGATGGAAGTTGTGTGTCTACAATGACAGTAGATGTACATGCAGAGGACATCTACTCGACAAACACAGCGAAAAAGAGAAGAAGCAGAACCATGGAGACCATTTTACTTCAGTTAGTGAGCTGATAGGCTTTTAGTGGGTTGGACAGGTAGGAACCCACAAGAGGTCAGCGTCAGATGTGAAATCAGAGTTGCACAGTCCACTTCCTGTTAGTCCATGTGCAGTCGGTGTCAGAGAGCACATGCCACACTCATACAGCGGTGAAGCCGCAGCAAGACCTACCTTCCCTCCTCCGGGCTGGTGCTTCATGTTGTCCGTAGAGCCGATCTTGGAGCGGACGTTGCGGACATCGGGAGCTGTGGCGGGGCGAGCTGTGCTCCGGGAAGCGGTGGTCGCTGTGGTTGAAGAGGCGGCCCGCGGGGCGCGGGGCACCGGGGGCTTCTTCTCTGGCCCCGTGCCTGCGGCGGAGGATGGCGTTGCTGGTTTGGCTGCTGTGGTTCGTGTGCGGGAGGCAGTGGTGGTGGTGGTGGAGGCAGTGCTGCGGGTGGTGGTGGTCTTAGGCTTGCTTGAGTCAGCTAAAGGGAGAAAATAATTATACAGAGCTTTATAGATCTCTCTGCCAAACTAGAATTATGATCGCAGCTTTTTCAAACCAGACTTGTAAAAAAAAGAGGATAAAAAAGCAAAATAAAATATGGTGGGCATGCATATCCAAGGCAGGAGCCCCCGGACGACACAGCCCCTGGGATCCCCGGGACACACAAACCACTCCACCACGTTAGGTAGCGATTCACGGACGCTATACCAGTCTGAGGTGGTGAAGAGAGAGCTGAGAGTGAAAGCAAAGCTCTCAATTTACCTGTCGATCTACGGCCCTACCCTCACCTACGGTCACCAGCTGTGGGTAGTGACCAGAAGGATGAGATCGCGGATACTCTCCCTTACAGACGGGTGAGAGGGTGAGAAGTTCAACCATCTGGGAGGGCTCAACTGGAAAGGAGCCAGTTGAGGTGGTTCGAGCATCTGACGAGGTGACCCTGAATTTCTGAGCAGTAGTGTATAAATACTGCTACAAGCCGACTTCCTGTCTTTATTGTAAGCTAGGATAATCACCTCCTGGCTTTATATTTAATGCACAGCTCTTAATGTAAAGCTCTTGGTTATTTCCAATGATGTTAAACTCTCCGTTAAGCATCTTAAAGATGCGTTTTCAGGAAGACTAAGAGTTTCGACATTATTGCTCCGCGTCTTCTCAAAGATGCTCGAGGGGTAATAACAAACACACAACGCTGCCCGTTATCAACCTTAACATAAAAACCTAAAATTAACATTACAGAAAAATATACAGCGGTGCAAAAACCCCGTCTGCATCCTTTTCTCTGGTACACAGTCACCACACGTATCTTTGAAGTGAGGGAAAGACGCTTTTAAAGGGGAGATATTCAAACACCATTGATTTTCAGTGCTGTAATCCTCTCTGAGTAAAGACACTTTAGCTCCAGCATCCTAAGCCAGCCTGCACTGATGCAGTGCAACATTTGCACCAATTCAAATCTGTCAGTTCACACACTTTGGGCTGGACTGTATGCCAACTCTTCTTTCAGAGCGCTGAGGCATCCTGGACCACATGTCCTGCTGTCAGTCCTCCCCGGGAGCCTGTCGGATATCTCCGGCTCCCGTTAAGACATATTTAACGGAGGAAATCCTCCCCCTCGCCTTCAAGTTTCTAAAGAGTAATTTGACTTTCTGCATGAACCCTGGCAGATTAGACGAGCTGAGGCTGCATCAGCAAAGAGCTGCAAACTCCTGTCAACAGCAAGGGGACAGTAATCCACAGGCTGCTGCGGTGAAGGTTTTTAACTCTCCAGAGCCTTTCAGCAGTAAAGCCTCCCTCTGCATAAGCCTGCCCAGCATTGTCACGGTCAGACACAATGAGCGCGTTCTGGTGTCGCAGTCCTGCTGACAGCTCTCCTGGTGCCAAAACATAAACTACTCTGTCAACAGCAGGAGAAAAGCCACAAACGTGCAGGAAGAGACAGACTGAGGCGAAGTGAGGAGAGGATTACAGAGAAGAAGAAACAGGAGAGAAACATATGCAAAGAGACGGCACAGATGGGAGGGGGCACTGCGGAGTACCACGGGATCCTTTCCCTCATTACATCAATACCAACTGCAATACAACTGTCTGTATCTACACTGGACTGTGCAATACTTTAACTGAGAACAGAACATGCACCACGGTGTCGACCCCCGAGCGGACGAGCTGTACACAGTGGCTTCAGTACACCTGTTCACAGCTTGTTAATGCAGATGACTAACTGAAAGCACTTAGCCAAGCAGGTATGGTCAAGATGAGCAGCTGAAGTTTAAACTGAGAATCAGAATGTGGATAAAAATGATCGACTGTGACCTTGAACCTGGCTGTCGGTGCCAGACGGGTTGGCCTTTATAGAGACTGGTCTGAAAAATGCAGAAGACCACACCTCATGTCAGCAACGAACACAAAACAGAGGCTAGAGTTCACACGAGCTCACAAACAGACTGTACAACAACCTGGTGTGATGAGCCTGAGAAGGGTCAGTTTAAACTACAGGTGTACACAGCATCAAAGGCTGGATCCATACGTATCAGCGGTTGAAGCTGAAGCACATTCTGCTCTTAGCGTTAGCTTTCTGAGCTGGGATGTGGAGCAGGAGATCTGTATGATGGATGTGTAGCAGACAAATGCTGTCATCTAAAAAAGGACAAAACCCTCTGAGGAGCGTTTCCAGCTGAACCTTGTTGAATCTGTGCCATAAAGAGTTAAAGCAGTGCTGTAACCCAAACAGAACCCGAGCCCGTACTCGCTGCACTCCGCTGATTAGTGGGCGTGTTTTACTCGTCTGTGCCACATGTCAGAAGACTCGGTAGCTCTAAGGTGGCACAGGCAGATTCTCACTGCACCCATATATATAAGTGTGGCCACGGATAGTTCTGCTCAACCCCATCACACCTGAGTCCTCGTGCTTTATTTTCTCCAACAGTCCTAACTGCATACACTTCATTGTGACTCCGTCTTAGTCTATTTTTACCTTGTTTAGCTTTAATACCTGTTTTGTTTGTTTACCATATGTTTTTATTTTGTTGCACTAATGTAAGGTGACCTTGAGGGTCTTTAAAGGTGCCTATAAATAAACTGCATTATTATTATTATTAAATGTATTATCTGCAAGTCTTAGAATGACCGAACAACAAACATGTGCTTACACATGTACTAACAAAGGAAAATAAACAGACTACACACAGGCGTCTGTGCCAGCCCGATAGAATATAACTAATACTCTGAGCGAGGCCTAATGAAAATGCTCTGCTCGTACTAACGACAAAGTCAAAGTCTAATAAGGTCGGACACTGTAGTGGTTTCTACCTGTTGAAGTCCTCGGGGTGCTGGGTTTCTTCTCCTCTCCTGGTTTGCTGTCTGTCTTAGAGGCTAAAAAGAAAATGTTTAAACATTTGTCAGTCGTGTAATTTATCAACACAATAAATAAACCGAGTGTAAAGAAAGCCACACACATACCCAGAGGCTTTTTGGCTGCAGCAGTGGTAGTGGTGCGAGTAGATCCTGCCGTGCGCACTGGTGCAGTGGTTTTACTGGCTGCTGTGGCAGCAGACGTGTTTCTGCTGGCAGAACCTGTTTGATTTGAGGCAGCAGTGCTGGACTTTGTCACTAGGGGGCGCTTCTCTGTTGTTGTCTGAAAAGAAAAAGAGAAAAATAAATCTGGGCGAGGTAATGTGTCATCCAGGAAGAGAGAGAAGAAACTAATGAATATGGGCAAGCATCTGCGGAGCGATATCAAATCAACAAAACAGGCAGCAGCAAATTAGGTCACAAAGCATCTTCAGTGTGCCTGGATGTTGTGATCAGTCCAGGCAAATGTTTGCTGGCCTCACTGAGATATTCAGGTCAAAGATTTTGCCCCAATTGGCGGAAGATATGGACCCAAAGCCCTCAACGATGATTACACATTTCACTCAGCAGCGTGTTTGCCTCTTGTAACCCTCAGAGCAGGCTAACCTTCACATTCAGCCGAGCCGTCCTGCAACATGCTGCACTGAGTCACCCTGCACCTCTGGGTGCTCAGCAGCTCCATCAGGGCTGTTAATATGTTGTTGGTGCCACAGTGTTTACCTTTAAGGAGCTCAGCAGAAGAGGCTGACAGAAGGTTGACTGCTCTTTTTGGGGAACAAGGCATTAAAGTGGACAAGCCAATTAATAAATGGAACTTTTTATTCTATTTTATTGCCAACTCACAACAACATTTGACCCGAGGTGCTTTATATTGTAAGGTACAGACCCTACAATAATACAAAAGGCCAACAATCATATGAGCCCCTATGAACAAGCACTTGGTGACAGTGGGAAGGAAAAACTCCCTTTTAACAGGAAGAAACCTCCAGCAGACCCAGGCTCAGGGAGGGGCGGGGCCATTAGCCATGAAAGGTTAGTGTCACAGCTTCGTCCTGACATAATATCAGTTCAACTAATTCTTATAACTGCATGTTTGTTGGATAAAAACCAAGTAAATATCTGCATAGTTACTATAAAAAAACACTCGTGCGTTTGTCTGAATTCAACACATTTTCATATAACACAGACGGCTACAGTAAAACACTCCTGTTCATTCAAACGAGAGGCACAGCTAAATGTTTCAGCGTGTTTAACCCTCTTGGCTTTTTTCCTGCATTTCCAGCTCACAAACTTTACATGCATTTACATTTTCACAGTCTCTGTGAGCCTGTGCACGCAAACAGACCAGATGGCAAAGATTCATGACCAAGGGGGAAACAGACGGTTGTTAGAAACTCCACTGATCCTAACTTTAGTTAGAAAAAGCCGAAGAAGTAAGAAATCTGTTGTCCTGATCGATGTGGATGAGGTTTAATAAAATCACTTCAAAACATAAGAAGGATTCATTGTGATGACGTCAATCGTGCAGCTCTGAGCAGGCTGCTGCCGCTGACCGCTTCCTGTTAGCTAAAACTTACCTTGGGTTTAAGCTCACGTGTCGTGCTGGTGGAGGATGACATGAGGCGGCTGGCAGAAGTGGTGGAGGGTCGCTTAGACCCTGCAGCTGTTGTGGAAGGTGCTTTAGCTGTGGTTGTTTTTTTGTCTGTAGTGTGGGGGGTGGAGGTGGTGACAGAGGATACGGGACGCTTAGTCAGGCCCGGAGCAGGACCAGCAGCACCTGCAGTGCTCGGACGCATTTTGGCAGCTGCGCTTGGTTTGGTTGCCCCGGCAGCAGGCTGCGATGCAGGACCAACACGCAGGAGATGGGTGGATGATGGATGGAGGGTAAAACCAAGGAAACCAAGGAAAATGGATAAAATTAACAAAAATGATGGTAACAGCAGCAGGGTCAAGCAGCACAAGCAGCAATTACGTCACAAAATCACAAAAAGTGAGAACAAAAAAACACACAGAAAACAAAAACAACTAATACTTAGCATTTACTCTGTCGCTTCAAGGCAGTAAACACAAACACAACCAGGACAGAAGCTTAGGCAGCATGCACGCTCTGCGGCTGTCTTTAAAACGCCCTCATGCCATCCTGTCCTCCGCTCCCACGCTGCAGGTCTCAGATGCTTTCAGCCATCATGTCTGTATTCAGCCTGATATTTATTAGCAGTTTGGATGATTTATGATGTAAGATGCAAACTGCCATGAAATTGTACGCTGCTATCATTTCGACTTGTTACCGCATTACTGTAGCGTGCCAACATTTAGGTATTACATTTGAAATTCCACCCTGAGTGGGGCGTTACCCTCGCTGTAATGTTTTAAACTGTGATACTAAAACAGTGTTTTATCAGAATGATCCTAAGCATACGCCAGGAGCAACATTTCACTCTTGCACCTTCCACTAATCCCTACCTTGGTCTTCCTGTCTGCCAGGTCTTTGCTTGGTGTTGAAATGCTTCCATTCGCTGAGGGTTTGGCAGGTTTTTTCGGCTTGTCTCCGTCTGCCTTTGCAGCCTTGTCCTTCTTCTCATCTTTCTTCTCAACCGTCTTTTTGTCTTCCTGGGTTTTGTCCGGCTTCTCTTCCTTCTGTGTTGTTTTTTCCACCGGCTTCTCAGACGGCTTCGCCGCCTCATCGTCTTTCTCCGTCTTCGTGGCCTCGCCTGCGTCAGCCTTTTCTGTCTTGGCGTCTTCCAGCTCCGCTGTCGCCTTTGTCTCCGTGTCAGCCTTCTTCTCTGTCTGGTCACAGCTGGTCTCGAGCTTGACGGATGTCGGCTGTTGCTCTGGGGTCTTTTCCACTTTGTTGATGTGCTGCTCTTTGCCGTCCTTCATTTCAGTGATCTCGGGCTTCTCTGTGGTCTTGTTCTCTGCTTTGTCCTCCACTTTGGACACTTGGGACTTGTCATTTTGTGCAATTTTGTCCACATTCTGTGCTTTCTCGACTTCAGCCTCCAGCTTTTCTGTAGCCTCCACTTTTTCTTCTTTCTCTGCTTTATTTATCTCTGATTTGTCTGACAATTCTTCTGCTTTCACTTCATCCTCTTTCTCGGGCTTTTGTTGCACAGGCGGCACTTTCTCTGTCTCCCTTTGTTTTTCATCCACCTTTTCTATCAGTTTTTCTGCCTCCTTTTGATTTTTATCCACCTTCTCTTCCTGTTTCTCTGCCTCCTTCATTTTGTCTTTTTCTCCCTCTTTCTCCACCTTAACCGGACTCTCACTGCTCGTGAACTCAACCTTTACACTCTTCTGCTCGACTTTATCCACAGGGTCAAACAGGTCCACCTTCTTCACACTGTCCTCCTTCTTCTCCTCCTTCTTTTCTGTCTTCTCTGTCATTTCTGATTTTACTGAAAAGAAAAATGACAAAAAATTTTTTTTAAATAAAATGACAGTCAATAATAGCAGAGTTCATTCAAACAGTTACGCAGTCCCACAAGAACAAGCTCCAGCTCAGGACTTCCAGAAACCAGGAATTCACCACAGACTGCAGGCTCATGTAAATCTGTCCACAGTGCATAAAGAGAACCAACAAACATCTCTGCTGTTGGTTCAAAGCTGCAGCTTCTCACTGAATCCTCCGGCCACACCGACACAGAGATCACAGTAAATACTGTAGAACAAAAGCAATCTGTTTTTAACTTTAGTGCTGGTTTACTTTTACTGGACAAACTGGACGAAAGCACAAAAATATGTGATTTGATTCCACGACACAAGCTCTGAGGGAAGTGAGAGTCTTACACAGGTTAAAATAAAAACTGAACTCCAGCTTTTAAGTTCACTGGTGAGGAAGTTACTGTGTTTATGAACAAAACATGAAACGTGATCATTACAGAAGCAAACATGCATCTGAAAACCGACTTCACCGAGCAGTAAAAACACAAACTCATTCACGGGTTTAGGATTTTTGAAGCACTCTGTAGTTGGTTTTTCAGTCTCTCTGTATTTCTCAGTCTTGAGCTTCCCTGTCTGTTTATGTGTGTTTCACGGGTTATAGTAACTTCCTGTTTTATTTTGACAGTAACCTTTAATTGTGCATTCTGTTTCACTTCCTGTCTTTGCTCTTTTCCTGCCCTTGTGACTGTCTCATCTGTTACTCTGCTCTGTGCTCCCCGACTATCATTTTGTCAGCTTATCCAACCTGTCCTGCGTTTCCCTCGTATCAGCTTCCAGTGGATTCACCTTTAAAGGGAATTTTCATTGGGAAGTGACTTTTTCAAAAAGCTAATATATGTGGAATTTCCAGTTTTACACCTTCCCACCTGTTGTGCCAGTCCTTCACAGTCCACCACCAGCAAATGAACATTTTAAAAAGGTTCATAAACTGAAGCTCTTGTTTGGTTTTTGTTTTAAAGACAGATCTCTTTAGTTTGGTTAAAAAACAAAATCTTAGGTCTGTTTCTTTGATATGTTATTTTTGTTTAAGCGTTCAACAGACAAAATTAACCCCAGTCAAAATTTAAAGGCAACAGGAAAACTTATGAACTGAAAACTTTCAAACTGAACTTGTGAACGTGGAGCAGACTGCAGATCTGGAGATGTTGCTTTCCCTCACGCTGACTCACTAAAATGAAACATTTGCATCATTTGACCTCCAGTGATGATGACCCCACAGTGGGGTGAACTGAGTCCCATCAGAGCCGCTCACTCTGTGTCCCAGCTGAGGAGCTGGATCCCTTCATGTCCACATTTATGAAATGAACATGACATAACTGATTCAGTCCTGCCCTCCAACCTCCTGTGGAGGACAGAAGCGATGCTTCCTGTGCAGACGTCACGATCCATTAAAGAATACTGCATATTATATCAGTGCCCTGTACTCACAAAATGACTGTTTAATTATTATTTTATATGCTCAGAATCAGTGTTGACACCAGAAATGAATGAAGCTTGATATAAAATGTGTTTTGTCATGTAAATGCATTAATCCTTTAACAGGCCGCAGTCATCCATGAGCAGCATAAGGAGCAGCCGTCATGCTGAAGCCATTGTGACTGAATTTCAGCCACAGATGGTTGTCAGATGGAGCACGCTTGTGTTTTATAGGCAATTCATGAAGAAATGTCACATCATTTAGGCTAATGGGGAGATAATGAGTCATCTTGATTATTCAGGAGCCATAAGTAGCTCATTTGTCAGCATGTAGAGACCTGAGTGTGGAGGGACTAGGCCTGATCTGTGTCTATCTCTGACTAGAACTAGAACAGGAGTTAGCACAGAGTAAGGTCACCAGTGGGATTTTATGGGACAGCCAAGCGGCAGACGGTTGGCCTACAGAGACGATGGGCTTACAGGGGGAGGAGCTTGTTTCAGACAGGATGAAACGAGGCTGCACTGACACCCAGGAAAGGAAACATAAGGAATATATTAAACTGGGAATCATGCAAAGCTAGGCGATGTAATCTGGTAGAGTCCAAGAAAGAGTTTTGGTGCTGGAAAAGCAAAATAGTCTCCTCAAAAAAGGGGAAAACCCCAAAATACGGACTTAAATTAAGGACACATAGTGCACTCAACAAACACAAACAGGCTGTTCAGCTTCGGGGTGAACAGACTGACAGGGAAAGTTCACACGACACGCAACTACTCAGGCCTGGGACTACACACAGCAGAGCCAGTGAACATAAAGAGGTGATTATACACAACTGAAAGCCGAGCTATGATAACAAGAGAAGAACAAACCAAAGTCTATTTTCTATACAGCAAACAACGAGCAACTCAGGAGATCAACCCAAGCCCCTAATTAGAGCAGAAATGTGATACGTCTCACAGCTGTGGTGAAAATGGCTTCGTTTAATCAGCCAGCAGGAGGTGACTCCCAGCCCACGCTCCCACAGCCCACTGCGTGAGTCTCTCCCACAGGAGGCCTCAGTCGATTTCATTTATTTCTGCTGATTGTGCCATAGTTAGTCACTATTTCACTGTTGTCAACACAGCAGACAGAACACTGCTGGATACAGTGACAATGATGTGGGCTTCATAGATAATTGGCAAACCTTCTGGAGGAAACCTGGTCTTGTTAGGAGAGACGGCATCCATCCCACTTTGGATGGAGCAGCTCTCATTTCTAGAAATATGGACAAATTTATTAAACCCCCCAAAATATGACTATCCAGAGTTGGGACCAGGAAGCAGAGTTGCAGTCTTACACGCCTCTCTGCAGCTTCTCTCCTCCTGCTACCCCCCCAAAAACCCATCTCCATAGAGACTGTGTCAGCTTCCAAAAAGACAAAAAACAAACTAAAAACCAGCAACAAACAACTTAAACATAAACAATTACAAAGAAAGAACAATACAGTATCCACATCTGAACCAAAGAGTAACACAGTGAAATGTGGATTATTAAATATTAGGTCTCTCTCCTCCAAGTCTCTGTTAGTACATGACTTAATAATTGATCAACAAATTGATTTACTCTGCCTTACAGAAACCTGGTTGCAGCAGGATGATTATGTTAGTTTAAATGAATCAACACCCCCGAGTCATTCTAACTACCAGAAACCTCGAAGCACAGGCCGAGGGGGCGGTGTGGCAGCAATTTTTCACACCAGCCTATTAATTAATGAAAGACCAAGACAGACTTTTAATTCATTTGAAAGCCTGATGCTTAACATTGTCCACCCCAGCTGTGAAACTCAGAAACCAGTCTTACTTGTTATCATCTATCGTCCACCTGGGCCTTACACAGAGTTTCTGTCTGATTTCTCAGACTTTATATCTAATTTAGTTCTGAGCTCAAATAAAATAATTATTGTGGGTGATTTTAACATCCATGTAGATGCTAAAAATGACAGCCTCAACATGGCATTTAGTCTGTTATTAGACTCAATTGGCTTCTCTCAAAATGTAAAAGAACCCACCCACCACTTTAATCACACTCTAGATCTTGTTTTAACATATGGCATAGAAACTGAACATTTAACAGTGTTTCCTGAAAACCCTCTCCTGTCTGATCATTTCCTGATAACATTTACATTTACAATAATTGATTACACAGCGGTGGAGAGTAGATTTTATCAAAGTAGATGTCTTTCTGAAAGCGCTGTAACTAAGTTTAAGAATATAATCCACCCACTGTTATCATCTTCAATGCCCTGTACCAACACAGAGCAGAGCAGCTATCTGAACACTACCCCAACAGAGGTTGATTATCTTGTTAATAATTTCACCTCCTCACTACGTACGACTCTGGATACTGTAGCTCCAGTGAAAACTAAGGTCTCTAATCAGAAGTACCTGACTCCGTGGTATAATTCTCAAACACGTAGCCTAAAGCAGATGACTCGTAATCTGGAGAGGAAATGGCGTGTCACAAATTTAGAGGATCATCATTTAGCCTGGAGAAATAGTTTGCTGCTTTATAAGAAAGCCCTCCGCAAAGCCAGAACATCTTACTATTCATCACTGATTGAAGAAAATAAGAACAACCCCAGGTTTCTCTTCAGCACTGTAGCCAGGCTGACAAAGAGTCAGAGCTCTGTTGAGCCAACCATCCCTTTAACGTTAACTAGTAATGACTTCATGAACTTCTTCACAAATAAAATTTTTATCATTAGAGAAAAAATTACCAGTAATCATCCCACAGATGTAATATTATCTACAGCTACTCTTAGTACCATTGATGTTAAGTTAGACTCTTTTTCTCCAATTGATCTTTCTGAGTTAACTTCAATAATTACTTCCTCCAAACCATCAACGTGTCTTTTAGACCCCATTCCTACAAAACTGCTCAAAGGAGTCCTGCCATTGATTAATTCTTCGATCTTAAATATGATCAACCTATCTCTAATAATCGGCTATGTACCACAGGCCTTCAAGCTGGCTGTGGTTAAACCTTTACTCAAAAAGCCATCTCTAGACCCAGCAGTCTTAGCTAATTATAGGCCAATCTCCAACCTTCCTTTCATATCAAACATCCTTGAAAGAGTAGTTGTCAAACAGCTAACAGATCATCTGCAGAGGAATGGTTTATTTGAAGAGTTTCAGTCAGGTTTCAGAGCTCATCACAGCACAGAAACAGCTTTAGTGAAGGTTACAAATGATCTTCTTATGGCCTCTGACAGTGGACTCATCTCTGTGCTTGTCCTGCTAGACCTCAGTGCAGCGTTCGATACTGTCGACCATAATATCCTATTAGAGCGATTAGAACATGCTGTAGGTATTACAGGTACTGTGCTGCAGTGGTTTGTATCATATCTATCTAATAGACTCCAGTTTGTGCATGTAAATGGAGAGTCCTCTTCACACACTGAGGTTAATTATGGAGTTCCACAGGGTTCAGTGCTAGGACCAATTCTGTTTACATTATACATGCTTCCCTTAGGCAGCATCATTAGAAGACATAGCATACATTTTCACTGCTATGCAGATGACACCCAGCTCTATCTGTCCATGAAGCCAGATAACACACACCAATTAGTTAAACTGCAGGAATGTCTTAAAGACATAAAGACCTGGATGGCCGCTAACTTTCTGCTTCTTAATTCAGATAAAACTGAGGTTATTGTACTCGGCCCTGAAAATCTTAGAAATATGGTATCTAACCAGATTCATACTCTGGATGGCATTACCTTGGCCTCCAGTAACGCTGTGAGGAACCTTGGAGTCATTTTTGACCAGGACATGTCCTTCAACGCACATATTAAACAAATATGTAAGACTGCTTTCTTCCATTTGCGCAACATCTCTAAAATTAGAAATATCCTGTCTCAGAGTGACGCTGAAAAACTAGTTCATGCATTTATTACTTCCAGGCTGGACGACTGTAATTCATTATTATCAGGATGTCCAAAAAACTCACTGAAAAGCCTTCAGCTAATCCAAAATGCTGCAGCAAGAGTCCTGACAGGGACTAGAAGGAGAGAGCATATTTCTCCTGTTTTGGCTTCCCTTCATTGGCTTCCTGTTAAATCCAGAATTGAATTCAAAATCCTGCTCCTCACATACGAGGTCTTAAATAATCAGGCCCCATCTTATCTTAATGACCTTGTAGTACCATATCACCCTATTAGAGCACTTCGCTCTCGCTCTGCAGGCCTACTTGTTGTTCCTAGAGTATTTAAAAGTAGAATGGGAGGCAGAGCCTTCAGTTTTCAGGCCCCTCTTCTGTGGAACCAGCTTCCAGTTTGGATTCAGGAGACAGACACTATCTCTACTTTTAAGATTAGGCTTAAAACTTTCCTTTTTGCTAAAGCATATAGTTAGGGCTGGACCAGGTGACCCTGAATCCTCCCTTAGTTATGCTGCAATAGACGTAGGCTGCCGGGGGATTCCCATGATGCATTGAGTTTTTCCTTTCCAGTCACCTTTCTCACTCACTATGTATTAATAGACCTCTCTGCATTGAATCATATCTGTTATTAACCTCTGTCTCTCTTCCACAGCATGTCTTTTATCCTGTCTTCCTTCTCTCACCCCAACCGGTCGCAGCAGATGGCCCCGCCCCTCCCTGAGCCTGGTTCTGCCGGAGGTTTCTTCCTGTTAAAAGGGAGTTTTTCCTTCCCACTGTCGCCAAAGTGCTTGCTCATAGGGGGTCATATGATTGTTGGGTTTTTCTCTGTATCTATGAAGCGCCTTGAGGCGACTTTTGTTGTGATTTGGCGCTATATAAATAAAATTGAATTGAATTGAATTGAATTGACAGGGCACAGGAAAGCATGGTTGTAGGATTTCAGTCTACTTCAGTACCCCAAGTGTTCTCGTTCTTTTCTCTGCTCTCGCAGACTGTTGTTGTGATTTAGCTCTATAAAACTGAACTGGCCTGAAAAATGAGGAAAAACAAACCAAAACAAAAAAAACAACGGTAACGGGGCGGCCATTTTGGCTCCTTTAACTGCTGTGCTTGTTTCGGTTTCACAGATCCGTGCTGTATGGTAGGACGCTGCATTGTGTATCAGGCCCAGCTCCTGCAGTAGAACAGTGAGTAAAATCACTTCTTTCATGTGTTTTTCCTACGTTGCACGGCCCTGACTTGCTACAACCTGCTTTATTAACAGAGCTGCAGAGGCACCAGGATGCCCGCAGTTTGTTTTTACTCTTGTATAACACACGGCTCGGGACAACAGAACAATGAGCATCTGGGTGCAGTGAGCCAATTAATCTGAAGGTTTCATTAACATAATGATAACACTTATAGCTCATTAAGGGCCGTTAAGCTTAGACTCTCCTGAAAGGAACTGACTCGACTCAAACCTCTTTCCTCTGGCCTTATTAATATGATAAAATATGCCCACCCCAGTCTCTTAAAATGAGTCAGTGTCTGAATTTCAAAGAGATGAGTAAAAACAGAAACGTCTGACACATGGAAAGCAATAACTGGGACTCATCTGCATGGCATTTTTATGCACAAATTGCCTTACTGGGAAAATTTCCACCGGGCTCTTTGGACTTTGGCGAGATACTGACCTAACATGCACGGTTCATGAAGGTTCATGAAGGTTTCTTACCCTCAGAAGTTAAAGATAAGATGCTTTCGATTTTACACTAAGTTCCATAATCAATCTTTGGCCAATGAATCGCTCAAGATGAAATTGTGTTAATAACCGAGGCTTCAGCCATTAATAAACGATTCAGGATTAATGTGTAAAGCCGTCCTTTTGCTCCTCAAGTGGATTATGTAAATCAGCTCTTTCAGATGCCACCTCATTAAAACTCCCTGCTCCACCTCACTACTCAGCACAAGCTCTGTGGCTGAGAGATCGTCAACAATGGTTTTAGTGTTGTGTTCAGCCTTTTGGTAGAAAACACGCTGTGGAGTTGTAGCAGCACAGAAAACAGACTTTGTGTTTTACTGTCCTCTGTGTTACTCTGCAACATTTGGGCCTCACAAGAGTCCAGGCTAACACCACTTAATCAATGAACACTGTGTGCACTAGGCTTTAACTCCTTTACAGGCTTGCGGCATAACTGCTGCGTGTTACATTAGCGTAGGTTAACTGTTGGCATAAATGAGGTTGCTCTCACATCCTGTCACTTGCAGTCAAGGACCTGTTTGAAATCATTTCTTATGGCATACAAAGGTTTGCTTGTATATGCACATATGACACGGAAGAGGAAAAACTGCAGTTCCTCTAACCACCACCTGTGGAAGTGGAGTCAATGCTAATGCTAATAAAGAATTTAGCACTCCATCCTCTGGTCCAAATATCGTTACTACTGCCTCATTTAACAATAAACAAAATAAATAAATAAATAAATAAATGCTGGTGGCCACCTGTGCTACCCCCAGCCTCCTGGCCCATATGGAAATGAAACAGAAAATGCTTATGAAAGACTTGCATCAGCTTTAGCTTGCTTCATATAGTGAATCATAGAAGGCTCATCCAAAACATACAAGTTTCATTTATATAATTTTTCTAGGGATCTTATATCTGTTTTCACTCTTGTATGCTTTTCATACAAGTTTCACGCAAGACAGATACAAACTTTATAAGATTTATATATATCTTTTCCATATGGGGGTATTAATTTGAAAATCCTAGATTACTTCCTTGTTCAGTTATTGCATCGAGGTCGAGGTCACTGACATTAAAAGCAGGGGTAAAATAACCAAACTAAGCAAAAAGCACATGGTAGCAACAACACTACGGTCACGACGGTATTACTAAATGTGAAAACGGTTTTCTTTGTTGTTCTTTCTTTTTTATCCTGGTAAAAAAAAAATTATACTAAATTTGGACACAATGTTTGTGTTTTGACTGAGTTGTGACAGCTTTCTCCAGATTGGATGCCCCTTACAAAAGGAACATTTGAACAGAAAGTAGGAGGGGCTTCTGTACTCTCACTGACATCATTCAGAGCTTTTGGCTCACTGCCAGCTGACATCATTATGTAACAACTGCACCCCAACGGTGGCAGCAGATGGCCCCGCCCCTCCCTGAGCCTGGTTCTGTTGCAGGTTTCTTCCTGTTAAAAGGGAGTTTTTCCTTCCCACTGTCGCCAAAGTGCTTGCTCATAGGGGGTCATAAGATTGTTGGGTTTTTCTCTGTATGTATTATTGTAGGGTCTACCTCACAATATAAAGCACCTTGAGGTGTTGCTGTGATTTGGTGCTGTATAAATAAAATTGAATTGTAATGTTCAATGCAACCGTATATATAAATGTGGCCATGTTTGCGCCTCCAGCACTTCAGCACCACTAATTGGTTCAAGTTAAAATCGTATTTGTGTATTTTGAACTTCATGATTGATTTTCCAAACTGAGATGCTGTAAGACTGAGCTCAGTTTCTTTGGACACTAAGCTTCTGAGGTTGTCCAAAAGCAGCAACAATAACAACTACTAATAAAAACGACATAATAAAAGCTGCACTATCTGATCTCTGGGGGAGGGGTGTGAGTCTGTGTTATCAAAGACGTGCTTTTCCTGTAAATGCTTTTAGCGCCATGCTTTTAACATGATCGGGTCGAGTTGCACTGGAGACTCCATGGAACCATTTGCTCGATGCTTGGGGCCATATTTCTGCCACAAGCGGATCAAAAAATAAATCTTTCTTCTTTTTAAATTCCTTCCCATCTTCATATTCTATACATCTTCCCCATCCTCGCATCCCAGACCTTACTGTCTAAATCCTTCACTTCCTGTTCTTCGTCAGGGCTGTACTCACTCGTTTGTATCACTGTCACCATGCATTTTGCCTTGTTGCCTGTTCCCTTTCCCAACCCCCTTTCATCTTTTTCCGTATGAAATCTGCTCATCGTCACCCCCATGACCCCTCCAGAGAGATGGAGCTATGACCAAGCTGCAGCTCAATGCAGATTTGCGGTTAATACAATAGAGATTCATGCACTTCCCTGAAATACAGTATCACAAAAAACAAAAAGAATCTTTGAAAGTAAAGCAATTTTTCTAAGTTTAGATATCTCCATGACCTTGGTAAACCAAAACAAACAGATGCATACAACACACAGCCTGTAGCTAAATGACTCCGGACTTCAGGGGATGCAGAGAAATAAACATTACTGGCCTACATTGGCCTGGCTGGAAGCCTCTGCCACTCTCTGGGCCAGCAGCAGCAGAGAGCAGAAGAAGAAGCCACAGAGAGAAAAAGCAGACAAAGCAAAGGAGAGACTTGTTAAACGCCCCACCCTGATGGTCCAAGTTTCAAAGTTTGTGACCCCGTTTTGGTGACGGTCATCTTTGGACATGGCGGTGACCCGCTTTCAGCCATCTTGGCTGTGCCGGCCCTCACCGGGAATCTAATGAGCATTCAAAGTAACAGGAACAGAGGAGAAAGCGCTAGAACGAGATGGAGAGCATGATGGAAGCACAGAGAACGAGAGGAAATGAGTCTGGACAAAGACAGAACAACCATCAGTTTTAACAAGCTGTGCTATATCCCGACCCCGAATCCCAGTGTCAGCCGGAGGGAACGCTGCTACACAACCTCTCCCTGCAAGCTCATTGTGCTGCATTAGCACGAGCACATCCACTTACACGTACAGGTAGCCAGACGGGGGAAATTCAAAGCTCCATACCTGTTGTTTCAAGCACTGACACACTCATTTCTTTTCTTCACTCACTCCACACACAAAAATTGTAGCTAAAATACGCACTGTGTGCTTGACCAACACAACCAGACAGATGCTACCATCGTGGAATTTTAATGAGCCCATGTGGGGTGCGAGGGGTAGCTGCTCCCACTGCTGTCGACTTTTCTCAGCTTTTCTCTTTTTTTGCTCCCCATCTCTTTCCTGTCTGGCACTCTTCCTATTCGTCTGGCTCGGCAGCTTCCCCCGGAGCCATTCACGAGCTCAGATCCTTCTACTACAGTAACATTCAAGGGAGCCATGCTGTCTGATTTATGGCAGTCTGACAGAAGACAACTTAATCAAGATGTCAACCTGCTAATTTTCTTGCTTGTTTTGCGCTGCATCCAGCAACCTCTACTCTCCATTTCAGCTGCTGCATTCTCCACCCATGCATACTTTACCTCTTTGAAAATGACAACAATGAACAGATAGCCAAGAAACCTATATAGCTATATATTAGACGTTTACATCCATGACACTGTATTAACATAGCACCAGTTTAACAGAACTAAGTTTCCTCATTTGACAGATCTGCCACTGGTCTTTTAAAACTGGTATTAAAAGACAAGACTGGTGTCCACCTACCATCCACTGTCATGAAGGGGTTAGTGCTGCTATAGACACCAGTGTCAAGGTCATCATCGTCATCAATGTCCTGTGCCTTTGTTGATGTGTTTCCAACTCTAAAGGTTAAATCTGCACCAGTGTTCAGTTCAGCATCCTCTTTATTCCCATCAAACTCTACAGTCTTGTTAGAATTAGCAGCTTTCTCATCACTGTGTGAGCTTAGAGCTTCAGCAGATCCAGCGTTCAAGCTGCTGAACCCCTTGGGACTGAGGGGCACTGGAAGCACAATGCCCCCTGCCTCTTTCTCCATCCCAAAACCCTCCACTGGGGCCTCTAATGGAGAGAGTGGGAAGCCAGCGCTGCCATCCCTCAAAGGAGGAAATGGGGAGAGGCAGAGGCGGGGTTCGGGTGGGGATTGCCGTAGGTCGATATGTGTGGCACCAGCTGCTGTGAGCGTGGGGGGAAGGGGCTGATCTTCGGCAACAGTTAGCGAGCGTTTCATGGAGTGCGGTGAGCGATGAAGACCGCTTAAAGGTGACGCCACCTGGTCCAGCCCTGCCTCGTCGCCACAGGGGTATTTATCAGGGAGCTGTAGACTGGTGGGTACTGACAGGTGGGAACATTCAGACATTGCTCGCCTCATGGCCTTCCTCTGCTGCTCAGCTCGCCCAATAAAACAGGGCGCCAACTCCTCCTCCTCTTCTTCCATCTCCTCCTCACTGTTGTCCACTGAGGAGCCCTTTGACAACTGTTGAGCTCCCGAGGCTACACCGGCTCCAGCCACATTCTCATCCGCCCTCTCCAAGTGGTTGTCACTGACTACTCCTATGACGCAGTAGTTGGGGGCCACCTGGGGCATGGCAACCTTTGTGCTTGATTCGGCAAAACATGAGCTGTTCCAGTGATCGGACGGAGAGTCTCCATCTACTGGAGAAGCCTCTGTCAATGAGGCTCCTACTGAGTGGGGAGGCACTGCACTAGTAGGTGATGGCAGCTCCATACACCTGGCTGGAGAACCAGGAACTGGTGGTAGAGGGACCCTGCCTCCAGATCCCATGGCAGAGGGCAGTCTTCCTGGGGAGGCTGGGGAGGGGGATGGCGAGGAGGAAAGAGGGCTGTCCGGGCTGTCCCCTGCACTGCCCAGGGAAGCATTGCCCATCGAAGTGCTTCCAGACATGCCCCCAACTCTGACCGGCACCTTCAGCTCTGCGTCCATGCCACCTCTGTCTGGACGCTCAAAGAAGCAAAGCTTGTCTTCATCTGTGAGTCCGTCTGAAGCCATAGGTCTGTCGCCTACCACCAAGCCCCTCGGGGTACCCGTGTCCTTGGCTGTGGGGTGCTGCCAATCCCAGCTCTGAGCTGGCACGCTGGGCGACAGGGACGGCACCTTGCACAGCTCACTGTACTCTGAGAAAGGAGAGCCAGGCTGCTGATCAGAGAGAGAAGACATGCTGTCTCTCTATTCTCTCCCCTTTCTTTGTTTCCAAGCCTGCAGCTGTCTCAGGTGTCAAAGAGGTAATCTCTACCACTCTGCCTGTCTCGCTCTCTTTCCTTTGTTGTCTTGTGCTGTTGCCGTTTTGCGCTCTGCAACTCCAGGTGTGTGTCTGTGTGTGTTTCCACACTGAAGTCAAACACACACTGAGGCTGAACTGGATGTGCAGCTCTCTCCGCTGCTCCCTCTCTCTCTCTGGTTCTCTCACTCATTATTGGAGCTGTCATGTGACCCAGTTGTGGAAGTCAATTGGCTATAGCCAGCTCCCGGAACCCGCCCACTGTGGTGGAGTGAGTAAGCCCCCTCCCATCTACTTTTCTTTTTCACTCTTTTCCCCCTCTAGACCCTTCTCTGTTATTCTGTCTCTTGGCACAAAGTACAACGTGTACACACACACACACACCCTCGTTCTTCTTAGTGAGGACCCTCATTGACATAATGGTTTCCCTAGCCCCTTACCATAACCATTAAAAATGAATGCCTAACCCTAAACCTAAACCTAACCATAACCTAATTGTAACCCTGACATTAAAACCACATTTTGAGCCATCAAACTAGTGAGGACCGTGTGTGTGTCCTCACAAGTGACTGCTGGTTCTCACAAGTATAGTAGAATGCAGATTTCGGTCCTCACAAAGATAGCTAGACAGGAACACACACACACTTCTCTAGAGCACTGCCATTAATTAGTGTCCATCTGTATGACCTGTTCAAATCCCCTCACGTGTCTCAGCAGACAGCATCCATGTAAAGTTTGGGGTCTATTTTCAGTCCCTGCGGCTGAGCTGTGAAACCCTCCTGGTAACAAACAAGCACACGGTTCTTGAAGAGTTGCAGGGGGATAAAATTAGAAAGTTGTAAGACGGTGACAACAGAAGCTCTGAGAGCTAAAGGAACAAAAACGTGTGAGAATGTGTGCGGGAAGCTATCCAAGCATGTGTGTGCGTGAAATAAGCAACAACTCTGAGCTCAGTGTGAAAGGAAAGAAGAGGAGATGGGAAATGAAGTCAGGATGGAGAGATGAAGAGGCGAGCCTGTGGTAAAGAGGCCTTCACGTCTGTCAGAGTGTATCTGGTCCCACACTTCTATCCCTCAAACACACACACACACACACACACACACACACACACACACACACACACACACAATGACATGTGCGCGCGTCACATGTCATTAAGCATGTAGATTTTCAACCCTCTAAAAAGATGCTTTTACACACACTTACAGAAAAAGTGCATTCTTCAGTGTAAGCTTTGTGTCACGGCAGATGTAAGAGTCGTTACACACTTTCAGGCTAAAGCGCACAAACACAGTCGAGCCTGTAAGCGTTGGCTTCTTGCACGCAAACACTTTCAGCTCCATTTCGCTTCATCATCATCATCATCATTTCCACTAAACGTGGCACAGTGTTACTGGAGCTGTTGGGGCTGAACAAATGGACAGGATTCATCACATTTATCGTTTTATTTCACAGTACAGTGACAACTTCACAGCAAAAATGTCAAGAACATCCAAAATAGCACAAATCTGTCCTCAGCTACAGAAGAATCCGGCCTGTGCTAGATAAATAGATCCCTCTGAAACATGTCCCACAGCTTCATGGATCAATACAAGACGGCAGGTGACAAAGACGATGCTCCCTTCAGCGTTTTTGTCTCTAGGCCTTTTTTGGTAACACGCCTTTATTTAGTATCGCCTGACAAAACAATAAAGTTTATCGTGCGTAAACAGATAATCTGAGGTAAAGGTCACAATGTGGTGCAAAAGTAACGGTGGACTGGAGCGTGATGGTTTTAGTTTGATATATGTGTGTCCAGTGCCAGTCAAAACAGCCGGCGGTTACACTCATTCCCGCGGCTGCCGGTTTGGACTGAAGGCTGAGTGTCAGCAGGAAACCATGATTTATAACAAGCAGACAGGCACACGGGGACAGAGCGAGGTGGCAGGGCTGAAGATGAGGAGTATGCAGACAGACAAGAGCAGGAAAAGGGAATCAGAATTGGAAAAGTGGAGGAAAACAACACAGAGGAAAAGGAAATGTAGAATGGATACTGAGCACAGCGCTCAGATAGAGCAGAAAAGAGCTATTTAAGAACCAATGCATTTACCATTGACCAGCCAAGAAGAAGCACCTCTGCCTCAGTTTGTGACCAGCTGCCTGTTAGCTTAATGAATGGTACAACAATGCAGTCTTCCCTGTGTTTCTGGGAGGGCAGTGCATCTAAAACAATGTGACTTTAACGATCAGCTACTCAGCATCATCTCTGAATAGTCAACTTCAAGTGGGTCTCACAACAATAGAGAGGATTAAGTGAAATGATGGAGCTGCAATGGTTTACTAAACAAAAGCACAACCGCAAATAGTTCCATAGCCAGAGGAAGCGCTGCTTCATAAAACAGTAAATGAATGAGAGCTTTGTTTTCACTCACTGGAAAAAGGATTCGTGCCAAGCTGGCATGTGGAACAGAGAGGTATGCAGACCTTCCTCCTTCAATGAAAAACTAAACCTTACCAGCACAAAAGCAGAGGAAACACAGAGGAAAAACCAGAGTTTAGAGGAGTCTGGGCAGCGTTGAGCTACACCTTCCTCGTTAGTTAGCAGTTTTAGTTCAAATACATCGTCAAATACGCATGATTTCTATTCGTTTCATCGCCAAATGCATAAATATGCTTGAATACTGCAATGACTGACGTATCCTTTCATTGCTTAGGAGGTTACATCATGCATGAGTCTACCCAGGGCGAGAACTCAATTCATTGTGACTTCTGGTCACTTCAGGGGATCGGTCAACAATAAAGAGATACCAGAATGCCTTCCAACTGCAGCCCCTCTCCTGCCCTGTTTGTCTAGCGTATGTCTGACGCATTATGTGGTTAATGGGATCACAAGCGATCCGAGTTTGCCTCCTTCCTTCGGTCTACCCGTCAATTAACTAAAATGGCTCCTCCTGACGACTACGTGTTTGGACACCATTAAAAGGCAGCCTGCCGCCAAACCGAGAAAGCACGTCTCCACCAGAATGCCAACGACCTCCGTCGCGTTACGGGGACGTCAGCCTGCTGCGTCTCCTAACCTGCCTCTGTTTCTGCATCGCAAAACGTCACCACAGTCGGCGCCTCTGTCGCCTTTTCCACATCGCTCCTGGAAAATAAGACGGGCAGGCAGGTGTGGACAGACAGACAGGCAGGTAGACGTGCTTGGCAGGTAGGCAGACTTGCTCGAGGCTGACGGACTGTCACTGCCTCTGTGCATCACATGTGTCATGTTTGCTTTGGGCACAATTCTTCTCTCCCTGCCTGCTTGCCTCTTGAAGTACAAAACTGATGCCAGAGTCCCATGGGGACAACGACACACACACCGACAAACTGATGACCTCACCCTGTCTGACTGGTTGGCTGACAAAGATACGCAGACACACTCACTATACAGTGTTATATAATCCCACTGGGTGACAGAGAGGCTGTGCCTAATAACCCGTGCAGGCCACTAGGAGGGCATACAGACAGGACAAAAGCTGTGGCCAGGAAAACAGCTCAGTGGCATGTTTGAATGGCTTTAGTGATGCAGACTAAAAGTGACAGAAAACAGCTTTGATTGATCAATAAAACACCAATTTAAGATTTTCTGCATATACATGCAAACATCCCAATGTCCCTTACAGTCCTTCTGCTGTAACTATGGTACCAGTATTGGATCTGCGCCACAAATCTGTCAACACTGGACTGCCTTCAGCCTCATAGCGGTGCTAGAAGCTTAGCTGATGTGGCCTTAAGCAGGTTAAAAGGTCAAACTTCTCACATTTTTAGTTGAAAACATAAGAAAAGCTGGATGATCCAAACATTCTAGTTTAATAAATTTACCAGCAGCAAGCCAGACGGCATGTGGGCGTTGTTTCATCGTTTTCCCCCGTCACTCACTCAGGTTTGGAAAACATGCAAAAATAAAAATGACCAACAGAAAACAGGATCAATTCAGTTTCGTAACAAAGCTTTGCACCTGAAGACGCAGCAGTAAGTTATGCATGCAGGTAGGGCTGTGCGATATGACCAAAATCTCATATCCCGATATAAGACATCTATCGTGCTGATACCGATATAAATCACAAAAATGTAACATTTCCTATAAATCCTGTGAATCTCGGGCAGCTCGACTTGTGTGAAGTGTTTCCAGCTGCGCGTCGTGTAGCTGGAGTCCAGTGTTTTAACCGACGCATGAAACGATACATTTTTAGACATAAGTTGTAACGGCCGCCGTTTTCTTTGTGAGTATTTATTACACGGCGTGCTGCGGGGAAAAGCCTGTTCTACGTTTGAGTCTAAGGTTTATTTTTTAGCACCTGGCGGCTCTTTTTTTGCTTCTCATCCGTCAATAATCTGCATCTTTCACGTGATTCAGTTTATTTTGAAAAGTCTCAACAGGATCTTGAGCTTTATTGTGAAAGGTTTATGTGGAACAAGCGGACACGCGGTGGTTTACCGTCGTTGTTGCTAACGACAACGCATAAAAACAAGCGCTTGTCCGTCTGTAGTGTGGTTATATTAAATATAAGAGAAAGAGAGAACTTTAAGACATTAATAATAACTACAGTGACATCAAAACGATGAACAAATATTGCCGTAAACAGTTTATTTTGCGACACCATGAAACAAACAACAGCGTAAAATGAAACGACAGACGTTTTTATATCGTCATCCGATATATATCGTTATATCGAACAGCCCTACATGCAGGAGGTATGATTCAGGATATTGTGTTCTGCCTCCTTGCACAACTCTTACGTTTGTCCCCTCAGGTCATATAGAGGACTAGAAGCCTGGTAACCAGTGGCAACCTAAAATCATATAGCTACTCCAGCAGGTGTTTAGACATCAAATGTTGGAAGTTCTCCGTGTTGTAGCAGTATCTGATGATTACAGACATTAACACAGGCTGGTCCGCTGTGGATGTACCAGGAAACTAAAAGCTGGACAAAAAGTGACGAAACGTTTCTGTAGAAATAGGTTTCGAAGCAACAGAAACCCCACAGAGAGACAGGTGGTACAAAGTATCACTGAATATATCTGTTTTTCCACGTTTAACACCTGTCCAGTCACATATGATGTCTGCAGTCAGCTAAAGCAACCATGCAATATCTTCTTTCGGTATAAGACTCACATATTATGCATCAGCACGTTTTCCCTCCTAATGCCGACACTTCAGCTGGAAGCTCTTCTTGTCATTTTAATGCAACGTCTCCCCTTTAGTGTCATTGGCAGAACCATGGAGTTACTCTTTAAGGAGTGATTACAAAAAAGACACATTAGCAGGTAGACTTCAGACTGCTTCTACCAACATTTGTGAATGAATCTGCGGCTCTCAGTGAATTCAAGCGTGGTACCTTTATAGGATACCAGGTGTGCAACAAGTCCAGTCATGAAATTTCCTCACTAGGAAATATTCCACAGTCAATTGTTAGTTGCATTATAACAAAGTGGAAGTGACAGGGAACAACAGCCACTCTGCCACGAAGCAGTAGGCCAGATAAAAATCCCAGACTGGGGTCAGCAGATGCTGAGGTGCACAGTGCTCCCCAACCGGTCGCAGCAGATGGCCCCGCCCCTCCCTGAGACCGGCTTTCCCTCCCACTGTCACCAAAGTGCTTGCTCATAGGGGGTCATGTGATTGTTGGGGTTGCCTCTGTATGCATTATTGTAGGGTCTACCTTACAATATAAAGCACCTTGAGGCGACTTGCTGTGATTTGGCGCTGTATAAATAACATTGAACTGAAAGGTCGCCGACATCGCCTCGTCCAACATCGGTGTCTGATCTCACAAATGGTCAAAAATTCACGTAAACACACTTTTTCTTCAAAACAAGGTTGGATGGGAATGGACTGTCACTCAAGTTAATTTGCATTTGAAGCCAGATGAGCTAACACTTTCGACAATATAGTTTACTTCCAAACAAAAAGCCTTGGTTTTTTTTTTACATATGGCTTTTTATGCAAGTTAGTCATGAGCTGTTGTGTGAAATTAGCAGGATATGCCAGGAATTTTCTGTAAGCTAACTCACCTCTGACAGACTGCAATAAAAAGATGGAATGATGATGACAGATAATGAGGAAGAGGAGAATAATCTCAGCAGGGCGTCGGTGAAGACAGTGATGATGCAAGGAGACAGTCTTTAGTCCAGTTTATTTATAGCTCAATCGCATTTCCTTCCCATCACAACAGCCAGACTCTCACTAAACATCTATTGTTTCCTCGGTAGCCCTTCTTCACATTAGTCACCAAAGCAACTGACTCTTGTTTCTATAGCAACTGGCTTCTTCATCAGTCTGCTGGCTCCAGCCAAGCGGGGGGTTGGGGCAGAAATGGTTTGGGGGAGTGTTTGGTAGTGATGGTGGTGAGCCAGGGGCTGATGGAGGGAGGATGACGGCAGTGAAAGAGAGTGTGTCTGCACGAGGAGGGGGACGTTATTAATATTCTAGAAAGCACGGGGAAGGAACTCCACTCCACTAATCTTCTGTGCTTGTTGCTGCAGGTTAAACAGATCAGTCAGTGTCTTGGTATTAATCACAGGCATCAGGCAAAATCCCACTGCTCTGAAAACATGGGAATATGTCCTTTGTTTCGCTGTTTAAGGGGATTATAGTCGTTTCTTCTTCTTCTCAGAACTGTGACCGACAGTGTGAAGACTTATTTGTGACATTAGGTAAAATCTGAATCGAGCCACCCCTCATTCCTTTACATCTCACATCCAAAGGAGCCAAACCCTTTTGTAATTTTTAAAGTGTAATAGTCCTCCAGACTTTTTGAAGCTCTTTCAAAGTGTTTATTTGGACATTTGCTGATTTTTCACTCATTTTAGTTTAGTGCTTTTACCTGATCGGTTTCAGAGGAATTGGTTCCAGTTTGTTCCAATTTAATCAGCTCACTCTAAAGTAGTGCGAACGAGATCTATTAGCCAAAAAGATAACATATCAGGATGTGTGCGGGCTTAAAAAAACTACAGCAGATTAACAGTATCAACAAAATCCATGGATGTATCCATCTACTGTTCACTGAAGTCAGAAATGGTCTGGAGTGGCTGTCAAGAAGCCATTCTTAAGGAAAGGGAACAGAAAGAAAAGGCTGAGATGTGCCAAATTATACAAGAGCTGCACTGAAAATCTGAAAGGTGGAGCTGCTAGCCCTACCTGAAAATGCCACAGATGCCACTCTAATCAAGGATCTCTGGTGTGGGACACTCACTCGTCCTATGCCAAAGCCAGAAAAGATCAAAGCTGTTTTGGTGGAAACAGGGTGTAAATGATCCCCGGCAGACCCGCCCACACGTACATGCTTTGCTGCATACTTCTTTTATTATTGCCCTGTTGATTTTACACACAGTCGGCTGCAGCTTTGCAGCTCACAGCCACACACTCCAACGACAACAACAATTCTGGCTCATTCTTTAAGCTGGCGAGGCGTGATTACGGATGCCGCTCAGGTGCGTCCGCCTCCCCTGCAGCGGCCCCGCAGACCACGCCCTGCAGACCACGCCCTGCAGACCACGCCCTGCAGACCACGCCCCGCCACACTATGTTGGTTTTAATGCGCTGACTGATCACTGTAAGTACACATCATCTCCTGAACTGTCCATAATAAGTAAGAATACTTGTGCACAGCTGGATTAGTATGAGCTACAGGACAGTGCTGTATGAAGTTTGTTTTTGTTTTTGAACTTGTCACTTTGGCTCCATGAAACCAATAAGTGTACAAGCTCAATCCTAATCATTACTCCATGTTTCACTACTCCCAATAATAAAAATGATACTAAACTATTGCTGGTAAAGATGCTGATATAACAGCAAAGCTTTGATTAATAAAAGCTGTCAAAGGGTTTCTGTATTAAAATTAGCCCATCATGTTACACCAGGCTGTACGCTTCAGTTAACTGTTCAAAGTTTGTCTCAATACTTAATGATCGAAAAAAGGACAATTTTGAAAATGTCCCTAAACAGCACATAAGAGACAGCGTGTTTCATTCCTATTTATTAAGTACCAACATAACCAGCGGCCCTGCAACTCATGAAGCAGCTCTAAGTGTCTGATCTAAAGTTGTCATTCATAATGCAGAATCTGAATCCGACGCCCTCGGCTGTTTCAGCCACATCCAGTAACTCCCTCTGGCTTTCTCAGATATGTATATTCATATACGCTTTTAACACACATGGCATCCTAAGACATCTACAGCACACCCAACGGCAGTTTTCTGCTCCTCCTGCCTACATGGACCCAGAGGCGATGCAGCTCTTCAGCCTAGATGGACAGCGGTGCAGATTTCAGCCAAACTCAATGCAGATCCACGACGCTGAGAGATTGAACACATCCACAGAACACACAGTGACAGGGAAGTGTCACATTCAAATTTGTTATTATTAATAAGGAGTGCCACGTCTGTCACTTTATCCTCGATTTACTCATGAAGCCAGTTTTCAAAATCTGCTGAAAACCGATGAGCCTCTCCGGCATTCGTGGCATTTAAAATGATGTGAGGCTGTGGCAAATGTACGGACAGAATTTGGATTTCTAGAAAGCTGGAGGTTGGATCAAAACCCAAGTTTGAGTATCTTTACCACCAACATCCCATTAGTGCTGTTTTTGGTTTTTTATACACTTCAGAAATTACAGAAATTCTTAATGAATGACGAGGACGTCCAACAGTGGTATGAATTAACTCCTTACTACCATCACTGCTGGAGTTTGTTGGTCATTAATAAACATCCTCTCTTTGATAAACGACCTGCCTAAAGATATTATCTGCTGGATGTTACGAGCTTTTATTCATATACACCACATATCAAAGTTTTTAGCACGGGGATATTTATCCTTTAAATCAAGTGGAACGAGCATTCTGTGGAAATGTGTGGAAACTGTGCCCAGTGTCACAACACCAGTAAAACAATGTTTTTCTGTCATCCACACAGGAAAAAAAGTCAATTTAATAAAACACGAGCTGCTATTTACCAAACTACCAAAGTGTAATTGATCTAAAACGCTGTCATACTTGGAAAAACTACGGCTAACTCAAGATTACCAAACGTCTGTGTGACCATTTCAAGGAGAGGAAATCAAGATGAAGTGAAATACTGAAGTATCAAATTAGCATGACGCTTCGTTACGACTTAACGAGTCTTCATCTAAACTTAAGCTTGTATCCATTTATTTTTCACATTTCTATTTAACGAAGTTTAAACAAAGTTGCAAGTTGTATTAAGCGATCTGGACTATTTTACCTGTTGCTGGATGAAGATGAAGGACGTGCACAGTGCCACTTCCTCACCCGTCTCAGTGTAAGAGTTATCTTATAAAGGCAGGAGAAGCTACAGGAATGTTGCATCTTGTTCTAATCAAAGGATCCTGTTTTAATAAGTAGGGTGATCTTGACTGAAGGTTAAAGGTATTTAGCCATGAGCCTCCAGAACAGCTTCAGTGTTGGTGCTGAATGCTCTTTTCCTGATATCTGACAGGATTTTTAGGGTTCTTTGTACTTGACTTTGCTCCCTCTCTGTTAGGGACGGCCCAGAGAGAAACATATCCCACCTGGATCAAAAGGGAAACGTGCAGCGGTCCAAGCAGACTGACTGGGCTGTGAAGCAAAGGAGTCTAAACACAAACAGCAGTCTTAGCTATAGTGACAGCACCTGTCAATATAAACGGTTGCTCCTTTTTCCTGCTAACAAGTGTTGGTACCATACATAGCACTGATTGGCTTATTGTTTCTTGTCCTGTCTACTCGCTGGATTCATTGCTTGTCAAATATGAAAGCCCTCGTTATTGTGTTTAAAATGTTAGATGAACGGACAAATTCAGGAAAAGGTCTTTCTAAGAAGCATTTTTTTCCCAGAAGCACCGTATGCAGTGGTGCCGCTCCATCCTTACAAATAATGGATTTCTCTGGATCTGAAATATTTGCCTGTCATTTAGACCTTTAAATTTATCCCCACTACTTTTTTTTAACAAGGTAAGTAGACTTTTTGCTTAAGGAGCCAAAAAGGACAAAACGGATTATTTGCTAGTGACTACAAATCCATGGAATTTCATGAAATATGATGTTACACTAGGGTCAGTTTATCGTCTGCCTTTTGCTGGACATGGGTGACACCACACAGGGGCTCAGTCTACATATCTGCCCATTTACCTGTTTATATACATGCTGTTTATTTGCCTTTCTTTCTAGGACATCTCCTTTTCTGCATCCATAAATGTATTCCTGACAAAACCTCGTGTATTTCTTTACCTATTTGCTTCCCTGTCGATCTTTTTCCTTGCCTCTGTCCATGTCCTGTCTTTCTGGACCATGCTCTGTCTTACATCTGTCAGTCTCCTGTCATTTTCTTTTCTCGTAGTCTCTCTGAATTCTGCCTGCCTGCCAGGAGAATCTTAGGCTTTCAGATGCTTTTGTTTAAACATTTATTTTACATTCATCTGCATTCAGCAGCTGTTGAGCACACACAGAACTCTCATGTGGTTCAGTGCGACTTTTAGAAAGAGAGGACCTGAGTTTATAGACACTCATGGACTAACATCCCAACGTTCTACATTAAACTCATTTGTCCTCACCTGCAAAGCTGAATGAACTGGACACCAACATATAACATACTGTCCTATACAGGCCTGCCTTTTTAAAGAAAACTTTTCTGCCAGCTAAGCATGAAGTGGCTCTATTACCCTGGAAATCAGGTCAACTTTTTTAAAGCGGAAAACTTTTGGATGTGAGCAAAAGACATTAATTATATGTTCTATATAGTTCAAGGTTATTCTGTCAGGCCAAAGCAAAGACTGCAGATTACATTTCACAACCCTCTGAAATAATTACAACTTCTGAAACAAAGGTGCCTCTTATCTGAAGGGATAATTATAACAGTGAGTAATGGAGCATTGACAGGCTGAAGGTAATGGAACACAGGCTTGACAGCTGGCTCCCTCCATGCGGAGGTTCAGCACCATGGACAGAGGCCAAGATCTGCTCAGTAACTTTAAAGAATTTGAACCGATTTAATTTTAGTGTCACTGGAAAGCCAATTCAGACGTTCCTTTCAACTTTTCTCTCGTGTCTCTTGACAGACACATACACTCATACATCCAAATTCCAAATCCAACGTCATACTATGGAAGATACTACAGATGAAAACAATAACAATGAAAAAGGATTTGCTAAATTAACAACATTGACCTTCTTAGTAACATGAACAAGAAATATTTCAAAATGTTCAGTGGGCCATGAAATGAAATAATTATACAATCATAAAAGGGAGTTTTTCCTTCCCACTGTTGCCAAAGTGCTTGCTCATAGGGGGTCATATGATTGTTGGGTTTTTCTCTGTATGTATTATTGTAAATGGTAAATGGTCTGTATTTGTATAGCGCTTTACTTGGTCCTAAGGACCCCAAAGCGCTTTACACTATACACAATCATCCACCCATTCACACACACATTCACACACTGGTGATAGCAAGCTACAGTGTAGCCACAGCCACCCTGGGGCGCACTGACAGAGGCGAGGCTGCCGGACACTGGCGCCACCGGGCCCTCTGACCACCACCAGTAGGCAACAGGTGAAGTGTCTTGCCCAAGGACACAACGACCGAGACTGTCGAAGCCGGGGCTCGAACCGGCAACCTTCTGATTACAAGACGAACGCCCAACTCTTGAGCCACGATCGCCCCATTGTAGGGTCTACCTTACATATAAAGTGCCTTGAGACGACTGTTATTGTGATTTGGTGCTGTATAAAAAAATGAATTGAATTCTGGGATGGATAAATCTCTGTGCAGCGAAGCAAGTAATCTTGTACCATATTTTTCGGACCATAAGGCGCATTAAGCAAAACAAAACAGTCAGATAAGTCAAAGTTTACTCAACTCATTCTTCTTGCTTCCTCCACTTCCATACCATTGATTCATTAATGCTGAATTCTCTGCAGCTGCTCTATTCCCATGTTGCTGCAGTATATGAATGACTAACCTCGTATTGTGGATGGATTTTCTCAGTTGTTCTCCTGACTGAAGTTTGGTCCGTTTACAGCATCCTGCCATGTGATTGCATTTGTCCCTGACCATCGGGAACCCTCACGTTAACTTTTATCGAGTGGAAAAAAGTTAGCGTTCATCCTCCAGCTTCACTGTGTTTATGTTATGCTAACATAGCTGTGTCGCTAGCAATCACATAGCACATCATTATATACCAGCTAGCCCAACTTCAGTAACCCTACAAACATCACTGCTGTTTAGTTTTCTGTCTTCATTTATGTTGGACGTGACAGCAGAACTGTACGTTTGAATGTTTCAGAAATCTCAATCAGAACATGCTATATCATGTTTAGGTGGAAGCTAGCGAGCTAACTTCCTGCTAACTTCTAACTCTGTTAAATTGAATAAATCCTGTTTTCATGGATGCCTGGATGTTAAACCTAATTGTTACACCGGGTAAAGCAGCAACGCTGATCATTTTATTACAGATGAAAGAATTTAGACAGTTTTTAACTCTCAGTGATGCTGCAGTGTTTGTTTGACTTTGGGACCTGAAGCTGACGGAGTTTAGGACCCAGATTACTCCGCGAGGCTCCTGACTATGGCAGCCGTGATGCTCCGACCATCCATCCAGCGGTGCGGCTTCATAGCTACCAAAGTCGTACTAAAACATTTTTGACAGATTTCTGATTTTTACCACATAAAATCGGTTCGAGGTCAGTAAGCACAACCAGAATTCATACATAAGACGCACCGGGCTATAAGGCGCACTGTCGATTTTTGAGAAAATTAAAGGATTTTAAGTGTGCCTTACAGTGCGGAAAATACGGTAATCATTACATATGAAATACAAAAAAGGTTGGATGGACTGTATGGATGTATCTATTATTTGTGACTGAAATGTTAAATGATGCCTATTTTATTGCATTAAAATGTAATCTAGTTTTTATTCATGGATCAGCATTTGGGTCTCAGACTGAACTCTAACAAAACCAACATTAATCTGGTTTTCTTGCTAAACTGTTTACTTTCACTAAGTGCATTTGCAAGTTCCCTAAAATGTGGCATTACAGTGAGCCCAGGACTTCGTTACCAGCATGTTGTATTTGTTCCCTCACCAGTGTGTTTTTGTACTTAAATTGCAACATGTGCAAAATCCATTGCGTTTACTGCACAAGTTTACTGCGATATACATCTATAGTTAGTTTGTGTAGGCAAGTTGCAAGTTTAGCATTATTCCTAAAAAGGGCCTTATGTGAAAGCAAATGAATTTTAATTGGAAAGTATCATTCATGTCTGACTTTGTCAAAAAAATAGTAAAAATCTAGTTTAGTCACAGAAACAAGAATAGTAGATGTGCAGAGTCTTTTTAAAAAGCCAATATCAAATTGTATTAAATCTGAAGCACAGCCCACACTAGTGGCCTGAAGCCATCTCTGCATGGGGTTTAAATCTGTTCTTTGTGAATCTGTTGATGAACCAACCTGGAAGTGACTTGCTTTTTTGTCTTAGTGTTTGCTGTCGACTCCTACAGTGGGGCCAATGAGGCAAATCCTAACACTTCCCCCAAAACCGTCAAAAGACATTAGCTCACCCTGGTCCATAGGGCCATACTCTACGAATGTCCCTTCTGGGTTACCATCTAACAGCCTGCGCTCTAACGAAACAGAGCTAAACAACAGTGAAAAGCACTATGTGGTAAAAATAGACCGCTGATATAGTATAGTTACGCCTGCCCGTCTGCCTTTTGAGGATTAGTGTTTGTCTTTAAATAGCTTGATGAGTCATTTGTGTACTGTACATGTCTATGCTGGGAGACAGAGCCACAGCAGTGGTATGTTTGTGCTCTTTATCCCAGAAGGCACCTGTGTTTTCAGTCTGTCTGAGAGAGTATGGGTGGGAGAGGAGGGAAGGTGTTGTTGTGATGTGGCCTGAATGTCCCTCCTAGTTATTTTGGCCTGCTTCGACTTTTTCTAGGTAAGCTTGGAGGTGGTGGAGAAACAAAATTGAAAAGAGGAATCTGAAACTAGGTCCTAAGCTTTGGCTCCTCTTACATCGCCGAGAAACTGAAGTGACCCCTTTCAGAAGGTTATACGAGCCCAGAATGTCTTTTTGACTCTTGGAAAGCTGGCTATACTTGGCTAACCGGGTTTATGTGAGTTAGTGGCACAGCTAGGCAATACATTAAATTCTTAAAAGATATAAAAATAATTTTAACAGAAATACACTGAGGTTGCAGTACACCGTACCCCGATACCTCCTCTTCCTCTGCCTTCTTTTCCTTCCTGTTTCTGTCCCTGCTCTGCTCTTGTATGTCCTCTTGATTTCATCCAAAATCAGGTTCTTATCTGACTCCACATGCTCTACTCTGTAATCCTACAACATCTTTCTCCTCGTTCGTTATTGTGCTCCACATGCCTTCTTATCTTTTTTATAAGACTTAAATACCACTCTTGGTGACAAAGATCCACCCCTGGAAACACACAAAGGATCTCATTACAAAAAGAGGGAAGACATAGCCAGCTGCACTCAATCTTTGCCTTTGTGTGCACACTGGAAACAACACGTCCATAGCGCTGGTTAGTTAGTTCACTTTGTTAAAGACATACAAGGGTCCATAGCAAGAGAACAGGGAGACACTAAATTACACATTTACACAAAGGCACAGATTTAAAAACAAACTGGTTTTCAGAGCTCAAGACAAAACGTAAAATAGTCCTTTCAAAGACCTTGAACAAAATAATAGATGGGCCGATAGTTATCCCTGCTGTTTATTTGGTCAGCTTTGTCTTTTATGTTGGGTGCTGACATAACTGATAGAGTTTAGACACTAAGGGTTTTCGGGAGGAGCCGTGCTGCTCTCTGAGAGGAAGCTAGTACCATGCTCTCCTGAGTTTTAAATGCACTTTAGAACAGCACACAGCAACACTACATATGAGCGGGCGTAGGGAGGTTTGAGGTCTTCACTCACCCCGGTTCTGTTAGCCGTCAGGGCTGGGGGGCTGGGAGGAGGTGCTGGTCGTCAGACTGGGATCTGGGATGCGGGGCCTCCCTGCTACTGCAGATAAGGAGGTGGTCCGCTTGCCTCCACCCCAGAGAGAAGGGTTACATCTCCTGGGTCTAGGTGCGGCTTGCCCCTCTGGGGGCGGGGGTACCTGGACCTGGGATATAGAGTATGTTTGGGGAGTGCGACTGTCTGTGCAGTGTCTATTTGTGTCTGTCTACACGTTGGGTGAGTGCCGAGTATTTGGTTGTGCATATGGGGTGGGAATGCACGTCTGTGTCCGCATGTGCCTGTTCGTCTGTGTCTATATGTCAGGTTGGGTCTTAGACTCAACCTCTCTGGGTACATCTCAGGCCCTCTAAAGTACGGAGGCCTATCTCCCCTCACCACACTCCCTGCCGGTGGCTGATGCCCTCAGACGTTGGTGTGTTGGTGGTCCTTGTCGTCTGGGGCTGGGCGCTCATGTATGTACCGGCTCACTCCTGGTGGCCGATTGGTGGGGCCGGGCGCCTGTGGCCCGGCTGGGCCCCTTCCGGGGGGTGGGATGCCCTCAGGCCTCTGGCCTCTGGGCCTGAAGCTCGGTCCTCTCTGGCACAGCTGGCTGCCGGCAGAGCCCGCGGGCACGCCACTGCAACCCCCTCTGGCCTCTGCTCCGTAGCTGCGGGGTGACCTCTCGTTTGGGGCTCTACTCAGCTCTTCCCAGGAGGGTGGCACGGTTCCCCCCCCTTTGGTGGTCCTCCTCGGGTCCTTGTATTCTGGGGCCTCTGGATATCTGGGGCCTGGATCTCCTCCATACCTGCTTCATACCCTGGGGGACGGGGCTATGGCTCCCCACACTCCCTAGCAGATCGTTACATGGAGAAACCTTTGGAATACAAGCATGCTGATCCACACAGGTGTGCACACAGGTGTACACACGGGTGTTCACAGACGCGGACTACACCTTTCTTGGCTGCTGCCTCAAAGCACATTGTGCGCTGTCTATCTTGCGTGCTGCACAATATCGTTTATTATTTAGTATCTACTGTTATCTACTGCTAGCTAGTTTATTGTGATGGTGCTGTTTTTATTATGTTGCTCTTTGTTGTTTGCTTTCTCTTCTGTTTTTTTTCTCCATACAGGTGATCCAGGCGTTTTGTTTGTTTTTCTTTCTTTCTTCCCCCCTTCTCACCGTCTCTTCTCCCCTTTGGTTTTCTTTCTCTCCCTCTCTTTCTTTCATTCTTTCTCCCTGTCCTATCCCCCAGTCATGTCTGTCCCATTTGTAGCAACCGAAAATAAAATAAATTCATAATTATAATAAAGGTCAATCAAATGGACCAATATGGCAAGGCCATGATGATCCACTTGGTAAAATAAATCCGCTTGGCATATTTCTTGGCCTTAAGACAACAATTCTGATGGATAAAGATCCAAACGGGACACAAAAAAAAAACCCCCAAAAACAAACAAAAAAACCCCCACAACTGATAGAATTGAGCCCGGCAGAATCCCGTGGACTAAGAACCAAGCAGAGGTTTTCTACGAGCAAATGTTCAGCAGATATCTGATCCATCCCACGTGGCTTTTTGTCTTTAATGTTCTATTTGCGTCATAAATTTCTTCTGAAGAAACTGTAACATCTTCCTTATTATCAGTTCCACCCTCTCCAAAGCTGGGACGCCCGGCACAGTCATACAGATCACAGAGATGTTTCTGCCACATTCGAGTCATTTCCTCCGAACCACTAACACCATCAACATTAGCTGGTGGATGTTGTACCATCACTCATTCTTTTGATTACTTTCTAGAAATCATTGACAAACTTGTTCACCATTTGTTTGCCAGGGATTGTGATCTCATAGTGTCTTCATTCCTTTTAAAACATATACTTAAATTATCATTTGTGCTTTTCTCATATTTAAACAGAGGAACATATTTATGCCTCCCTGACTCCGCCCTAGCTTTAAAGACCTTCTGGCCTCAGCATGAAGCTCTCATTCCAACCTGGTTCAGCACATTTCAGTCTTACACAAGAAAGGACTCCACAATATTTTCATATAAAGAACAAAGCTCAGCCCCATGTTGGGGTTTATACAGCTGACATCATTACATGCACCAGGATGTAGCTCAACCTTACTCAGTAATAAATCAGACTGAGCAGAATATATCACAAAATCCTCCTCAGTCAAGAGAGACCAGTCTACTTTTCCATGCAATAAGCTGGAAGGGCAACATTGCCTAAATTTAGAGATGACGGCACATGCTCAGTAAAAACTGATATAACTAATACTCAGACTGTACAGAGTCATGGCCTCAGCTGTGCAGGTACAGTGATGTCGTGTGCCATGCCTCACTGCTACGAGTGTAGCTATTATCAGGCGAAAGCACTTTACTAGAGCTACTGTTTGATACATCCACATTCATATCACCCACAGTAAGAACACATATAGAGGCACTGGCCTGAATAAAAGACATGACAACCTGTTACGATAGTCAACCTCATTCTGGGGACACTCTCACTGGACTGGGCTGCTGCGTTTAGCGGTTTCTGGGGCTTACTTTTTCCTTTCCTCACAGCCAAGCTCCTCGCGGGGAACAAAGGTTGGGCATGCCAGCCCTGTTCCTCTGGCTGAGGAGGTGGTGCTATAGGCTCCTGTACATCTTCCTCCTCATGTCCTGAAACTCCTTCAGCTCTCTGGATTTTACCAGGCAATGTGTGAAGCTCCTTGACTGCAGTAATCCGACGAGCCATAGCGACCACTGCCGGCTCCAAGTCTTCGCTAATGCTTCGCTGTGCTTCTAAGGCCTCATGCATGCTCCAGACTCAACCTCCACTTCATACTGCTGAGTAAATACTGGAAAAGCAGTGGAATACTTTCTCCACACTCACTAAGCACTTTAAGGCAGTCCTTAATGTTGTTTGTGTCCTGTTGGGAACCCTGGTGTTTGACAGTGTACTGGAGTTGTGCACATCTCAAACAAACAGCCACATGGACTCTTCAGTCCAATGAGATGAAACATTTTTCATGGGTTATAACACGATTTCATCATGTGACTTTGATTACAATAAAGTACAAAAACTCATCACCCGCTCTCACCTTCCCATCGGCTGTTTTTGGAAATAAAAAGCTGACTTTATTCATGTATGTGCAATAACTCGAGCACGCACGCCACACCCGCAGCCGTATCTACCAATACATGCACAGGGACTCATGCAAGCTTAATCTGATGCTGGACATTTAATGCTGTTACTTGTCTTGCATTTCAGCAGTGCATGCTGGTTACAAGCTTTCAAAACAACAACACAAATATATGGATATCTAGCATCGGGAATACCAAGCAAATATCACACACAGACACAACTAATGAAACTGAAACACAAACAGAACGCAATAAGCACTCACAATGTTTCAATGTGTGTGTGTGGTGTGTGTGTGTGTGGTGGGAAGGCATTGATCAAAGCAGCTTAATAGCTAGGTTCAACACTGTACTGTTCCTGTTGCGAGCTGAAGGCTACTTCAGTCCTCATTACAGCCTCCGACAGGAGGCAGAGACAGGAAAGGAAGGACAAGGAAATGAATCCTCTGCAACTCTGAATCTCCATAAATCACAGCAGCACACAAAGAACACTTTAGCTCCTCTCAGAAAGCAGAAACCTGCACACACAAACACAGAGCCACATGCACTTATGCCTAAATTTAGATATACACTTTAATGGGAGACAAACACACATGGAGGCTGCATGCACACACCCACACACAAAAGCAGCAGCGTCAGTGCATTTTATTTCAACTCCTCATCTGGCTGCTGTAAAAACAAGCCTGTCCCAGTGGGCTGGAAACTCTTTCCCTATTAAAGTTACACTTTTTCTAAAATCCAGGTACGTTAAAACAAGTCACTTCCTGGCTGCCACGAGCAGGACTAATCCCCAGGCAGCTCAAGTCACATGTTACTGAGTGACACTGCTACAAATACAGTATTTTATTAAAAATGTGAACTTGACAGAAAACTGGCCAAAAGCTTTGATCTGTTGAGTTTCAGAGCTCAAACTAATCTATACCCGGCCTTCTGCCTAAAAACATGCAGATCGTGCTGCAAGGTAGCAGCAGTCGAGATCTTGAAAGGGGGCAAATTTACACGAACCAAGGGTTTCTATTTTTATGACCTATTCGCAGAACTTTTTGACCTTATGCTTGAAGCTCAGTGCCAACTATGTCCTAAATATCTGCGGGACACCACAGCTTCTAATGCTGCCCACTAATTATCGCCATATATCTGCACCCTCATCGCATTTTTTCCTGCCCCAAGGCTTTTGACCATAGATAAAGGTTGGCAATAAGAGGATGGAGTAACCCCCGCTTTTGCACCTTGCACATCCTGACCTAATGATGCCAAGAGGACAGTGCATAAGCTGCCAAAACACTCTCCATTTTAACAGCCTAATTAGCAAACTCCAAGAACAAGCCTGACTTCAAGCTGAGAATGAGAAGGTGGTTTTTATTTAACTGCAGCACACTGGTGGCACCTCAATTATGGTTGAAGCAACAGCCGTTAACGAATTTGATGCACCCAAATGTGTGCTTCAACAACACCGCACAAAACAACAACAGAGAGACAAAACCACAGGAGGACTTAGAACAGGACTTACCTATGATGGAGAACCCGCCGAGGCAACAATCATCACAGAACATGGAAAATAAAATCAACAAAATTAACAATTACAGTTTGGCCTTTTGGAACCGTTATACTTCAAGGAGACGGGGTAAGAATTGTTATTGCGTAACACCTTTAGTGAAAAAACAGGACACCTGCTTTTATTTTCAACCTATTTTTCCAATAAAGACAGGCAGCTACAGTAGTGAGGAAAACAGCGTTAACTGGATGCAGGAAAAAGAAGACAGAGTGACACCATAACCCCTGGATGCAAAGGAAAGGGATAATGATCACAGGGTTAACAGAGACCTGGACAGAAGAGAAAATTACAGGTTTCGGTTTGATTTGGTGAAGATACCTACTGGTGCTGCTAGGAAGGAAGACTGTGAATGGTTAGTAGTGTCACACCTGTCAACAGCAACACTGTTAGTCATGAGAACATCTCAGCAGTGCATCAGTGGGAACAGGATACTACAGATAAAAGGGATGTTTCAGTTTCTTTTAAGTAGTTCTGTATAAGGTGCTGATTCGTACTCAGTGTATTATATTCAGCTTCCTCCCAGTTAAGAGATGCAAAGCGTATACGTACTGCAGGTGTTTAAAACATCAAAGATGAGGCCCCGCTAAATGAGCAACTCTGTCTTCTGCAAGGTAACAGTGCTGTCTTTGTCAAAGTACTTATAGCTGTTAAGATAGAGAGGCGATGGCTTCAGGAAACTTGTGTCTAGTAGTAGTGTTGAGTCCTGAAAATACTCTAAATATAGCTTAAGTTACACTGACACTGGCTTCGAGTACTGATTAATACCTTATACGATCCCACTGCAATGAAACCCAAACATCCCTTTAGAGTCAAGGCAATCCACAGTTGTTGTTGGTCAACACTTCAATCCATGCGTTAGTCACTCAAAAACAGCCAGCAAGCCTCAGCCAAGTCTTTAGACAAATGTATCCATGCAAGAAAACAGAACGAATGGGTGTAATGATTGACATAACCCCTGATGAATATAATACACACAAGCAATCGGTTCTGCTCAAGATATATCGGACGTCAGTTTCAAATATGGTAAGTACCCAAGCTGGATTGCAACATGCATGGCAACCATTTGTCTACATGTTTTAGTTACTTTATGTATTTCTACGTTGTCCAGGGGTGACTACAACCAACCTTCAACGAGGGGAACATCTTGATTGGCCACAGCTGGTTCTTCCATGGGATCAGCAAAGCTGGGAAAGAAGGGCTTAGCTGCAGGATTAAGACCAGATCCTGGAACTGCCAGAGGGGGGACCGATGGGGGGGAAGAGGGGCTGGTGACAGGCGATGCCATTGGAGAGAACCTTTTAGCTTCTGGGGAGGTTGGACTCTTAACAGAGGATGAAGAAGATGAAGAGCGTGGTTTCTTGGATTGTTTTGGGGATGATTTGCCTTCTTTGAGCTCTCTGGCTTGGAATTCCTGTGCCGTAGTTTTTGGGGAACGGAGAGGTGCTGGGCTTGGGGTGTCGAAGTTTAGGCCTAGGGGTAAAGGATGACCTAGCACACCCATGTCAGCAAAATTAAATAAATCGCTGTTGCTGCTCATATTTGAGCTGTTCAGAACCCATGAAGCATCAGACGGCGAGAGAGGTGGTGCTGAGGCTAACATCTCACCTTCAGGGGAACAATTTGGGCTTGGCTGGGTGGCAGGGCTGAAGGCTGAGGTGTCTGCCTCAGGCGTGGCTTGCTCACAACATTCCTGGAGAGAACTGCTGTTGTCAAACATGCCGCTGTCTACCAGATTACCAACTGCTGCTTCATCCTCTGGAGAAAAAGGTGGCGAAATAGCCTCTTTGCTGTTGCCCAGACTTGCATTTTCGGTTTCCATCAAGAGATCAAATGGGTCACAACATGGAGGGGCCACAGGGAAGGAACCGAGTGATTTGCCGTTGGTGGTAGAGGGCATAGTAAACGGAGCTGCTGTGGCTTTCAGCTCACTGTTCAGGACCAGTGGGCTAATGGGAGCAGCTCCTGGGGAGAAAAGATCCTGAGACAGAGGGGAAGATACCAAGCCTTCATCTGGGTAGACCTCCTTTTTCCAGGGGCTCTGGCTTGAATCTTCATCTGCCAAGTAGGCCTCAAGGTTGTCCAGAGTTGAACTCCCAAGATCCATCATGTCCTCCTCTGTAATGTTAGAGGTCACAGCAGATGAAGGAACAAATGGTTCTGCCACTCCCCACTCCTCTGGAAGCTTTTTCCTGCTCTTCCCCTTCTTCCCTCGGCCTCCACTCTTCCCAAGTTGCTCCTCCCAACCACCCTCTGCTTTATCCCTCCTTGGGCCAATCCTATGATAAAACTCCTCTGTTGGTCGGGTGCTTTCTCCCAGTGCTTGCATCCCAGGGTGGCCCCTGCTCTCCAGTTGCTCGTAGGATCCCTCATCTTTCTGTCGTCTTTTCTTCTTCTTCTTTTGTTTTCGGTCTGATCCATCCCCGTCCCTTTCGTCGCCTCCAGCATAGGCAGCGCTCTCACGGCTAGGCCAACTGTCAGGTGGGTCCTCAGGGCTGGCTGCAAGATGGCTGGCATGTCGAGCAATCACTGTGGTGACACTTGGAGTAAAAGGGAGGTCTGTTGACAGGCAGCCAGCCTGGTCTGGCCAGCCTAAGGCACCTTGTTGTGGGTGAAGAGGGCATAGTTTAAGGTAGGTAAAGATAGATATGTGCATATTAACTTTTTTCCCTTAGTCTAAAACAAACAATACGGGGAAAGCCCAAAAAGTTGATTCAGGGTTGGTTTGAGTCGGGGGTCAAGGAGGCCATTTACGTGAAAAAGCAAAGACCATCTCTGAATCGAGGAGTATGAGGTACTCATGGCCATTGATCAGTGGTCTTTGATCAATGGTCATGACAATTTTCATACTAATGATCACGAAGCTGACCTCACAGCCCATTGTTCATTCAGTGGTGCTAATTTGTACTGTTCATAAATGTAGTGGAAATCTGGATTCAGCTGAAGAAGTGAACTGGATGAAACGTTTCTCCCACGGAAAACGTCCAGATGAACAGAATCAACTTTTTGGGATTTCCTTACCTGGATGATTGAGCATGCACCAAAACGGACAGAGAAATATCACACAGAGGCAAATAAATCACAAAAAGAAGACTGGGATACTGATTACACAAACAGCGTAACATTTTATAGCCTCATTTCTGTTGCCCTTTAGTGAAGAAAGTGTGCATGTTCTCATATTCTTTAAGAGGATCTACTTACTTACAGTGGTCATATTGGCAATATTATGTTTCAAATAATAAGCTCAGCTTATTTGGAACTAATCAAAAAATAAAAAGGTTTCAGACTAGTCCAAATGCTCAGCTTCACACAGTTGTTTCTTTATAATGTCAGTGATTGGAAATAGTCTTTATACGGTCATGGCAGACACACATATCAGCACACAGGCTCCGCCCAGCAGCTGGTTAAAGTTTGTGCTTGTGAGGGGCAGCCAACCAGAATAAAGTTGGATTTAAAGGAGAGGAATTAAACAGTCAAACTTGTTTCAGACAATGGTTGAAATGTGGAGCTGCACAGAGGCCTAGTGAAAGATTAATGAAGAGTCTAAGAATCAGCTACAAATGGAAATAATACAACTTTAACACAGAGCGGATAAAGTAATCCAAACCAAGCCGTGATAGTCTGAAGATTTCTTCTAATGTAATACTGACTGAGCAAATGGATAGTGACAATTAAACATACACACACACACTTATATGCAGTATATGAGCAACTTAAAGGATGGAGACAATAGGCTAATTTTGGGCGACTGACTCAGAGCAGCCTTGAGGACTAGTACAGTGTGTACACTCACAATTAAGCCAGTAGCAAATGACATAGCTTTGTGCAGGCACATGAGAATGTGTGCATGTAAGTATGTAGTACCTAGAGTGAAGTGCCCAACATGCACACAATGATAGACACAGAAAGACGTGGAAAAATATCAAGAAGAATGCTTAATGGTCCCACAGAAAGGAGGTCAAACACAGGTCACTTTACTGTAACTACAGCAGACTCCATTAGTTTTGTGCCACAGTTTAACATTGCTTCAGTAATGAAGGGCATTTATAATGGATGGCAGTAGTCAACCTGATTTCAGTCTAGAAGGGAGACGGTAAAGATAGGATGGCATATGCACGATACAGGAGTGCTAACAAGAGCAGCGGGGACATCGTCCACTGAGAGGAGGGGTGGCCCAGTTTGTTTCTAGATCTCAGGTATATACATAAAGGTACACAGCTGAAGAAGAACAGCTAAAGTGGAGCAGCTGTCAGGACCCACACAGTACAGTACAGCAGCTCTCTGGAGGGCCATTTTTCATATTAACAAACACATGACACAACTGTGCTCTGTATGTATCAGGGGAAGCAGAAACACATCAAACGAAAGTACTGCAGTGTTTGTGCTGCAAAGGCTCGTTATTCTGGATATTTTCTAAAGGACTAGAGATGGAGTTTGTTACTGTGTATTGTCATGTAAAGTTGTCCCAGTGGGATAATGTTACAAAAAACTGTAAATGTTCCTGACCTGCAGTACCAACATGCACATATCAGCCACAACATTTAAAGCACTTATATGTGAAGCGAACGACACTGATTATCTCAGTGTAAACTTCCAGGGCTGAAACGCCAACGCCGAACTGCCAGAAACGACAATTTGTCCAACGGCCACTTTAGGCTGGCTCCAAAATGCTCATGATCTCAGACTTCAGCTATGAAATGAGCATGATTGGTACAAAAGTGGCAGCCGTGACTCAAACAGCTCATCGAGTAATTAAAAGGTCAGTGGTTTGATCCCCACCTCCTCCAGGACGCATGTCCACATGTCTTTTGACAAGATGCTGAACTAAACGACCCTGATGCATCCGTCAGGGTCGTGTGTGTGTGTGTGCAATAGTTTGCAAGAACTTCAAGTCATAGAGTCAAAATGACTGTGTGAATATGGCCTGTATTAAAAAGTGAAATGAAATCTCAGAGTACAAAATATGAAGTGAAACTGGCTTCAAAGGGGTTACGAACCAACAAGCATACAGTAAGATTTACAAATATAATGTGACTGCGATCCTCACGCAAGATTTTACAAATGTGTACCTCCAAACCTGAATAAATAGCACGCACCACTTCTTAAGTTTGGCTTCACACATTGGAAAACGTTCTTGTTCAAAACAAACCTACCACTTACAAAAGAAGTACAGTGGCTTGCAAAAGTATTCGCCCCCTTGAACTTTTCCACATTTTGTCACATTACAGCCACAAACATGAATCAATGTTATTGGACTTCCACGTGAAAGACCAACACAAAGTGGTGCACACGTGAGAAGTGGAACGAAAATCATACATGACTCCAAACATTTTTTACAAATAAATAACTGCAAAGTGGGGTGTGTGTAATTATTCAGCCCCCTTTGGTCTGAGTGCAGTCAGTTGCCCATAGACGTTGCCTGATGAGTGCTAATGACTAAATAGACTGCACCTGTGTGTAATCTAATGTCAGTACAAATACAGCTGCTCTGTGACGGCCTCAGAGGTTGTCTAAGAGAATATTGGGAGCAACAACACCATGAAGTCCAAAGAACACACCAGACAGGTCAGGGATAAAGTTATTGAGAAATTTAAAGCAGGCTTAGGCTACACAAAGATTTCCCAAGCCTTGAACATCCCACGGAGCACTGTTCAAGCCATCATTCAGAAATGGAAGGAGTATGGCACAACTGTAAACCTACCAAGACAAGGCCGTCCACCTAAACTCACAGGCCGAACAAGGAGAGCGCTGATCAGAAATGCAGCCAAGAGGCCCATGGTGACTCTGGACGAGCTGCAGAGATCTACAGCTCAGGTGGGGGAATCTGTCCATAGGGCAACTATTAGTGGTGCACTGCACAAAGTTGGCCTTTATGGAAGAGTGGCAAGAAGAAAGCCATTGTTAACAGAAAACCATAAGAAGTCCCGTTTGCAGTTTGCCACAAGCCATGTGGGGACACAGCAAACATGTGGAAGAAGCTGCTCTGGTCAGATGAGACCAAAATGGAACTTTTTGGCCAAAATGCAAAACGCTATGTGTGGAAAACTAACACTGCTCATCACTCTGAACACACCATCCCCACTGTCAAATATGGTGGTGGCAGCATCATGCTCTGGGGGGGCTTCTCTTCAGCAGGGACAGGGAAGCTGGTCAGAGTTGATGGGAAGATGGATGGAGCCAAACACAGGGCAGTCTTGGAAGAAAACCTCTTGGAGTCTGCAAAAGACTTGAGACTGGGGCGGAGCTTCACCTTCCAGCAGGACAACCACCCTAAACATAAAGCCAGGGCAACAATGGGATGGTTTACAACAAAACATATCCATGTGTTAGAATGGCCCAGTCAAAGTCCAGATCTAAATCCAATCCAGAATCTGTGGCAAGATCTGAAAACTGCTGTTCACAAACGCTGTCCATCTAATCTGACTGAGCTGGAGCTGTTTCAAAGAAGAATGGGCAAAGATTTCAGTCTGTAGATGTGCAAAGCTGGTAGAGACAGACCCTAAAAGACTGGCAGCTGGAACTGCAGCAAAAGGTGGTTCTACAAAGTATTGACTCAGGGGGCTGAATAATTACACACACCCCACTTTGCAGTTATTTGTTTGTAAAAAATGTTTGGAATCATGTATGGTTTTCGTTCCACTTCTCACGTGTGCACCACTTTGTGTTGGTCTTTCACGTGGAAGTCCAATAACATTGATTCATGTTTGTGGCTGTAATGTGACAAAATGTGGAAAAGTTCAAGGGGGCCGAATACTTTTTGCAAGCCACTGTAGACACAGATCACATGGCATGCCCACATGGAGCTTTAAGACAAATTTCATGCTGCCAGATTCAAATCCCAGCGGGAAACTGGGACATCTGGGCTTCCACTGTATTCGTGTATGTTTTTTTTTTTATTCTATCGTTTGTTTGTTTTGTTTTCAAAGTGGTTATCCATACAGTTTATGGATGCAGATCAACAGAAAGGTTTGCTCATTTTAGCTGACACCCTACCGCTCCATCCAAATAAGGGACTCTAAAAAACTTTCAAATGGACTGATGCGTCATTATCTCACAGCAGTTTCATGTTGCAGATCCTGGCTTTCATTTAGCTGTTACTCTGAGGATTTCTAGAACTCTCTAAGATGTCATACCCAGTTTCTTCTGTACTTTCTAATATATCTTCATTTTGTCAATAATGGCAGCTGCAAAGTCAGAAGTATTATGTTACAAAAGTATTTAACATACAGTTTCTTAGCCTTTTTGGATATTTTGTATTTTAATGATGACTCAGGATATCTCTGGAATACAAATGTCTACTGGGCCAGAATGATTATTATTATTAGATTATCATTTGTACATTGTTACATCTGCTCAGTGCAGTTTATTGTTGCACTGGGCTGTCAGTTGGTGTCATGGCAGTCAGACGAAGGTTCAAGCATGTGCAGTCTGGATCTTGAAGAGGGAGGGGGCTAGGGTTTGCTGCAATGTTGAGTCACTCTGTGTTCCCGAGTGCTTCACAGGCAGACATAAAACACACACACACTTCAATGGGCAGCTGTAGAAAAGCGGCTGGACTTTATCTTGAAGACTTTTCACCTCCAATAAGAGAAGCTTCTTCAGTTCTAAGACCAAATGGTGGAGAGGCCCAGGTATTTAAGCCCTAGTGAGAGAGTCGTCCCTGACGAGGGGAGGTGCACTGTTGGTCTAAACTCCCATGGCAAATTGGTCCTGGGTGAGGGACGAGACAAAGAGCCATTCAGAAAACCCCTACGAGCAGAACACCAAGGGACCAGTTCACCTTACTGGGATAGGGTTACCGGGGCCCCGCCCTGGAGCCAGGACCGGAGAGGGTGCCCGAGGGTGAGTGTCTGGTGGCTGGGCCTTAGTCGATGGGGCCCGAAAGGGACATGGGCCAATCCTCCTGCAGGCCCACCACCTACAGGAGGCGCCACAGGAGTCGGGTGCATTGTGTGCTGGTCTGCTTGGGTTGCTGCCCCCGCAACCCGGGCCCGGATAAGTGGAGGAAGATGGATGGACACTGAGGTGAATAGAAACCTCAGCACTGAAGTTTACCTGAAGCCCCCACACACACGGACCAGTACCTCCTCTTTGACTCCCACCACCCTCTGAAACACAAACCTGGAGTAATCCAGTTTCGATGATCCCGTCCCAGATGCCTTAACACCCACTCGCATCTTGTGCCAGGTGATCTGAGTAGGTCACATGATAGGGTGAGGCAAGTTCTCACAATGTTTTCACTGGAAACCTCTGCTGATAATGACCACGCCCTTTTTCACACCTCATGTGATGAGGCACGTGATCAATAGGCTCCTCCTTCCTCTTTAGGAGCAACTTCCACTACAGCTTAAACAGCCTGTTCGTTGGTTTTGTTTCTGACTCGAATTCATTTTTTACAATTATCCAAAAACATTTGTCAATAATGACAATTAAGAAAACTACTGACACCAATACTGATGTTATTCAGGAATATTTTATTATTATTAATATTATTATTATTATTATGTGACTCGTCTGCATTAACTACACTTTCTGAGCATCATGAAATCTGAGTGAGTGTTTGGAGAAAGAAACTGTAGTTTGAAGACAGTATGTGTGTGGCTGGATACTCTGAGATCAAGCCTCAGTATCAGAAGACTGCAGACACACAATCGTTGGGGTTCTACTAGATTTAAAGGTTCAGCCTATAAATCTACATGGAGCTGTGACAGCTTTCACTAAGTCCATCTGAACAGCAAAGAAACGACACTGCATTATGCTTCTCCTACCCAACGTAGAGCTGGGCGATATGAGATTTTTTCATATCACGATATGTTTTTTCATTTCAGGCGATAACGATATATATCACGATATAAGCCAAATAACTATATTTGTAAGATTTAAATGTGCCGTTGCTCACAAGTAAAATGTGAAATAATCAGCAGCTTGTTTTGATTTAAATATTTATTTCCCATAATAAGTTCAACAGGGTAGATGTACTTAAGGAACATGAGACTTTTTCAGATAAATAAAGGCAAATATTGCAAACTACACAAAAGGCAGCCGCTAAAGCGTTTAAGTTTCAAAATAGAACAAACGAAACAGGCTGCTAAATTGTCAATTCCACTTAGAAACAAAATATTAATTCTAAAAATAAATCTTAGTTTGTTTTACAGAAGAACAGACAAAATTGACTAACTTTTGTCAATATCAAATAAACTGAGAACTAAAAGGAAATTCTCCATCTCTCCTTGTTGTATAGCTGAGCTTTTCAAACAGTTTTAACAGTTACTTTATTCTGACAAAAGCCGAATGACGAATTAGCGCTTCCAGTCAGAGACTGAGCTGCACCGCTTTATTGTATTTCCAGACTTGCTTTCGGCACATTTACAGTGCGCGCTGCTCTGTTTTTTGTCAGAATTGAAATAGCTGAAACACCTTCACACTACGGAGCTTCTGTGGCTCTTCCGTTCGACAATCTCTCCGGCGTTGGAACCATCATCTGTTTTCTCTTCGGTAACCTTCGGTCACGCTCTCGGTTGATGTTTCTCTAGTCGGCACACTCGTTTCCTCCATTACCAGGCGGCACGGCGGCTGGCTGCTTCCCAAACAAATACACATGTGCGGCTTGGCACTTGTGCTGTACGTAACAAGTCACGTGATGTGACGCTGCGGCTGGGATTGGTTCAGCTCTGCGCTACTTAATTTGGATTGGGTGTTTTTTTTGTTTTTTGTTTTTTAAGAGGACAAGAGCGGTGAGGCCTATCGCAATAGTTTAATTTTTCTATCGAGAAAAAGTTATTTCGCGATACATATCGTTATCGTTCTATCGCTCAGCTCTAACCCAACGTAAGACTTTTCCTTACTAGGACTTTTGCTGATCATTCAGGATTTTTACCCACGCTTAGTGTTTGTTTCCTGCTCCTGCTATTTGAGGCTGTTTGGGAATTTACAGTTAGATCCATAAAGTTTTGGACAATGACATTTTTTGTAGCTTTGCGTCTGGATTCACCACAGTGAACTTTAAAACAATCTGACTGCAGACGTCTAGCTTTAATTCAAGGGGCTGAACACAAACGTTTTAGGAATGACAGACATTCTTAAACATAGCCAACCACTTCTGGAGGCTCTGTGTGTACAGTACATCACATTTGTTTTCACTCCTGTAGCTTTTCCTGACATACACAAACCTTCACTTTTGGGGTCTGAGAAGAACAAGCCCTGTTAGCTGATCTAAAAGAGCCTCTAATGGGTGCATAGTCACAATGAGTCTGCAGACTGATTAACAGCTGACCACCTGCAGTTACAGGTTGACGCCTCGGCTGCTGTGACGCTTTTGTGCATTTTAGCACAGCTCTGTCAAGTGACACAAGCCACAGCAAGACAACAAGTAAAACTCTGCTTCTCTAGGATGGCACGCACACTGAACTGGAGAGCAGCAGAGTCTGCGATCGGCCGGTCCAAAGTCGTAAAGAGTGGACAGTGAAGGACACAGACAGCTGAGCGTGTCTTTGTGCAAGTATGCTAGCACCGATAGAACACAGAGATCACTGACCTGCACACTGACCTCCTTTCTGCAATCAGCTACACCAACATGTACAGCACGAGTGACGAGTGCAAGCATAACAGGAAACACTGCTTCCAAACGGAGCAGTTATTGTGGTGCAGGGATTGGAAGAAGATATACACACACCTACATTATGAGGACATGCTCTTAGACACAAAAGGTTCAATAGCTCACTGATGTGGTCAGTTCATTTCCATTTGTGTTTTTGTCCACATCATTCAAGTATGTGTGTTTCAAAAATAATTTCAGGTGAGATTATTTTCAAGTTTTGACTTAATTTAAGGGAAAACAAGAAAAATCAACACAGTTTGAGCGAATTTTAAATGCACAGGAAATTCAAAGGCGCCGATCCGTAGACGAGCTATTTGGAGAAGCTGAAACTAAAGTTACCTTGTGCTTTAGTATAGATTAAAAAACAAAAACTGGCGTTGAAGAAAAACACTGTGGCGTGTGAGTCTTACCTGCTGATACATCCAAAGGGCTGCGAGGAGCTTGTGGTTCGGGCAGCATGGGGCTGTGCTCCTTAGGGGCGACTGATCCCGCTGGAGGTGTGAGAATCTGAGGATCTGCAATACTTGGAGGCTTTTCTGCTTGAAGCGGTGCAGCTCCCACCTCCACATTCATCCCAATCCCTCCAGGCTGGGAGAAACCTGAGGGAAAAGAAAGCAGACAGACAGGTAAACCTTCTCTTTGCACCGACAGCATTACTCACTATGACATGAAGAGAAGAGGAAGAAACAGTAAGAAGGTCAAAGAAAACACCACATACAACCTGAATGCAGTCAACATTACAGCTCTGAATACGCTCGTAGAGGGGAGGGGCCTGAATATACACAGCATGTGTGAGAGATGAGGTCATGAACGTGGTCACGTCAATGAATGAGACCCTTCACCTGCATGAGTCCCAAACTGATGCACGTGTCAGCTGTACTTGTATAGGTCAGAATGTGTGTGTGTGTGTGTGTGTGTGTGTGTGTGTGTGTGTGTGTGTGTGTGTGTGTGTGTGTGTGTCCAAGCCTGCAGGGTATTTTGGTGGCCCAGAGACGACAGGTCTCATTAAGACAACAATGAGAGCTGGCTCTGCAGAGGCTGGAATGGTGTGTGTGTGTCACTCTGCAAACTACCAGCAGATACCAAGCCAGTGACGGCTAAAGCTCTGCATGCAGCCAACAAGGGTCACATCCACAAATGCAATTCATCAGCGTGGACAACTATTGGCTATTCTGGGGCAAAGTTCCTGGTTGGAAGTCGCATTTTTAATGAGGAAGGAAATTAATGAGCTGTAATCATCCACAGTGATGAAGGCTAAGGTATGTTTGCAGAAACTGAGCACAGTGATTGTTCTGGCAGGCAGCAGGCAGGCAGAGCTTCAGCGCTGATATTATAATAATGGAAATATATATCTATAAATGAAAGTCACGTGCTTGAGTCCGTTCCCTCAAAATATTTTTGTTTTTCTTTTAGTACACAATGCTGAAATCAAATACACCAACAAAACAGGTACAAATAAAAGTCTGTTCACCAGTGGTGTCAAACACCGACCCAACAAAGACTCCAAACGTTGGACTTGTTAACTGTAAGTTTTACAACTTCTTCCACTGAGAAACACCAAAAGACCAAATGCAGCTGTTCAAACGTCTCTTACTGACTGTAACAGGGTGCTGGAAATGTCAGTGCTCAGGGTTGGTTGCTGCCTCAGGGACTTTGCTTTGGTAGTAATCGATTCAACTATGAAATCCAAATCATATCAAAGAGTGTTTGACTTTAATGTGAAGCTAAACAGAGCAGTCACTGTGAGAACGTGTTAGCAAAGCCAAAGAAGGAACGGCTCAAACACGAGGAAAATCACTGAGATCCCAACACATCCATTTTAATATGGTATCAATTTGAGTTTCTCAGGTGACTTCCTGCTTGAGTTATCGTGTTGCCCGCTCAGCCGTCAGCTGCGAAAGGCTAGAAATACAGATACTTACGATATGATGCTGTAGCTACTGTACCGCCAAAATTTTAAGAAGCCATCAACAGGATGTGAAGACAGTGACTTTAGCCCAGAACATATATTTAATAATAGTTCTGTCATACATGATAATTAGTCACACAGAGTAGTGCAACATGCAGATGAAGCCTGGAAAGCAAAAGGAGGAACGACCTAAACTGGAGCAAAACCAGAGTAAACACTGGAGTAGCCGTCCATGACCGGAGAAAGCTCCGCACAATAAATGGTCATGAGAATGAAAATGTTGAACTCTCAAATGTTTCTTCTGTGACGGGAAGATAAAAATGGACCTGGTTCTGAAGAATGGAGCTAACTGACAGTCTCTGCAAAAAGCCCCGTGTCTGCACAGAGAGGTCAGGAGTGCACGGTGCTCAACTTCATGACTTCAGTGCTACTCGGCTGCTCTGAGGTTAACACAATATTTGATACTGTAAACACCTCAAAATCCACATATGCACACAGGATACAAAGCCCTTACTTTAAATATACACAACAGATAATTACAGTCTTCATATTCTGAAATATGACAATATTTGACGAGATCAATGCTGCAGACACAACACAGCACTTCATCATGTGTAGCAGGCTCTCCATGCATGAGTGAGCCCTCTGTGTTTTTAAATAGGAGACTGTAGTGACACAGACCCTATCAGACAGTGTTGCTGAGTAATGATAAGCAACATTCAATTACATATCTCACACATGCACACACACACACACACACACACACACACACACACACACACACACAGTTAATATCTCAGTACTGCTGTTACAGCACTCACATCTGTGATTCTGTTAGGAGGAAATATTGGGAGGGTACCTGAAAACGCTCCCATCAGGTTAGCATCCATCTTTTGTGCAGGGCTGGTCTGAAAGCCCAGAGGATTAGAATAACTTGCCACGGAGACTGGCAGCAGGGAAGGAGGGAGCAATGGAAAAGGTGAAGAGAAGACAAGAGAAGAGAGAGAGCAATGAGACGCAGGCAAATATATAGAAGAGAAGTCGACTGAGTGGAGGCGCCACTGGGCGTGACAGCGTTAACAATTCAAAAGGTGTGACGTGAGGGCAGACAGCAAAGAGGAGAGCAGATACAAATCATTATTTATAATCTATATACAGTCTAAGGCTACGTTCACACTGCAGGTGAAAGCGCATCAAATCTGATTTTTCTGACCCTATGCGACCCATATCCGATCGTGGTCTGACAGTGTGAACGGCACAAATCCGATATTTTCAAATCCGATCTGGGTCACTTTCATATGTGGTCCTGAATCCGATACAAATCAGATGTTTCAGAAAGCGACTGCTGTTTGATGGTCATGTCGCATTAAATCCATCTTTTACATCACTGACACGAGACAGACGCCAATTATCAGCGCCGGAGAAGACATCGTGAACGCTTCCTGTCCATCCAGCGAAACTGTTGGGAAGACAACGTGAACATTTTATTTGTACTGTATAATCTGCAGATTCTGACAGAAATCTGAAACTATCCTTTGAAGCACCGCTCCTCTAAAACAGCAATAAGGATCATTATTAGGTTATTTACATTATTATGTGAATAACAAAATAACTTAAAGCAAAAATTGGGAAACGTAAAGTCCGAAGTCTTTATATTAAGGCCATCAGTCACACAATACTGTTGCTCTGGATCTAAACAGAGCGCGTTGTGCGTGACGTCTTCTTTTGCGCATGCGGCCGCTTTGAGCGTTCACACTAGAGCGCGTTTGCTGACGCATTTTATTTGTAGTGTGAACGAGCAGACAAAAAAATCGGATTTGATCAAAAAATCGGAATTGAGCATCAAGACCTGCAGAGTGAACGTAGACTATGTTGCTCTGTGTTGGAATGATGCTAGAAATACTTTAAACAGAAACACGAGTGGGAATCAAAGGAGTGGCCCAAAGAGGCTGAGCCTCTCAGGCCCGTTGCATCTTTTAAGAGTAAAATCTTTACTTTAAAATGAAGACATTTAAACTACATTTATAGAATAATTTGGGTTTTTACCATGTAATGCACATAATTTGTATCTACATTGGAGAAAGACAAAAAACATTAGCAAATAAGCTGCATGGGTTTGGAAAAGTGGTGGCTACACTCTGAGGCTGCTCCACCATGCAAAGCAAAGTAACGTGAAGCTCCAACTGATGCAAACATTTTAATCAACAATTTATATATAAATATTTATACATATATTCAATGTCAGTTTTCTTAAATCCTCCCTGGACATCATGTTCATTGCTTCCAGTTAGTGATACACTTGCTTTGTGTGTATATGTGATGCCCAAATTCTATCTAGAGCTAATTCTGAGACACAGAAAACCTTGAGATGGTTTGGATATGGGGCAGTCACTGGTTTGGAAGCTACAAAGTCAGACTCGAGCACTGGTCCAGTCCAGTTTTTCTGATCCAAGTCAAAAACGAGATCATTTCCTGAAAATGTCCCACTGTGACCACAGAAGGTCCAAAAGATGTCATGAATCAGTGTTAACAAGTTAAGATGAAAGGATGATACTGTGGAACCATTAAACTCTGTACCTGATAAGAAGTCTGAAGCCAAGGCCTGCTGCTGGTCAAGCGAGTGTGGCCGCACCTCTCCCTGCGGCTCCGGGTGCGACGCTGCCGTCTGTCCCCCCGAGGTCAGTTTACTACCTGCAGCCGCAACACAGATGACTGAATGTTAGTTCACTCACCTCGCTGATGATGCTGATGTTTTCATTTTAATGACACAAGGCTACCAAAATCACACAAACATGCTGGCGTACACATTACACAAATACAACAGGCATTGCCAAAATATACACAGTTGCACGGAGGGTTCTGTTGCACGAAAGAAAGACGCACACAGACACACAACTGTACTCTCACCTGCTAAATTTCCTCCAAAAGCAGATATCCCAGTGCTACACAACCAACAATCAGTGGTGTTTGCTATGTGCTGCTCAGTGCCTCTGTGTCTCCACTGCAGCCTCAGCTGACTGTGAGCTACTAACACTGTGAACCCCCAGTCACACACATACACACATACACATGCAAAATCACCACACACAGAGACACAAACACACAGACACACACACGCGATCACAGTCGGGGAGTCTGGCTTTGGTGTGGTGACGTTTTACTGTCTGTCTAGTTCAGGTCCCAGGCCCCGCCAGCTAGCGCCTCCCCTCACACTGCCTGACTTCGCACAGCCCTCTCCTTTCCTCTCTAACCCTGTAATCATCCTTCCACTCTTGTCCAACAAGTCCCAGACCTCCAACTGATTGTTTGGGTGGTAAAAACGGAAAGAGTCTACGGAATAAGGACGAGGAGGGAAAGGCAGGCTGCCGTCAGCGAGGACGCAGAGAGGAATTGATCAGAAGTTTCAGTGAGAAGAGATAAGAAAAGCAGAAAAGAGGATTTCTAGGATGAGCGAGCGTAAAAGAGCAGACAAACAGAGCAAGGAATAGAAGAAACGGGAAGGGACTGAGGAAGGGGAGTAATGGAGGGAGGGGAGTAGCTGCGGAGAGAAGGAGGGATACACCGTTGGCAACCCTCTCCTAGCTGTGTCCACAGAGGGTGACAGTGAGGCGAACAGACAGGACGCCACCCAAAGTCAAAAAAGCTTTCATATATCAGACGTGCACGGGGGCCGTGGTGGGGTGCGCATCGTCTGTCTCGACAGGAGGCAGAAAACATTCCGTCGGCAGGGTCACCATTCGCTCAAAAACACTGGTGCTCGAGCGCAGGCTGGATTGGGTCGGTCCCTCTGTCTCACCAATGAGATCACAGGCTACATACAATCAGGCACATATTTCTACTGCTATGGTTCTGTCCAAGGTGCTGAAACCAGCAGGAGCAGAGCCTGAAGTGCACAGTATGGAACCTTGCTCCCTAATCTGTACACGAACCACCACTCGATAAAGAAGATTAGGAAGATATTTCAAATATTTTTCAGTTCGCTCTGATTCTGTGCTATTATTAGAAACACCATACAGTCTGCTGGGCACCCATCACTCAAAGAAAACATCTCTAAGGCAACAGCAGAAGTTGTACTAGCAGCCAGAACCAATCGGTCAGAAGCCTTTGTAACCGTGGTCTCTGCACGCTTCGTATGACCTTGCTTCACTTCCAGTCAGAGCTGTTCATACATGTGGGGTTACAGCGTTCCATAATCCAGCATCGACCTTACACCCACCCATAAAATAACTGTAAAAAGAAAAGAATGAAACAAATTACTTCTACATAAATTGCACAGGTACATTGGGAACAGTTCATAATACAGCCCACTAGTCCAATCACGCCACCGAACATTTATTTTTCTATTTTTATGCAGCACTGGCGGCTCGTGGAGTTAGCGACATATGCTAGCCGCGCCACAGAGCTGTAGCAGCACAGTTAGAGATGCATTTTTAAAAGTCTGCACGTCATCAGCAGACACTCTAACTGCCTGCTAAAGACTTGCTGGAACTATCTGAAGGCTAAATGACCCCCGAGACCATTCCCGACCTTAACCACACTCTTAATGGTGTTAGAGTGTTTTCCAAAGTGATTCATGATGAGAGGAAAATAAATGTACAAGTGTAGATTTAGTCCAAACGGTTCTCATGTTTCCTCCTGTTTCCGAATGCGTTGGTGGGTGACCGGAAAGCGTAACATACCAGCGATTTGTCACATGGCGTAGCGTGTTACGCTTCAGGAGTACGAATGTGTTGGATGTAAAGACGCTGAATCCTGAAGACTAACAGGACTCTCATGTTCCCAAAGCCTCTGGGTTAAACTTCCCTTTTTGGATCTTTGTTTTATTTAACATCAATTATGCTGATGTTAGGGATGGGTATCGAAAACCGGTTCTTGTTGAGAACCGGTTCCCACTGTTTCAATTCCTTGGAATTGTTTGCCAGTTTTGCAAACGATTCCCTTATCGATTCCAGTCGCCCCGAATGACGTCACCACGTTGCGGAGCGTCATTTACCTGGCAGGAAACACGGCGCCTCAAATGCTCAAAAGTTTGGTTATACTTTACGAGAACGGATGACAACAGGGCAACTTGCAATACTTGCAAAGTAGATATTTCATTTAAGGGAGGAAACACTACGAATATGCAAAAGCATTTGTTCACAAAACACACGATGACCTTAAATGAATGTCGTGTTTTTAATTCTGCTCCGGACTCGTGAATCTCAACCCAGCAGCAGCGGTAACGTATGCACGTCCTCTCCCGTTAATGCGGCAGGTAAATAATCAACTAACAGTGCATATTATGTTAGCGCGATCTGCCTTATTACAAATCTGCCATTACTGTGCATTTAGGTGACCATGATGAGAGAGACAGACAGAGTCTGGCTCAGATGCTGGCAGTTCTCGCTGCAGTTTACCGGTAGCGTCTCCTTTCAGGCCAGGATAGACGAATGTCACCGAGCAGTGACTAAGTTTGTGGTCAAAGGCTTGCAGCCATTTGCCACAGCAGATGCCCCCGATTTTCGGTAAGTGAATGTGTTTAATTGTAGGCAGGGACATTACTGGATATTCTTGTGTAATTGCTACAGAAGAATATTTATTTTATTATTTTACATTTACAATTTTTTTTCCTGGGGATCCTGTGACACCCCATTGAAGAGCCGTAGGCTGGATCTCTTAAGATCTCACTGTTGGGTTTGTAAGGCCATGTTACTCCTAAATTTCTATCTTGTTCAAAGAGAAGATATAAAACAAAGTTCTAAGCTAATCGACCTTAGTGTTCTCCTTTTTAAAAAGAATCGATAAAGAATCGAATCGTTAAACAGAATCGAAACTGGAATCGGAATCGTGAAAATCTTATCAATACCCATCCCTAGCTGATGTGCATGATGGCTGGATGTTCTATTATTCAATTGTTCTTTTATGTTACCAATATGAATGTGATAAGGACTGTTCTTCTCTTTCAACTACCATAACTTTGGAAAGCAGCATATCCTTTCCAGTAAAATACCAGGAAGTTAGTCAAAGTTAAGCCACTCCATAATACTGCCAGCTGTCCAACTACTTACAATGAAGATGGGAAATATTGATTCTTTTTCTGCAAACTTTAAACCACTTACACTATATTTTTGGTCTCCTTTCCCGTAAAATACCTGCTAATTTAAAATGACTAGCGTGCTACTTAAAATTACTTACAATGTAATTACTTCTGCCTACAACATGCTGATCTTTCATTTCAATATTAGTCTTTTAATCCACTCTGAAGTCGTCTGCACATACTGTCTGCATCACACCAGATACAGTGTCCAAGGGGCTGAAATTTGCACTTAAGTGTTCACTTTTGTGTGAAACAATGGGATCTGGGCTTGGTGAATGTTTTTGCACCTCAGGTCTTTTAGCTTAGACAAATTTTGAGTAGTTCAGTTCAGTCCACAGGGGAAAATTTCATGCTGGATTTGTGCTGTTGTGTTTAATGTACCGATGGTGAACTGCTCAGCCTGAAAGAGGGACGAAGACCGACTGTGAAGCAGCACAAGTGAGTGCAGGTAAGTGTGTGCGCCAATTTGAACAGCTCCTAGCAGGTGAGTCAGTGCGCAATAGGACGCTCATTACAGTGTCAACACTCATCATGACTGCTTGACCTTTAACTGTCTCCCTAGAGGGCAACACTGAGCTCTGCTGGCTGATTTTGTTTGAGCATTGCTAACTTTGTAATGCAAAGTTTAAACTTTGGGGAACCTCAGATTTTGAAAACTTCTGTTGTGTGTTATTTTTAAAGAAGTGTTAGCGCTAGCAGACTTTTCTTGTGGTATCACAGGTCCCACCACAGATACTAACCCCACATTGCTCTCCGATGCATCCATCGGAGTATGAATGTGTGTGAATGTTAGCTATGAAGCACTTAGAAAGATGTGCTTGTGCGAATGGGTGTGAATGGGTGAATGCACAAGTTGTGTAAAGTGCTTTGAGTGCTCAGATGAGTAGAAAAGCGCTATATAAGAACCAGTCCATTTACCATTTGATGGTAACAGGCTAGCTTTTGGCTATCTAACATTTGTCTAGAGTTGAATGTTAACCATTGTGTCTGCATCTGTTAAATAAAAAAACCAAACCAATAAGGAAGTGAAATGGATCAAATGTGTGACACATCTGAAAGCAGCAATTCTTTCATGTAAAAGTGGATTAAATGGAAGATCATAGCTGCAAACCTGCTTTTCCTGAACCATAAGATTCTGCAAATGCCTGTTCAAATGTAGTCATTTCATCTTTCACATAGCATCTGGATGCGGCTCACACTGAAATTTATATTCGGTGAGGTGCTGGATTGATTTGAAAAGGAGGGGAAACCAGTTCCACTCCGGTTCCAGTCTTACATTTGTAAAGCATAAGCTGTCATGTGTGGCTTATTTTTTAAAGTGGACATAAAACAGTAAATGTATGAGTTTAATTTAATCATTTAATTCAAAAACTGTCATATATGTAACTCTGTGAAGCTGGATTTAAGGAGGAAGTCTTAGGGGGTCGCTTTTGTACCTGGCTGCAACAATGAGTTTTATGTTAACACAGCAGGGTTGTTTGGCTATCTGAAGTGAAATGGAAATGCACCTGTTAGCTCTAATGTTTGTGTTTGGGAAAACAGCAGGCTGGTGGCAGTTTAACCCACATACTCATTAATGTTAAGGCTTGGATTTGTTTTAGCCGTGTGCTAAAGAGGCTCCAGAAGAGGCGACCTTTGAAATGAACTCCCATTTGTTAGCACAGCCTTTGTGCTGAGAGTGTTTGAACAGACACTGATTCTATAAAGAAAAACTATTTGCTTGTTACGTGCTTGATGCTAACAGATTAACTCCGGTTCTTTCAGCTAGAGGTTCAGCTCAGTTCTCTTGGACCACTTGATCTCTAAGGGTGGTCACATTAGCACTGCTTTCACCATCCAGCTGTAGGTCCAGCAAGCAATCAATGCTGCTAAAAAACAAGCCTCCAAAAGCAAAACCCCTCAGCTAGTATGAAACAAGAGGGTGACTTTGCCCAGTAAGGGCTCGTACCTCAAAGTGTGACTTTTGCCCGAGAATAATAAGTGGGAGTCTTTGTGTATTGAAAGCTAAATTCTGCATTACGTAAGAGCTGCTGCTGCTGGGGGTTGCCTGACCTCAGTATGAGGACAGAATATGGCAACACAGACTGCAGCAGCTACTGCTTAGACACATCAGAGGCATCTGAGGACACACTCAGAACTGCTCTGCCATAACCGCCCGCACACACACACACACAGCTTTTGAGATCCCTTCCCAGACGCCTTAACGCCCACTCACATCCTGGGCCATCTGACCTCAGGAATTCGCATGATAAGGTGGGGCCAGGTTTCACAATGAACACACCCGAAACTCTGGCTGATTGGGACCCACACCCAGTTTCACACCTTGGCTCAGGCGATTAGAGGATCATCAGGGGGTCCTTTTGTCCCTCTGTGGGGGGAAACTCCCACTAGGTTTATATCTGGGACTCTCCACCATTTGACCTTAGAACTGAAGAAGCTTCTCGGATGAGAGGTGAAACGTCTTCAAGTAACTTAAAGAAGTCCAGACGCTTTTCTTTGCAAGCTCCTTTGACTACGATGACCTGGATGACTGAGAACCTTCACAGACATACAGCTTTGCTTAATCCTACTCATGCATGAACTCGTTGTAGAGGGGGCATTGTAGGACTCGTAGGACAACTTCAGGATGCAGAAGGAGTCAGCCAAGGAATACAGTCAGTCTAACTTGGTTATGACCTCATGCCTACAACCTGACCTACCAACTACGACTCTAGAGCAGAATTTTAACAGCATAGCTTTGGATGAACTGGAGTAGACAGAAAGGACTTTGCTTTAAAAAAGTGCTTGTGTGACTGGGTGAAAAAGGCACGTTGAGTAAAGTGCTTTGAGCGCTTCAGCAGTGTGAAAGAGGGCTTTATATTCCCATTTACCTACACTGGAGTTGTGAAAGTCATACATGACTGATGGGACTGATGACCTGCGATACTTCAAGAGTCAACACTCACACTTAGAGTCTATGTCTGTATGAGTGATTCTCATCCTTCAGAGACAAATCATAAGCTCCCTGTGACAGCAGCCCCGTAAACACACCTCACTAACGTCTCAGGAGAAGAATTCTTGGACCAATAGCTGATTAGTAGTTCACCTATTGACCAATCACCTTTGAACAGGCTCTGCTTACAATTACAAATTAATCAGAGCAATTAATTAATTAATCAAAGCAATCAGACTCAGATGATTCAGGATTTCAATTTTTAGCCATCTTGAAAAAAAATACTGTACAAAGGTTATTCCCATTTCTGTTTCTTTTCCATGCATTGTTCCATGTTGCTGTACTTTTAGCCAGGTAACAGTTACCTGCATGTTAACTCTGATCTGGTATCACACTGCTGCAAGGTAAACACATCTCAAACCCTGCAGGAAATAGACTGTGATATATTTGCTGCTAATCGTCAGCTGACTCCTTTGTCCAGCACGTAATCTGTCTCAGCTCCCATTCAGAAAAAGATGAATTCTTACGTAACCACAATTAGGGACCAGAACCGCACCCAAAATAAAATAAGAGACATCGTAGGTAAAGAACGGGGTCACTAAATTACTCTACATGAACATGAAAGGCTGCAACACAGTGTCAAAGAAGCAACTGTGGTGTTTCTGCTGCTCTGCCAGATAGAGGGACTCTGTACCAGGCCTGACCAAACAATGGGCTTGTCAGGTCAAAACAACACAGCATCACAATAAACATTTCCACAGCATCAGTACAACGACACAGCAAAGACTCCAACCTGCTAAATACAGTGGAGCTTTAAACAATACTAAACTGCAAAGCTGCTGTGGCCTTCTTACCCTTTAAAGTAAGAATAAGAGACTGATGGATGGGACAGCTGTGAATAACAGCCAGCACAGAATCTTACCCAGGGGGGAAAACTTATTTTGGTGTAAAGCAAGCTTATATTAAGAAAACAAAAGTGCAGTAAATCACAAAGCCTGCACAGATCCATCTTGAACTTCCTATAATAGTGAAAAAGTACAGAGCGTGCTCTCTAAGAACGAGGCCATGGCCTACTTGGGATCTTTAGGAATCCTTCACTGTGTAGACAAGACAGCTTGCAACTAGGACATGGTCTCAGGTTAAGGTTCGTGGCTATGGTGTGATTTCTAAGATAAAATGATGACAAAGGAAGCTGCAGTTTCTCTCATGTGAAGTGCTCTGAGCACAGAAAGACCCACGACTGTGAAGCAGTTCTACGAAGGTTATCGAGCAAAAGAGTCGTTAATTTGGCGACAATTAGAGGACGTGCTGTGAGTGCATGTCAGGCACAGAGATCAGATGGTTTTAAAATGAGTGGAACATCCCAAATGACAATGCAGCAAAACATATAAACATAGTTAAATATGTGAGAACAGCAGCGTAAAGCAACCACACTCTGCTTTACCAAAACGGTCTAATCTGGTTGGAGCTGGCAGGCGAGGCTGCTGTCCTCCAGCTGACCTCCTCCTCTCCCTGCTCCTGAGCCTCTCTGAGCTGTGATAGGAAGCATGAAGCGGCCGGGTCAGGGCTGCTGCAGGACCACAGGCGCTCAGTGACGGTTCATCGAGGGGACAGACTGCCGTTCGCCCCTGACAAACATCGACGGTGTCTTGTTGATTCAGCCACGCCACTGCATTAATCATGTAGTTGGAATCAGTTTGAATCCAAGTACATGGCGGTAAATTTCTATCCACCGTTCCTGGAACAGTCCTCCCCGAACTTTGTACTAAATGGAGTTTATGTCGAGGTGTGGAAGCTGCATTTCATTGCTGTTTAAAACTTTGCTTCACAGGGTAAAAATGTGAGTGAAAACAGAACAAGAAAGATAAGGGAGGACATCACATATCCTAAGAAAGGATTAGGAGAGCCAGCAGTCCCTCTAAAGTCATGGATGCTGTCCAGAAATAACCATATGGTACTCTAGCGGTCCTCTGGATACTGAATCTGCTTTTATATCTCCTGCAGTCACCGTCTCTGAAGGTGGGCGTGGCCTAAAGTACACCCTGTTAGCTTACATGTATTCATCTTGAACTGTTTCTTCCCGCAGATCTTTCCCGTGTGAAACAGTACAACACAGATGTAACGATGAAGCTGCACAAATACAAAAATCAAACAGACAGACCTGTGAGGGGAGGAGGTCGAGGTCCTGGAGGAAACCAGGCCGTGGACAGCTAATGCAGTGATGAGACTAATGCAGTGTGTGAGAGTGATGTGCACTGACAGGCAGGAGAGGGGCAAGGTGTGTTTGACGTGCCGTCTCTGTAGCGCGAGTGTGTGTGTGTGTCCTGCAGACATCTTTAAAGCACAAACGCACATATACATAGCTGTCAGTGAATCCTTCCTCCCTCCATACGTTCTCCCACTCTGTGACACCTGTGATGTCACTGTCTCCCTCACCTCCTCGCCCGAAAACAAGCTTTGGAATGAGATGAGCATTCCACGGAATGAGAAACATTCCCTGATCTTCTTCACATCAGTGATTGTTGGTTTGTATTGTCAGGATTAAGGAGATGAATGACCTCTGAAGGATTTCTGACTTCTTTCTTTCTTTCTTTTCTTTTCTCATATTTGCAATCGTGCACGCCTCGCAGTTACGCATCACAACCGGCTGTACTAAGCCGAGCGGGCGGGGGGGGGGGGGGGGGGGGGGGGGGGGGGGGCGTTCAGCTCCAACCAGCAGGGATTTCTCAAACCTGTCAAAGCAACAGGTGAACGGGTGCACGCTTCAAAGTGCAGTGGAGAGCACAAGTTGTGCGCTAGTTGCCCAAGTTGTTGCTACCCTCCCAGAGCATTTCACACGTGACGCCACACTCAGATCTCCACACTCAAGAAGAGTGGGTGTGGTGGCGTACAAACGCACATGCATCCATGCAGGGTTGCACAAACGCATACACACACCTAATATATGAAGTCCTCACGCACAGACGGTGGAGACAGAAAGCTTCACAGAGGGAGGAATTAGGGTTTTTTCCCAGCTTGGGGATTAAAGCCACATCATGAATATTTTAAGGAAAGATTTAGCATTTCTACCAAATCACTTCAAGTAAAATCAGGATGTGAGAAAGTCAAGTCGCCCAAATATGTGCTCAGCTACAAGTGTGAAGTTATGGTGCTTCGATCGCATGAACCGTATGTGACATAACTGAAACCAGGCCGGTGTGGCTGCTGAGGCTTCACACAGTTGGCAGATTTGTCAAATACTCCAATGTTTTTGGTCATCTTGGTCACAGATCAGCCAAAACAAATGAGGAAATCAAGAAAATAAGACGTCAGGTTTGTGCAGCAGACTGACAGCAATAAAATCTTCTATTTTTAGCCTTTTAGTCTAAAGTCTGAAAAGTAACATTTTCTAACAGAACTCCAAACATTATCAGGAGAGAGCGAACCAGTGACTGACATGAGTTTATGGTACTGTATGTCTTTACTGTGTGATGCTATATTTTATTTTAGTTTTTTGTTTCACACATGGTACAGCAGTAATGCATTCCCATACACAACCTGTTAAAGTGTTAAAGTAACACTGTTTCCATGCATGAAAAGGAGCAGGAAGAAGAATAAATTCTTATTGATACCTGCCCCCTATCTGTGATAATACAATACCAAAATTACACTATGACAGTTTTCTGCACATAACAAAACAAAACAAAGCAAACAGAACAATATACTCAACAATGAGCAATACCACTAAATATCAAACTAAAAGGATCATTTTTCTACAATTAAATTCTATTCTTTTCAACTTCTTCATATTGGTTTATCATTTTATTCTTATAGCAGATTTTAAATTGAGAAACATTTATACAACACTTAAGATGATCACTGAGACAATTCCAGTTTCTTATGCCTGTGACTGTTGGACACATTTGCCTTTGTGTGGTTCGAGCAAACCGGTGCTTAAAATAAAACTTCCTTCTGCCGTCCCCATTTTCTGAACACAATACAAATAAACTTTGTAACTTAAGAGGTAGTGTTTTATTTTTCGCCCTAAACATAATAGTTAAAGTCTGTAATTTCACTATGTCTTCTAGTTTTAACAATTTCGATTTTATAAACATATATGACTAAAGTCTTCAGCTCTTCACCTTCTACCTTCACCCAGCCCTTTAAAACACACTTTAAAGCTGCAGTCAGTCATTTTTTGTAAGTTATTCAACAGAAAAAAGAATATTGTACTCATAACTCACATGGATCAGGGGGTAATTATGTCTTAGAAAAGACTGATGGATTGTCATAAACTTAATTCAATAAAAACACATCGAAACATGGACCTGTCATCTTGACCATGGCAACAACAGTCGCCTCAATGCGCTTTATACTCTAAGGTAGACCTACAATAACACATACAGAGAAAACCCAACAATCATATGAGCCCCTGTGAGCAAGCACTTTGGCGACAGTGGGAAGGAAAAACTCCCTTTTAACAGGAAGAAACCTCCAGCAGAACCAGGCTCAGGAAGGGGCGGGGCCATCTGCTGTGATTGGTTGGGGTGTGTTTTATGTATGCAGCTGGCAGAACTGGGAAGTTGTACTTGAGTAGTTTTTTACTTTTACTCCCTACATTTTTAAACACAAATCTGTACTTTCTACTCCTTATATTTTCAAAACAGGCTTGTTGCTTTTGGTCCAACATGTGAGGGAAGCTATTATTTCCTGTCACTGCACGGCCCGCAAACATCACACCGATTTGAGCCTGAACAGTAACACGTGCACTGTTCGTGTATTAACCACCAGAGGACGTCACATCAACAACTGCAGGTGTCCGGAAGTTGCAAAAGGGAGTGATCACTTTAAGTGGCAGGTAATCCAAATGCAGGGTTTCTATCAGCTCCACAAACACACAAACTGTTTGTGTGCAGTTTGTCTCACAGTGTGTTGCAGCTAGAGGTGCAGCTGAGACAGGACAGGAGAGAGGCTAACCGAAGGATGCTCAGTGGGGTTTGAGAAACTGGACGTTTAAAGCTTACATGTAAATTATTATTAGTTTCCTTCTTTTCTTCTAAGAAGTGAGACTAAAGTTTGGATCCCATCTACTGATATTATTTGATCATTACGTTAATACAGCACGAGGTTCAGTGAGCTGTGCACAATAGAAACGTCCTCCAAAGACCTACTCTTACTTTATTACTTTGAGTACATTCAGAGTCTCTACTTTTTAACTGAATCACTACTTCAGTGTTTACTGGAGTATTTTTTCAACAGTAGTATTTATACTTACAGTACTGTACTTAAGTACAGAATGTCTGTACTTTGTCTGGTGGCTGGTTACCAGCCAAATATTTCGTATTCGTCCATGTAGACGTCCATGTTTCATGGCTGCACATTCAGGCTCAAGATATGAAGGATTAAACCTAAAGCGCTTCGGAAAGAGGCAGAGCGACCAGCAGAATACATCTGGACCCTGGAAGTCGCTGCCTGGTCTGAGCCAATGGAAACCTCATAGGGTTCATTATGATTAGATAATTTTTCTTGGTATGAACTAGATGTTACCTAACTAACTAGAAATTCATAGATCGGTAGAAAAAGAAATCAGAACCCTGTTCTTCATGTTTCTCCGAGCTGAAATGTAACTTTACCTTTTAAAAAAAGTCTGAGCGCACAAACCAAAGGGAGGTGCTCACCTCTGACATTAACACTGACAACGTTCCTCGGAATATCAGTGTTCATGGCACGACTCAGATAAACTAGTCTGGTTCATAGTAGCAGCCGGTTCGATAAGTGCAGACAGGTTCTTCTTGACCTTAATGTCTCTGATAAGGGGAAAATAAAGCCGTGGGGAAGGTGAGAACTCTGAATGAGAACGTGAGGCTGCAGGAACCTGCTGCTCCATGCAAGGAGGATTAATCCCACCATGAACCTCCCACACAAACTCCATGCTCGCTCTTCTGCACACTTGTTTGATGGTAATTTGTTGTGATGGCAGCTTGTCAACCCAAATGTACTCATAAAAAATAAGCTTAATGTCCATTCCTGCCAAAAGTGACCAGTTTGGTTGTTTGGCCCATTTTTCTGCAGTTCAGCTGAGGATGATGGAAAGCTGTAGAAAAAAGCACACGAGCTGTTACGCCAAATAAAAAAGACAAAAACCGGATATAGCTGGAAAACCTCTTTCCAAAATTCCATTTTTTACATTGTGCACATTTAATCTGTTGCACAAAGGAAAAAGAAACGTAATAAAGAAATAGGCTTCAGCTCTAAGAAGCACCGGAAAATCATTCCACGGTGGCACACGCTAATCTCCCAGCGTTACGTTAGGAAACGCCGCCGCCTCCAAAGGCTGCAGGCAGGATTATTAAGCATGTTGTTCTCTTAGAAAGCTGCTACGATAGAGGAATATCTGGAAAAGGAACAAAACATTGCAGCTAATATCAAAGGCTGTGAGAGACAGAAATAGAAAGCAGTCAGAGGTTTAGAGCCGTGTGGTTAGAAGAAAGAGAACTCAAAGGCCAGGTGAGTGTGTGTTAATATTTCTGTTTATTGGCAGACAACAAAGAGTCTCTAAACACACGCAGATTGATGCTATAACAACAACTGACAGGAAACAGGCTAAACCTTTGTGGCACACAGTTGAACAATCCCTGCATCTAAAAAGTTAACAGGTAACATACATGACTGCACTCATAGTGAAAGCTCCACTGAACTGTTGTTGGGTCTGTGTCCAGCTGTAATGCATCACAGAGATATGCTGTTCATTTACAGGCAAGAGACGCAAAATCAGGGCGGCAGCAGGTGAATGTTGGCCAACAGTCAGAGCTGTGTGATAGAAAGCCACCGTGCACACTCAGCTGTAAATAATGAACAGCTGTGGGCGGCAGGTCCAGGATGTTAACTCGTGGCTACCAGGAACGTATCACCAGTTTGGACAAACTAAAATGTTCGTCCGAAGGAACTGATGGCATACGTGATGATCGCAGCCACAGACCCAACAAACACAGGAACAGCTCTGAGAAGATTAAACAAGACGTACGTTTTTGAAACAGCAATTAAAAAGAATTGAAATGGAAGCTTTCAGAGCTACAAGCCAAACTTTCCATCCTTCAGTGAAAAAGAATAAAAGACAGAACTGCGTCTCACTGACATCGTTCACATCAGTGACAGTTCGGTTTAGGAGTGGCTTACCTACACGTTTGGTTTATTGAGGATGGTGGAGAGGCCCATTAGGATCACATCGGGAAGAAGGGACAACCGGAAAAAAGAATAAGTAGTTCTGTAGGTTTCAATACACAAATACCTCGTGTGTGTCTGTGTGTGTGTTTTGGATGCTGGGTGTTGACAGATCAGGCTTGCAGCACTGGCAGCTCTGAAAGGGTTCATGCCTGGATGGTGTTCGAGTGTGTGAGGACACGAACATAAACTTTACTGTCGGCTTTAGTGTGACAAAGAGACACAGAGAGGAGATCCACACGGGGCCACGACTTTGTTCATGTGACTTTAGGCTTCTACATCTGGGAAACTGACATGAATAGGACATGACTTTATTAATAATGGACAAATGTGGCTGATTTGCAAAGGGAAAAAACATAGTGTTCAAAAGGAAACAGTGGAAAACCATTGAGGTCAAACGAGAACTCAAGAAGGAAACACGAGAAAAGTAATGAATTCCAAATGTGACCGTGCATACGTCCAGAAACAGCGCTGATATACCCAGAGTGAGTCACAGTGTAGCAACACGTTATTTGGAGGAACAGCGTGTGCTGAAGTCAGTGTGTGCGTGCGTGTGTGTGTGTGTGTGATGAGTGAAGCTGATGTGAGGTCTTGTCCACAACCTCAGACTTTCTCCTTCATGCTGGATCAAGGAGCAGTGGATAGGACAGATTGTGTGTGTGTGTGTGTGTGTGTGTGTGTGTGTGTGTGTGTGTGTGTGTGTGTGTGTGTGTGTGTGTGTGTGTGTGTGTTGTACGGGGAGAAGGGAGGAGGTGCACAGAAGCAGAAGCACAGCGGGCTGACAGTCAGCATGGCGATGGAGGCGGGTTCTAGTCCTCTGAAGCGTGGGGATTGTAGGATAAAGGAAGCATCATGGGAGCGGTAAGAAGGAAAAGTGTAAAAAAAAAAGACATTGCAGAAAAGAAATAATAAAACAGAAAGAAGAATATAGAACAACAAAGAAGAGTAAATATAACAAAACAGGGAGAAAAGAAGGAGGATAAACAGGAAGGGATAAGGAGGAAAAGGGAAGAAACCAGGTTAGTAAAGATGTCACAAAATCAACAATGAGAAAACATCTCGTCCTCAATTCATTACTGGACATGAAAAGATAAACGATATCCTACAGCTGAGTTTGTGTGCCACGCAGAAGCATCATGCAGCACAGTGCACACACACACACACACACACACACATCTGCATTTGCACTGTCAGGATTCAGCTTATGCTCTCAATCCTCTGACCCAGTTACCACTTATACCGCCTGCGTCCTTACCTTGGGGACTGCTGCAATAACAGTGATGGATGGAACCACTGTGCCTGATGAGGCTGATGCTGTGTTTACCAAAGTAGGAAGAGAACAGGTTTATCAGCCTAAACTGTGCTCCTGCTGATCTCAGTACAGATGCAGTGTGGGAAATCAACCACCTTTTTATTAGAAGCAAACGCATGCAAACACCACGGTAACCACGGTAACACAAGTTGCCCGTGCATGCAGACAGTTACTATGGACTTATTTACATGCAGACCGCTTCCTCCCACTGTCATCAGCATCCATCCTCACCGTGACTTCATCTCAGTGGATCCTACACGGGATGTGAATCAGCAGCGGTTCGACTCACAGGACGGCTGATTGTAAACAGAACGATGGACCAACTGAACGTAAAGTAGTTCACTGCATGTGACTGACTACTGGAAGTGCTTCCTTTGGTTCTTGTTTGCTTGTGTTATAGATTAAAAGAGCCACTCGATTTACCGTGGTGCCTTTTTCCCATCAAAAGCCCAAACTCACCGTTTAGACCTGCTGCAGCCAAGACGACAGAAAGACCAAGGAGTAGACAACGAAGCTCTTGGAAAACTAAATCTATAAAAGATGTTTGCAAAGCTGCACCAGTGGAGTTAGCGGCTACTGGTGGTGCAAGGGATCAAAACTCTCACGGTTCGGATCGGATCACGCTTTTAAGTCACGGATCGGATCAGCAAAAAAAGAAAAAAGACAAAAACTGAAGATACCAACAGATTGCTTTCAGAGATGTGTGACTGTAATGTTTGCTGTTGATGCTCCACCAGTCTGTGGACACCGTGCAGTTCAGATGCTTTTAAAGATCAACAGATGCATAATATTTATGTGGACGAATATTTGTATTAAATGAGAACGAGACTATGATTTTAACCAAAATAATAGCAGCCCTAGAAATGTATTACTCCATTTCTAGGTTAGTTTATGATTACAAGTCTCAAGTCTTTTAAATCCACATTATGTTTGCCTGCTGGTGGTGGTCAGAGGGCCCGGTGGCGCCAGCGTCCGGCAGCCTCGCCCCTGTCAGTGCGCCCCAGGGCGGCTGTGGCTACAATGTAGCTGCCATCACCAGTGTGTGAGTGTGTGGATGGGTGGATGTAGTGTAAAGCGTTGGCGTCCATAGGGACAGTAAAGAGCTATACAAATACATCATTTTGTTCACTGTTATTCCATTTAGAGTGAAACAGATAATAAAGCAGGGCATGCTTTCAGGGCATGGCCAGTCATCACTGGAATAACAGGAAATAACTGGCAGATATAGATGAGCCGGCGAGGACAGAGCTTAAACCTGCGTCTGTGTCATTTACTGTGAAGAGGAAGTGAATCAGCAGGAGGCTGGAGACTGCAAATACCTCCTCTTAGAGTCTGATTGGTCGCGAACAGACCTCCTCCACCCACCACCACCATATTTTCCCTGTGAGTGTAGAAGATGCAGGGATGCAACCCTTCACACTGTGCTGATAGAGGCAGCAGTGGGAACTGGGCTTTGCCAGTGAGGGACACGATACACAATCACTTACATACCCATGCATAATCCTTTCTCCAGCAAAGCCATGCAGAGCAGCACTTTATGGATCATCTGCATCGTGACCAAAAACAGCGAACAGAGGAACAGACGTGTGTATGGGCTACATAAGGTTGGGAGGTGGGAACAAAGACTACTCAGACTACTGGAAAGGAAAGTTTAACAGAGAGAAAAAAACAGATGCTCTGATTTCCAAATGGAGCACACACCCACACACAACACACACTCCTCTCATTGGTCTATTCGTGTTTGAGCAGACAGCCAGAGAGAGACAGTTCAGATAGTTCATTAGACACTCTGTATGCATTCCTCATCTCTGCTGCTTATTATTTCAAATGTGAGATGACACCAGATCAATTTATTCCGATCGTATGCGACAGGACTGCTGAGCACACAGTGTGCAGCTGATGGTCTCTCCCAGCATTGCAAGGACCCCTGCTGATTATCAGCGCAACAATCTGACAACTTCCTGTAGCCACTTAAGACTCGCTGTCATGCAAATACATACAGTCTGATGTTAAACAGAAAAGCAAGTCTTTACTACTTTTTCTGTCTTTTTTCCAACGTTAAACTAGTTTTCTGCTCAGTTTGAGCATCCTGGAGATTTTAAAAAGCCCCAAACATCCCACACACAAACAGGTACACACAGTCAATGAACGTGAAGCTCCAGATGGATGAAGTGAAGCTCGACAGGCAAGTAAAGGTCAAGAGGCCACGATGGGTGGATGGCGACGACCAGCTGGCCTTTGCAAACAGACCAGCAGGACAGGCAATTGTGGGATATGTCTTACCAGGCTTTTGCACCCCACGAGCTTCCTGCTTTCCATTCTCCATTGCAGTACCCGCGTCTGCACACACACGCACACACAAACACGAAAACAAGCAAAGACATTACGATCCATCAGAGTGCTAATGGTTTGACCTGAGAGGAAATCAAACTGCACGGCGCTGCTCTGCACGGCGCTGCTCTGCACGGCGCTGCTCTGCACGGCGCTGCTCTGCACGGCGCTGCTCTGCACGGCGGACATACGACACACCGAGTTGGCAATCGAATGGAAACCACTGACCCTGTCTTTACTGGCTTTTTAAAGGGCATCTGGATATGGCTGTTGTTCACTTGAGGTGCGTGTTTGTCTTCTGCCTGCCTGGGGCTGTGCTCGCTAATACCACAAAGGGCAGTTACGGGCAGGCAGGGGCAGGCAACGAGACGCATATATCGGCTGGTGTCAGGGGAGGATGCTGAAGGAGTGATGCTGTGTGACATGTGACTTATGAATTATTGACCTTTGTTTGAGAAATGTGAACTTCAGACACACTTTTACACAAGTAACTAAAACACAAACGACATGAATGTGTTGTGACGAGGCTGACCAAACACTGTGTTAACAATGTCTCAGGAACGAGCAGTATGAGGACAGAAAGCATTGATTAGGGCACCGCCGATCTCAGTCTGGCCTCATAGTGTCAATATTGTCAACGGGTTTCACCATAAACGTGCTGACACAGCACTCTCCTGTGCTAACTTAGCTAGGGCTGCTCGATTATGGCAAAAATGACAATCACGATTATTTTCACTGAAATTGAGATCTCGATTATTTGACGATATTTATTTAACAATAACAATGTTTTGAATAACGACTTTAAAGATGGTCAAAAAATAATATAAAATAGTGCAAATACTGATAGCAGTGCAAATGTTTGCAATATAAAAATAAATGAAAAATGTAAACATCTGTGTTTAGTGAACTTTGCAGTGTTGCTCTGTGGTGCAGCTACACTGTAGCAACGTTTACACACTGTGTCTACTTGATCCACGTCTGACTCCACAAACCCATGTTTCCACACCACTCAAGTTTTTTTACCTCTTTTCAACCAACGGCAGTCTCTCTCCTCTCCAAATAACTTCTGCTTAGCTTTCCGAGCTTCCCTCGGGTCCTCTTAATCAGCGGTCCCCAACCCCCGGGCCTCGGACCGGTACCGGTCCGTGAGTCGTTTGGTACCGGGCCGCGAGAGTTGAGGCTCAGATGTGAAATGTATAGTTTTCAGGGTTTTTATCGGTTTTCAGCGTTATTTTGTTATCGTTTTTATCGTTAACTCAGTTTTCCTGGGTCTTTTCTCGTGTGTTATGAATAAATCTTCTTTTTTTCGGTACCGGTACTAGTTTTATTTTGTTGTATTTATCCGCGACACCTTAAAGGCCGGTCCGTGAAAATATTGTCGGGCATAAACCGGTCCGTGGCGCAAAAAAGGTTGGAGACGGCTGCTCTTAATTGTTGTGACACGTGTTCGAAATGCAGAGAGGTGCGCTCGATTTGCCACACGGAGCAGCGCGAGAGTAAAGCACGAGGGAGGGGCTAATAATCGGCTCGGTCATTTTTAATGATCGTTGATCGTAATCGAGATTAAAATTAGATTAATTGAGCAGCCCTAAACTTAGCCCTCAGGAAGCAACAAGGAAGGAAACTTGTGTTTGGTCCATTATTGGTGTGTTCCAACGATTCCTCTCAGCTATAAATGACATACTGTCGATTTCTCTTTAAATGGTGACACATTTGTAAGGAAAGTGAATTTGTGGGTTGTACCCAATACAAAACTTTCCACACCTTCTCTGCTACGTCAAACGTCTTAGTTTGCTGTTGACTGCTGTCGTTTATTGAATTGGACAATCGAAATCTGACAAAACAAGACAAACTGAGAATTTCTAAGAGGAGCCGGAGCAGGAAGAAGCATACGCAGCCACAACAGCCTGGCACCGCCTCCTCCTGCAGGTCACACACTGCTGTGTGGTTGCGTCGGTCAATCTGGCTCAAGCTAATTCCACAAGTGTTCAGCTGGGTTGAGTTTCAGATCTGCAGGCAAGACGCTCCACCCTCTGCACTCGTAAACTGGAGGTAGTGTCTGTTAAACTGTAGGGGCGAGTGCTGTCATCTGGTTCAGTCCCAGACTCTGGAGATATGGGACTGCTGCTGCTTGGATAATCTTCATATCTCTGCACTGAGATTGCCTCCAACATTGCTTTAGTGGGAGATGCTGGCCCACACCATCGCACTGCCTCCATCAAAAGCTGTTGCAATGAGCATCACGTTCCTCCACACGTTCAGGTTCCAGTGGTGATGGTGAAGGGCAGGCGTCCCAGCAGACGTGTGAGACTGGAGACTGACCGTGTGGTCAGTAGGTAGGTAGCTGCTGACCATATCGTCCTGCTAATCTGTAGCAGACTCTATGGTGCATACGTACTGACAGGGGTGTCTTCTTGGGGCACCAGCTTCGCAGCCTGTCTCTGACTTCCCTCTAACATGATGATGCTGCAGCCATCAATAGCAGAATAAGCTGTTGCATTGGCAGAGAAGATCTGGCAAGTTTTTCATGGATGCAACCCACACACTCAACTCTGCTGCTCAACCCACAGAAGCATTTTCCTTACAAACGTGGCGCCATTTATAAACAGTAAAGACTTATTGACAAGAAGCAGTGTTACAGCAAAGAAATAACTGCCGATCCAAAACGAGACTAGGCTTAGTCACATACTAAAATGAATGCTAAATAACAGGAGTCGTTTATTTTCCACAAGACTGGCAGGTATGGGAAACAAATGGAAATCCTTTTAAATCCCACAGTGGCATCACGGTGCTTTCTCCCCTTTGTGAACAAGCTACAATGAAAACAAAGCTCTGAACCTTTCTGCAAATCACCCCACAGAGGTGCGTGTGACAGTGCAAATGTCAGATGCAGTCAGATTGTGCCCAGGTACAAATAGCTCAGGTATTCTGGTGAATTCACACCATGCGAAGTCACGCCATGTGCTGCCCCCACCGAGCGCTGTGCAGACAGCTTGCCCACAAAACCAAAGGGATGATTTCCAGAGGTGAGGACATGCCTGGTGGAGACGACTTCCTGCTGCTTGTTACATGTGAAAAAAGGACAACATCCCGTCCTGGGGAGTTTACCTTTTCCAAACGGCCCAAGCAGCTTTGATCTGTTCCTAAACCCCTGGAAGCCTGCTGGAGGGCCTGGGAGCAGCTGGAAGTCTTTATCTACAAAGATAAACTTTAAATCTGCTTCTTCAGCTTTACAGACATTTTTTATTTTTTATCATTTTATTTTGGCTTTTTAAGTTTTATGTTTTTGAAGTTACTCATAACTGTGTATTATTTGTTTTATTGTTGCCCTTCTATTCACACTAAGCTCCTATTTATCTAAACTTTAATAACAACAACTTGTGAATAAATGCCCCATATCTCTGTTCTTCTTCGCCACTTTGTAATGGTCTGATTGGTCAGCTGTGCACATGGGAGGTTTTTCACGCCCAGAAATGTTCAGTTTTTCATAAAGACGCAAGTCTTACTCGACTAATCCTGCTAAACGATGCAGCGCTTCACAGCAGGATGCAAACCAGTGCATGCCATACGTACATAAACACGCGCTGATGCATTCAACCACCGAGCACGGAAAGGACAGGCGTGCACAAAAACATACAGATAAAAGTCAAATACGACGGATGAAATGCACGAGTGCAGCACTGCACATTACTGGAGCACCGGGGCTCTGAAACAATAACTCACAGAGGGGGGAAAACAACAACAAATGTACGCCACCTCCATCTCCCTGTCATGCTGACAGAGGACAATGACTCGCGGACTGCCTCGCCCTGCTGTTTGGCACTCGGCGTGTCAGCATGTGTGCGTTTGTCCAAATGCACACAGCGTGCCACAGTTGATCACTGGCAACACCACCCACGGCCCGTCCTGCAGCCGGCTGTCACTGACGAGTGCCCACACACAGTCTGACTGTCTGACCAAAGTGTCTGGCTAACCAAAACAGGCCCGAGAGCCGAGTCATTCTCGGGTAACCGTCACTTCTTTTTTATTCGATCCATCTACTGTTTGTCTGCACTGGAGCTGACCTCTTTATTTATTAGATCGTGTACTTTTGCATCCTTCTCAGCCACAGTTCAAACTGCAGACAGCAGCTTAATGTCGTATCAGCTGATATTCGCTTACTGCTTTCTTAAAGCTCTGACAGGAAACAACACTGGCAGCTCCTGACAGCTTACTTATTCTAATAAAGCTGTGGCGTTTGTCTCGGAGCTGCTGCCATTTGTCCTCGAACTTTGGAATTCCTTCTGATTCCTGCAAACTCAAACTCAGCCAAAGGGTAACGTGAAACTCCTCACGACAACAAATGCACCGCACCCAGGAACTTCAACACGTCGCCCGTGGCTAATGACCCAAAGGCATCTGATCACATGTGCCACACTTATTTTAGAAGCTTTCTGGAGCCAAGCAAGTTGCTCAAGGACACTTCTTCTTCTTCTTCTTCTTCTTCTGCATACTTCTAACCAGCTGTCTCACTTCCTCCCTGACACAGTCAGAGCATTTACTGACAGCTCACAATAAAAATACAGTTTCCTGTGTCATCCCCACATTTCACCAGCCAAATGTTCAAAGCACTGACTGCTGCTCTGCTTATCTTCCGGCTACTGTCTGCCCTGTGGGTGAATGACACCCGAGCAGATCCAAAATGGCAGCCAGCGTGCAGCAGCGCCTGCATCCATCAGTCATACAGGAGCAGCTGGAGTTCAGGTCAAAGGCACACTCTCTCTGCTTTGATATTACACAGTGTTATAGTCTATGGGAAGAGGAGTATAACTGTAGCTGTATTACTGTGTTATTATTGTACTTTGTTTACAGCTGCTAAATCTTTTCAGAATATTTATGAAGAACATCGGCTGATCTATCATTTCTTTCATCTATTCTTGGTCAACCTCTAATTATTTTATCAACAATGCATCAAATATGAGCTGAGGTAACCAAACTACAGAGCATTATTGAGCAGTTTGCCTCAGCTCTGCAGAGCATGCATGGTGCATGTTGTTGCACGTGAGCATCTTTTACAACATCCGTCTTGCTAGCTAGCCACAGCGTCCCCCGGACAAACCCACAGTGCACACTGTGACAGCAGGAATCCTTCATAACCAGCTGCTAATCAGAAGCTACGTGAACGATATTTTTCTTAGGAGGTAAAAAGAAGAATGAATGCTGCGGATCCAGATAAACATGCTGTTCCCCTGCATGTGTTTGCCCATATGATACTGACGACATCACGTTCATCTCACCTGCCCTGGTGTCATCGTTGTCCAGCAGCGGGATGTAGTCCGTCTTTCCCACCGTCTCTCCGACCTTATCGTCAAAGTGCTCCGCCTCCAGCTCAGCCACAAAGTCCCTGTGCACCATGTTCTCCGGGCCGGGCTGGGGAACGCTGTCCGTCAGCGCATCGCTCAGACTCAAGTCTAACTCCGCCATGGCTGCAGACAGAAAGACGCACGAATAAACAAGAGTCCCTGTGTTTTTTTCCTGGTACAGATTCACTTGAAACATAATTTCACCTAAAGTGAGCACCGTCATCTTTTAAAGTAATCCAAGTCAATCGGCCTTTTACTTCCAGCAGATTTGTATCTGCAGCTTGAACCATCCGACCAACTATGACAGATTTATCAGCATTATGTGATCAGTAAAAGATGCTCGGGGTGTAATTAGAAATGGGATCATTGCCCCGAGCAGCTCCCACGTCACTGCCTGCAGCTCAGGGTACGAGCTGAGCTGCTAACCTGTTTGTAAAACACAGTCCTGGCACACTCAGAAACATGATGTCATCACTCTAGCTTTGCACCTTTTAACACTCTTCTTTAAATGTGGTGATTAAGGGAAGCAATAATCCAAGAATCAGGAAACCAGGATTACTAGTCCCACCTGCAGGTTAGTTTACAAACATGGAGTCCTGAATCCTGGATTTTGTCTGCAAACCTCTGCAGGTATATGAAGACAAAACGAGCGGACAGAAAGAGGAAGAAAGTGAAAAATGGAAATGATAGGAGAAGTGGTCAAAGTTAGAAAAACTCAGTTCCAGCCCACTGGATCGTTTACTCAGGAAGTCATGCTTGCTTGGTGTGATCAGAGGAAAAACATTTGATGTGAACTGAACTTCAGATTTGTATCCCGAGGTAGGACAGGCGTAGCCAAAAGACCTGCGTTAGCTGGCATTCCCCCTGCTAAAGTCTACCACCAGCAAGGACTAAACCTGACCGCTCCTGTGCTCGAAGGGGAACGACACAGAAGAAAACTTTTCCACTGATAAAACCTCCATCTGCCACAAGGGGGCGGAGTTTCAAACGAGATCAGGGTGTTTGAATGAAACAGATGAGCTGGAACCAGACAGAAGCACAGTCTGTGCCTACACATGAACACGCGTGCATGCAGTCGTCAACCAATCTGTGAGTTCAGCTGACCAACGGCCACCTTGGGAATCTGCAGAGTCCTGCTGTGTCATCTTCCAGCTAGAATGCCAGATTATGTTGGCCACAGAAGCAGCCAGCCTTTCTCTGCTGCTCAGACACGCTCTGCATTAATCTGTCTCAATTCTGCTTCTGCTCCACACTTTCATCATCAGGTCCACTGTGTCCAAAACACTGGGTCCACGGTCAGGGTCGAGGACGTTACAACATCCAGCCTGCATTGACTTAATATATGTTCTACGTTGGGTGTGCTAACTAAACTCATATCCACACATGAATAAAGCCACGCTGCTAAATATCATTAGTCCATGCATGCAACACATCTGCAGTACAAACACAGCAAGCCAGCACCAACTCAGCTCTCTATCCCCATCTACTGGATGATTTTCTTATCGACTGCACAAAGAGCAGGTACAGGTATCCTCCCCAGAAACGCTCCCAGTCACATAACTGGGTAGAAGAACTGTTTATTTGTAGTTTGGCAGCCTTTAAGGACAATTAGGAACAATTCTCTTGCACTCTTTAGACTCATTTGGGGTTCAGAGGTCTTATATTTTCACATACTGGTGGGTTCATCTCAAGGTTACTAAGAGATTCAACAGAATCACCTCGAGCTGAAGCACAGCCTGACATGTTACGTCTGATATTTTTATATTTACAGAATCAACATGTGGTGCCTGTTAAAAAAAGACGTCCTCGCACAATCAGTGAGAAACACAGAAAACTTGATCGCGGCTTAAACTGCGACTGTCATGAATGACAAGCAGCTTTCACATTTGGGAATGTAAACAAACTCTCACAGGCGTATTCATCTGTACCAGCAGCAGTACGAGTCCCCGGCACAGACCAGGGTGTGTCGCACAAACGCTGCTGCCGCCACCTCAAAGCCATGCTGGTCAGAAACGTTGCCCCAGTTTCCATATTTAACCCCACATCATCTGTGTGTTTAGTATACAGTGTGTCATTTGCACCAGCTGCACGGTTAGCCGAGCGATCTGTGCCACCCAGCCTACAATGTCATTGGATTCACTGCAGGATGAGATACCGTACGTCTTTGTTTGCTGCCTGCCTGGCCTTCAACTGCTTCCATTTCCATGGGCCGTTTCCCACATAACCACAGGAGGAGAGGCTTTTCATTAGCCCAGCTCCTGCAGTGGGACAGAATACCACCCTGGGATTAAAAACTCATAAGATTCTGGGGCTTTTTGACCTGAGCAAATGTACCCGAGCTGGAGCCGAGCTGCTGTTTTCACCTCCTGCTGCTGACAACTCTGGTGTGGCCACTCGGAAATAATCTGGATTCAACAAAGGAAGGAAATCCATGGAAAGGGCAGTTTCTATTGTGTTGTCTGCCAACATATGCTTGAGTGTGTGTGTGTGTGTGTGGGTGTGTGTCTTGCTAAGTCTCTTTTATATACAGTCTGTGCTGTAAGCCTGTGTGTGTCAGCTGAGGTGAAGGTTAAGCCTCCTCGCAGTCTGCTTCCACACTCCTCTACTGAATATAAACAATAATACAGCCTGACAGGAACACAAAGGCCAATCTAGCAGCAACATGAGCAGCTCCAAGGAAGCAGGAGCGAGGCCTGTTTGTGTGGCAACGACTTTCATTTCCTTATCACATTATTCTTTCTTCAAAGTAGACACAACAAAATCATTACAGCTGAGTCAGGTGAGTCGGGTGAGTGGGGTGAATCGGGTGAGTCGGGTGAATCGGGTGAGTCGGGTGAATCGGGTGAGTGGGGTGAGTCGGGTGAATCGGGTGAGTGGGGTGAATCGGGTGAGTGGGGTGAATCGGGTGAGTGGGGTGAAGCGGGTGAGTGGGGTGAATCGGGTGAGTCGGGTGAGTGGGGTGAATCGGGTGAGTCGGGTGAGTGGGGTGAATCGGGTGAGTGGGGTGAATCGGGTGAGTCGGGTGAGTGGGGTGAAGCGGGTGAGTCGGGTGAGTGGGGTGAGTCGGGTGAAGCGGGTGAGTCGGGTGAGTATTTTTATTTTTTAAGGATAATTAATCAGTTTGACTGCTGTTTATCCTCCTGAGGAAATGAGTTCGAGACCTCCACACCAAGCATCATTCATCCAATCTATAACATCACGTGTATCCTGCTGTAATATCAAGAGGACATCCTGGGCTTTCTATTAATGCCCCATCTGTGGGGGTTATCTGAAGGTGAGGAGGAGGAAGGCCAGATATAAGAGCAGGGAGGTGAAAGGTCAAAGGACACACCAGCTTTTCAGGTGCTGTTTATTGTAGGTCTGCAAGGTTTTTAGGCTTTATGATTTCTAGACGAGGAAATAAGAGACTTTTCAGTTGACCTCAAACACACACGTTTAACCTTTATGGTCTTTTTCATACAGTCTGTGCAAACAGCATGTTCTCCCTCGCTCCCCCCACAGTCCAAAGACAGTCAGTGGGTTATGTTGATTGGGGATTTGAAATTGCCTCGCTGTGTCCGACAAACTGGGCGAACCCTTCCTCACGCCCCGTGACAGCTGGGATCGGCTCCAGCCGCGTGACTCTGATCAGGATAAATGGAACAGGATGGATGGAGATGCTGAAACTGGTTTGAAATTATTCTTCAGCATGAAACACGACGACACTGCCCACAACCACGGAGACAGCTCGTCTGATCACGCAGAAAATGTCACAGGAAGCAGCGAGAGGCGCTCATCTCTGAAAACATCTGTGTCCAGAATGCAAATACTAGCCGCTCCGTGTAGCCAATGACACACTGTACCGACAGCAAAGCTGATCTGCAGCAACCAGGGCCATACACACGCAGCAACCCAGGCTACAACGGGCAGGTTAACCACCCCTGATGATTTGTTGGTGACATAAGTTAACTGGTGAAGCAGTCAAGTTATTTCCACTCAAACAACACGATGATCCCAATAACTCCTAACATGACCATGTTGTGTTGTAGAGGGAGAGCTCTGCTTATGCACAGGTGAGTGAAAGAACCACAAGCTCGGCCTCGGCAAGAGTCGAGCATTATAGCAACTGTCAGAGTGACTGATGACATAACACGTAAACTCTAATCCCACAAAATCCCCAGCAATTTTTTCTCCTTCTACTTAAATATATGACAACACAACATAATGTCATGTTGGATTAATCCTCAGGCAGGCTGGGGTCAGGAGCCTCAGCAGGGCCAATACTCGCTCACCCAGAGTCACCTAAAGACGGTCTATCTGAGAGGAAATCTTCTTACTGGGAAAAGAACTGCATGGTCTGATTTCAGCTTCCTTGGTTAATCATTGAGCAACAATCTGGATTTGAGTTTACAGCAAGACGTTTGTCCTCTGTGAATCATTACCCCGACCGTAAAATCCTCAATCGCATAATCTACAAGGAAACATGTCGCAGCTCGATTCAGAAATTCTGGTAAAAACCAAACACACGGTTTGATTGCTGCTTCTACTTCCCACCTGCAGCACACTGTGCCACAGAGCAAGGCAGCTCAGCTCAGAGCAGCTATAATTACTCAGCTATGTGAAAAGACCAATGCCCGTCCACTAGTGTAATAGGACAAAAAAAAGATGAGAAAACTGAGAGCTTAAGCTTGTGACACACAAAGCATGAGATCAGTTCCCTGTTAAGCTCATCTTCAGTCCCAGAATAAGATACAGTACATGTGCGGCTGTGAGCTTCTTTCAGCGTTTAGGAGATTTTAATACGAGCAGGCAGCAAAGCTGAAACTCTGCAGTTATGGTGTCAACAGCCGCCCGCCTGCAGCTACACTTACTCCACTGCTTTAAAGGTTTGGGAGGAGCATGTGGAGCTATTCAGCGCCCAAGGTCAACGTGGCTGTAAAACAACTGCGGGGTAGCTTAATTCCCCTACAATACAGACCTATGATTAAGCGAGGTCACATGGTCACAGTGTAAGGGGAAACGCTGACCTCACTGGAGTCTGCTGAGGTGTATGAATCACTGGACAGTGTTTACTCTGAACAGAGCGTAGGAGATGCTGCTGCTGCTAAATACTGATAACTGTTAACTGCTGATCCAGCCATGCAAATCTTCTGATTACTGCCTGTAAACACGAGTGGATTTGCTGTTTCCTTCACTGCACAGAGCTGTAATGGTACCTACACTGGTCACAGACTGCTCTGTGCACAGCGTTCAGTCCTGGACCTGAACTGAAGAATGAAGAATGTTGACACACCTGCTCCCGTGGAATGAAACGATAAACAGACTTATTGTTATCTCAGGTAGCTGAATGCCACTCAGCCACATGAGAAGTTAGAAAAGCGGAGACAGTTTCAAATGTTTATGAATTTTTAAACATGTTTTTAAGCTGGGACCAATCGCAGACGAGCCGTGAATAAAAAGAATTGGGCACATCTTTTATTTTCCTTTTACAGAATTCTGGAAAAGAAAAACGATGTGCCTACTTTTTTCTTTTCCTGGTGGCCCTGATCTTCTTCCATAGCGCAGAGATGAGCTCCAGTATAGAAAGTCTCATTTGAACCATGCATGTACTTTGGAATAAAGCACTGATACCCAAAGAGTAACGAGGGGGCTGGTTTTCAAAGCAGCACTGCCCTTTCCTAGCCCAGACCCGTCATTACCTCTGCCAGCTTCAAACTGCCCCTGCAGATGTTCCTGTAAGCTGCAAAGGTCTTTGCATAGATGGGACAGTGAGTGTGAGTGTGACATGCAGGAAAGGAGAAAAAGACGTGCACAGTGGGCTGGGCGTGCAGTCACCTCTGATGACACTTCCTCTAAACGCTCAGCTTACTGTGTGTGTGTGTGTGTGTGTGTGTGTGTACCGCGCCGTGTGAAACACACAGTGGGAGTGACCTCGCTTGCTGCTTCAGTGAGTTTGTGGCTCCCGTTGTTTTCATTAGCTTCTCCTCTTACTGTCACTTCAGACACAAGTCAGCACATTAACACTGAACAGGAAGTCTGCAGTTTCTGAAAGAACCGGCACAACGAGCCATGATTAATCCTCACAATATTTACCAACGGCTGCATAATCTGGATTAATGTGCAGCGACGGATTAGAGAACACCTGATGATTCTATAGAACTCCATGACTGATGAGAGCAGTCGGAATTTAATCTGGATTTTATGTTGCTGGTGAGCTGCATGTATGTTAGTGTGACCACAGTATGTGTGTGTGTCGCGTGTGTGTGTGTGTGTGTGTGTGTGTGTGTGTGCGTGTGTGTGTGTGTGTGTGTGTGCGCCAGCTTCCCCTTTTTCTTTTTTCTGCATTACAGTTTTGTTTCATCTGTTATACAGAAACAGCTGACGAGGGACTTTCAGCCACAGCTCACTTTCTCTCTCTCCCTACAAGACACACCCACACCCCCCCCCCCCCACACACCCCCACACACAGGATTAGCTCATAAACAAACTGATGGATTCAATTACGTACTGTTGTTTTTCTAAATGAGATGAAACCTTCATCACCTTCGATTGTTGTGTTCATTTATTGACCAGCACGTGTTCCATGTCGTCTGCAGGACTTTTTATTCTCAGACATAAAACAGCAGCTTTGCTTTAGTCCCTCAGCTAAGTGCAGGGGAATTTGGTGAAGCTGGTTTTTCCTTCCATTAAAACTAAAACTATACTTTTCCTTTGCAGTGCAGACACGAGGTTTTTAAACTCCCTCACATACAGACCTAAATGTTTGGCAACCCACTGGGGTTGTACAAGTGAAACTCCAGTGCAGTTCAACGAGACGTAGTCTTTACTCTGCCTGCTCCCAGAGCATCTTATCTTACAGTCACACTAAGGAAAACAGTGGTTGAAAACCACACTGTGACTGTGCAGCTCAGTCCCTGTGACTGCTCGCACACCTGGTCAGCTGGCGTCTCCAAAGCAACTTTACTGTCTGGAGACAGCAATAAAACCACAAGAAGGCAGTTTGCGTGCAATCTGTGCTAACACAGAGATCACCTGAGGTAAGTCAGTGAAAACTGCTAATCTGTCCACGTTGAGCACATACCAATTGTTGCCAATTGTTTCAAATCTCATAGGTTGGAAACAATTGGCAACATAGATGCTGCAGGGCAGCAATTTCACTGCAATCGTGCATTTATTTAACAACACAAGCAGCTGATAATCAGTCAGGCTCCCTGCTGCAAACAGACATAGCTGCACGAGCTGCAGACTCTCAGATCAATCATAACATGTTAGCAATCTGACTGTTTACAAATGAAGCAGCAATCATTAGCAAACCCGTATGTCTGACAGTGACCACAGTCGCTTGGAGACAGGCTACCTGCTGCCAGGTGACTTGCGCAATTGCCTTGCAGTCAAATGTGCCGGTGTTACAGTCAGTCTATGCAATCAGCTGATTGCTGCAACTACCTACAGCCAAATGTGAAAAACATAAATGCAATCACGGGGCATCTGCCTGGTTTCCTGCTGCATGTTACATGTGAGGAGCGACTCCTGAGGACGATGTGCAGACCTGATTCTGCCGTCACCGGGTGAAGCCTGCAGCGCTGTGGACACAAAGTCTTTATTTCTGAAATAAAAAATGATGAAAGAAGGCGCAGACAGCATGACCCTCCCTCTGTACGTTTACATGAAAGCAGAGAGGGGAGGAGGGAGGTGAGTGAGTGATCTGAAAGCTGTTCACACCCTTTAAATCACAACTTCAAGTATGCCCACAGGGGATCCTCCACCCTGTCACGCTCAAGTGTCATGTCATAAAAACTCCTCGGCAGACATTCCTGTCTGAACTGCATACGTTTATTCTATTATGTAGATGACACACACACACACACACACACACACACACACACACACACACACACACACTTAATACCAAACCAGTTAAATTCCCTACTGGACATGACAGAAGATGCTGTCCCCCGTGTGTCCAGCTGCCACCACACTAATCTGAGGGAGATGCTATCACTGGCATTCCTGGCGGGCCATTCAGTCTACTTCAGCAAAGTCACACAATTGCAACACTTTGTCAGTGCACCAGGAACACACACACACACAAGCATGCACACGCGAAAAAAGTAATAGTGCAGCTATTCACAGAGAGAACCAACTGGTGAGAAAAGCAGCGTCTGGCTGGTACTCTTGAAATTGTCTCAGCGCTCTGTGCTAATGTAACGAGGTCACAGCTGTTTACAACCCTGTAAAACCTGCAAGGAGAAAACATGTTCGTCGATTCTATTAAGATTACTTAGACTTGAAAAGTGTGTGTCGACTATTCTGTGTGTCCTGGGATGTGAGTGGGGTGAATACACGCTGCATATTTGGAGTGACCATTTCAAAATGCTGCTGACTTCTTGTGTGTGGTATGAAACTCTACACTAGCTGAACTATTTACAAGCAGCAAACACTTCAGTGATTGAGCACAAACAACAGTCCTCCTTCATTACGGATCGTTTCCTCGGATGAAGGAGAAAATCAGAGCAGTGAGCGGATCCTCAGACACTCCCACAGCCACCAGCTCGCACTCTACTGTATCACTACTGTACCACACCAGGGCTCTAGCGTGCGACCAATTTGGTCGCAAATGCGACCAAATTGGTTTTATATATAAAAAAAAAAATTTGGTTGCACTGGTGCGACCAACTGTTCGGGTAACAAAAAAAAAAAAAATCTGCAACCTTCCCTGTGGTCAACAACAGACACACGTTATGCCCCTATCGTGGACTAAACCAATCAGAGATAGTAAGGGGCGGGACCTCTCTGATTGGCCGTGGTCCAGTTGAAAGTGCAGGTGGAAGTGGGAGGTGAGTAGCTTGAATAAAGCGATATCAATTCATTAAATCCTGACTCGACTTTTAAATATAACTGTGTTTTGCCAGAAACGCCAGATTCTCAGATTAAAGCTCACAAAACCATTTCAACAACAACCAAACAGCAGATGAGAGCAGGTACACGGATTCCACACTAAGACGTAAACACGGAGCAGACCCGACGCATCAGAATCAGCTTTGTCTTTCTCGGCTTTCTCACCCGACGGCCCGTAGACGGACACGCTGTCGGAGCTCAGCGATTCTGATGCGTCCGGTCCGCGCTGTGATTACGTCTTTTTGCGCTGATTCTGAGCTGCAGGTTTTGTCTCTCTCCAACCAAAATTCACCGAGCCAGCAGCAAAAGAAGCAGCAAACTGCGCTTCACATTTGATCAATGTCGTCATGAATTTTGCTGTTTTGCTTCCACGACTATTAAAATCACACTCCATGCACAGCTAGCTCTCTCTGTCTCTCTCTGTACTTCAAGAACAGTTTCCCGTCTCTGTTTTCTGTATTATTCGTTCACTTATTACCCACCAGTCTACCGTTGTTTACAGCGCTGTCGGCTGCTGTCTTTTTCTTTTCTTTTTTTCACTTAAATGACCTCGGACAAGAAAGCCTATTTTTCTGTTGTTCAATACTGAAGAAATTTAAACTTTATATGCAGAACATTGTAGAATATTTTTAAGGTTATCTGCTATAAAAAGCCAGACCAGGAAAATCTCCTTCATGTTTTTCTGTGTTTTATTCTCAGTTACTTTCACACAAAGGCATCTGCTGCGATGTTCACAATTCTGATGAAGTCAGTACTGATAAATGATCAGAATTATAATATTTCTGACTGTCTGAGGCTAAGTTGAATCCAATCGGGACTTTGAAAACCGGAATCGAATGGATTATAGAAATCAGTGATGATACCCAGCCCTAGTGAGCAGCCTAGGCACGACAGAAGTGGATGTAGCTGTAATAGGAAAAGAACTATTGCTAACTTTTCTGTTAAGTTAAGGCCTGATCCTTCTGAAATTCATAGCCAGTGCTCTGACACGGTGGCATCAATCTTTGAATGCTGAAAAAGCACAGTGTATCCAGAAAAACACATTATATTATATAAATTATTATAAAATTTGTGTGCGCCTAACTTTTGTACCGGTACGCCTAACTTTCTAAAGTTAGGCGTACCGGTACGCCCATGGCAAATAGTTAGTCTAGAGCCCTGCAGACAGATGGTCTCTCACACTTCTGCACATCTGCACACACAACAACATCAAGTTAGTGGTAAGTCACCACCAGACTCTGCAACTGTAACTACTATGATTACTCCAAGTGGCTGAGAGGGAAAAACACAGAGACACAGACAGTCCCACGGGCCTCTTGATTGGTTGCTGCATTCAGGGCGTGGTCTAGCCGTGTGTGTCACACAGACACAGACGCTGTAATTAGTCTGGGGAGGTGCACAGGTGCAGCACAGTGAACCTACATTAGGAGGACCAAACAGCTGTGACCATGTGCAGTGGCTGTGAGTGCACACACAAATCGACACAGCTGCAGAAGTAAGAAATTAAAGGAACTTGGCTACTTTCTAATTTTGGCCCTTTCTGTCATCAGAGAGACCCGCCTCTGCAGCTGTAACTGTTACTTCAAACAGAGCTGGACCTATAACAAAGTAACTGTCTCAATTCAATAATACACAGTTTAATGGCAAACATATTCAATGCCCTGTATGATGTACAGATAAAGACAGTGAAAGTGTTTCCTGTACAAAAAATAAGAAACCACAGTTTGACCTGATCTAATAACTCACATGTTGCTTTTTCACTTTTTGTCTGTATCTCTTCTCTTCGTGGCTCGCCCATCTAAAAACAGGTGCAGGCCAATTGATCAGGTTATATTTTTGACTAGGATTTTGGCTTGGAATGATTACGTAACCACGGTAACTAAGATAAAACCATTTTTATACCACAGAAAAAAGTCAGAATGTCTAAACTAACCCAAAAACAGTGGAGCGTTCTGCAAAGATGAAGTCAAAAGGAGCCTTGTTTAACAAAATGTAGACGTAATAAAAGTCTTAACAATCAGTCTTTATGTGCATCTGTGGAAACAAACTGAAAGCACACCGCTGGCTGCCTGCACGCACCTTGGTCTGGTGGTGAGACCAGCTGGGGGCGGGGTCCACCCACAGTAGGGGATAACTCTACATGCTTGACAATTAACACTAATATGCAAATAAAAGCTTGGGGTCACCTCTGGTTTCAGATTTCTACACAGCATTCGTCTGACCAAACACACATTTAGACAAATATTCACACCTGAATAGAAGCAGACACAACACACGTGCTTTTGCAGGTTTGTAGCTAAGGCCAAGTGTTTGAAAAGCACACGTAAGACTCTCCGAAATAATAAAACCGGAAGTTTAATGAAGCTCAGACAGGTCAGCTGCATATATACATCAAAAGCTTAAACTCCACAGTTCTTGTCTCTCATTTAGTAGTGGGAGAAGTAATGATGTATGGTGACAAAAAAGCTTGACTGACACATTGGTCTACACTCACACGCCCTTACCTGGCAGCGCTGTGTTTTGATTATCTAGAGATGCACAAATCGCTAAATTCTGATATCAATATTTACATTTTAATGTAAAAATGTTGCTGCTACTCCATGAAAGTTGTTAGTGAACAGTGTGAGAAAACTATGGAACAGAGTGGTATCCAGTATTACGGTAAAGTTACCATTAACAGACTATTGTGGCATGGTGCAAATAAGGCTGCCACGTCAGGTTAGGTCAAGGGTAGCAGACAATTTGAATTTAAGCTGATGATGCTCTTGGTAGCACTTACCAAATTCCACTTATACTATGAAAAGCAGGGTTTGGAAAGCAGCCATGATAGTATCATCAGCCATGTAACATCTGCTAATATACTGTATAATACAGTTAGCTAAATCCACAAAGGGCATAAATCTCAGAGCCACAGCAGCAGCACAGGCCAGCTGATCACAGCCTGTCTGCAAAGAAAGTCATCTGTAGCTCACAGTAAACTTATCTTGTGCTGAGCCATTTTTCTGCACCGCACCAGATTCTTGGGGTTCATTTGTCTGCCAAATCCCACATTAACCACTCAAAACTCCCAGTAGTGCTACAGGAACGGTCACGAAGCAACAACAGTAATCGAGTAAATGGCACGCAATGGATAGATCACATCAGCTGGGTTACGCATGACAGCGTGTTGAAAACGTGCAGCATTCCTGACTGCAGCAAATCGCTATGCTTTACTGGCTCCTTGCAACTTTTTGCTTTTTCACCAAAAATGTAAATTAAATGAAATGTAAGTTGAAAAGTTGATGTTTTAGGACTGTGGAGGAGACCCAACATGTGGTGCACGTAGGGCTGCCACGATTAGTCGACTAGTCACGATTACGTCGACTATCAAAATCGTCGACGACTGATTTAATAGTCGACGCGTCGTTTGAAGCTTTGTAAGATCACAAAAGACGCAGGAATAAGTAGTAGGATTTAAGAGTGTAATAACGGACTGAAACAGAAGGTGGCAGCACTGCATGTACAAGGATGCCAGCTGCCGTTAAACCCCGAAGAAGAAGAAGCTCTGTCCCAGAATTCATAGCGCAGCCCTGCTCAGTTTCCAACAATGGCGGCAGCTAGTTAGTTTTAATATTACTCTTATTATTCTTTCTGGGTCACAAAATAAACGTTTAACATATTTTCAGACGAGAATGTAACTGTGTAAACCTCAAATATCTGCTCAGTTTATCAAGACACCACATATTTTCAAAAGCGCTCCGACGTTTTCGGAGACGTCTGTTACCCACTAGCTCGATAGCTAGCCGGGGTTACAGGCTCACCAGAGCCCGTGAGAACACCGGACTCCTGGCAAATCGTTTTCAAACCCACCGCCGTCTTTCGCTACTCAGGTTAAACATGATATATAAGTCACTTAGATAACTTAAAAATGTTATTGTTTGGCTTTTTTTAGTATTTTATTTGTTCCTGAGTAAATCGGTTTGGCTGAGATTAAAGTTATAGTTTTTACACAGCTGAATAAACGTCAAGCAGACAGCTGATTATCAGAAGTGTGAGATGCTCGAGAATATACTCCGGTGTCCCGTTATATTTTAGATATTAAACTTCACCGAAACAATCTGCAAATGTCATTAAAATTTAATAAACTATCATCTTGTCTTTATTTTTAGTTAGCACAAACCTTAAACACTTAAAGCTGTAAGCTAATGATAGTTATATAAGAGCAGATGCTGCTGGTGCAATAAGCTGTACGTTTTACGTCCAATGGATGATGATCTGATTAGTCGACTAATCGCAAAAATAATCGGTGACTAGTCGACTATCAAAATAATCGTTTGTGGCAGCCCTAGGTGCACGGAGCACGGCAGCAGAAGCACCTGGAGGTGAACTGCACTCATTTAACAACTACCTTTTTTACAGGGTTACTGCCCATCCCAGCATGCTTTGAGGCAGAGAAGCGGCACGCCCTGAACAGGCTGGCGGTATATCAGAGGTCACTGATAACTGTGGGAAATTTAGAGTCTCCATACAACCAGCTGCATTCTTTATAAGGAGGAGAAAACCAAATGCATCTGGGCAGGTCATGCACACTAATGCATAATTAAATGAAAGCCTTCTTGATTCCTTTTAATGCTTCAGTAATTGCTTAGAAATCAGATGACCTCAGTTAGATCGTTAATGGTTATTCATCTTATCATACAGAAGCAGTCCATTAATTGTTGATGAAACTGATGAATCGTTATGAGTCACTGACCAATATTATAATATGTGTGTATACAAGACATCTGAGGTGAAGTATCAGTGTCCCTCCTTTGGATGTCAGTAGGGCTGTGCGATATGACCAAAATCTCATATCCCGATATAAGAATTCTGTCGTCCCGATAACGATATAAATCACAAAAATGTAACATTTCCTATAAATCCTGTGACTCTCGGGCAGCTCGACTTGCGGGAAGTGTTTCCAGCTGCGCGTCATGTAGCTGGAGTCCAGTGTTTTAATCGATGCATGAAACGATACATTTTCAGACATAAGTTGTAACGGCGCCGTTTTCTTTGTGAGTATTTATTAGACGGCGTGCTGCAGGGAAAAGCCTGTTCGAACGTTTGAGTCTAAGGTTTATTTTTTAGCACCTGGCGGCTCTTTTTTACTTCTCATCCGTAAATAATCTGCTCTTTCACGTGATTCAGTTTATTTTGAAAAGTCTCAACAGGATCTTGAGCTTTATTGTGAAAGGCTTATGTGGAACATAAACAAGCGGACACGCGATGGTGTTACCGTCGTTGTTGCTAACGACAACACATAAAAACAGGCGCTTGTCCGTCCGTAGTGTGGTTATATTAAATATAAGAGAAAGAGAACTTTAAGAAATGAATATAGCCACTACAGTGACCATCAGAACCATGAGAAAATATTGCCGTAAACAGTTTATTTTGCGACACCACGAAACAAACGACAGCGTAAAATGAAACGATAGACGATTTTATCGTCATCCGATATATACGGTTATATCGAACAGCCCTAGATGTCAGCTATGGGCGAGACACTGAACGTTTACAGCTGCCTCTGAGTGCACATCAAACCACCCAGGCCTGTTCAATAAGACACACATCAGGAGTAGATGCTGGCCAATGAACTGTGTGGATACTGAAACACATGGTCACGAGGGACAGACTGATCTGTCATATCTGTCGGGTTTACAGTAACTGGACTGCAGAGAGGCCTCACAGTTCTTTTTATACAAAGTGGTTTTAGGCCTTTTCAAGTGATGAAGTGAGCACAAGCATGTGTACCTCTGGGACATTATGTAACTCTTATTCCCCACATGCAGTACATAACGAATGTGCAGATGACTAATGCAGAGATCCTGTGTGAGGGGTTTCCCGAGTAAATGGTAAAAGCATGAAGAGTTTCTCCCATCTGTGCGTGTATAAAGTACACAGACTCCGCCCTCCTGAGCAGTCATGATGTAAAACCATGACAGCCTTCAAAGAGAGGACGAGAGGAGACCAACGGACAGCACAAACATGGAATTATCTGTTATGTGAAAAGGCTCTTCAGCTTAGAGTGTGTATGAGTCCAAAAGGCTTCAAAAAAGATTTGATTTCTATTTGCATAGAGTTATGTTTAGCAGTAAGACTACCTCCAGTTCAGCTGAGGTCACTACAGCCAAGTCAGCGAAACACAATGTCAGTGATCAGGTTCTTTATTTCCTTTTTAAACTTCCTCAGAGTCATTTTTAATGTGTAAAACAGCAGACGCCAGCAGCAGGCTGGCGACACATTAACTAGTCTAACATCATTGTATAAATACACATAAATAAGTAGAATACTGGATGCACACGGATCGCAGTGCAACAAGTCAAATGCAAGGAGAGATGCTAGAGAACAGCAGCCACGGATAAGAAAACAAGATTTATAAAGTTAAAGATGATGAAGCCGAGCCCACAGCAGCAACCTCATCACTCATTTATTACTACACAACTGTGACTGTCATTTCGTTCCCAGTGCTGAGTGCAAGATCGTTTTACTTTCAATTCCCCAAATTCTTTCCAGGACGTCTGTTTATCCAAATGCAGTTTTTCAGTTAAACGTTTACATGTAATAAAGTTTGGATTTACTCCTCCTGAATAAATCAAATCAAATGGAGCAAAATAACACTGAAGCTGACGTCACAGCAACGCTGCAGATAACTTACAATGAAGTTTATATAGGCAGGTCTGAGTGTGTGTGTGTGTGTGTGTGTGTGTGTGTGTGTGTGTGTGTGTGTGTGTGTGTGTGGCAAAGTGTTTCTGCGCAGAGTACCAGGGGCACGAAGAAAAGTTGTCGTACCATAGGCAAGAGTGTGTGTGTGTGTGTCTGTCTTTATTTGATCTGAGCAACCAGTCTGTCTTTGATGTTTGCCTCACAGAGCTCCACTTAAGGTAATGTTAATATGTGTGCTCTGTGTGCGTGTGTGTGTGTGCTCTGTGTGCGTGTGTGTGTGTGCGTGTGCTTGTGTGTGTGTGTGCTTGTGCGTGCTCTGTTGCTCACTCATTCACATAAGAGCTCACAGTGGGCCCATTTCAGGGCTAAGTGAAAGGGCTAGTGTTTGGCATTTGACTGTGTGTGTGTGTGTGTGTGTGTGTGTGTGTGTGTGTGTGTGTGTGTGTGTGTGTGTGTGTGTGTGTGTGTGTGTGTGTGAGAGAGAGAGCTGTATTCTGCCCCTAATAGAATTACACAGGACTCTCAGGGCATGTTTTTATAATTCAGCACTTGCTGCGCCCCATTAGAGGACAGACAGACAGCGAGACAGACAGGTAGTGATGTCCCCACACAGCACTTCATGTCTCTCTCTCTGAATGAATCCCCCCCGTATGTCCCCTTGGTCTCATGCACTATTGTTGAAATGTGAAGATTACACATTGAGATGGAATGCAAAGCAGCTCGCACACACAGAGGTCAATCTGTAATCCTAAAACAAACACACAGGTAGTGCACACAGACTATAACGGGGCTAGGACATGCCACGCCACGGGGCGCATACACGGCAGCTCAGTCTGCGGGAACAACACGCTGACAAGAAGATCTCTGTGTGCTCTGAGACTTTAAACTGTGATTGTCCTGCTGCATGCACACGTCTGTCCTTACATGGAACAAACAAATAACTGGGCCTCGGGCAGCACGGGGTTAAACATCAATCCTTAAAGCAGGAGGAGACCGCTATTACATCTCATTAAAAACTTCAGTCTCACTGACCTTTATTGGGATGAAGGATAAATGGCAGTAAATGAGTAACTCAGTCTGAAAAGAAAACCTTCAAACTGGAACCTGCCATTGGGATTAAAACGTTCTCTTACTGAAGGGTGAATGAATGAAGAGGAGTGAAGACGTTATGTCCCTCTGTCCTCCTGTTATCACACACACGTCTGAACTGTGACCCCTTCACTCCTGGACTCGCCTCTTACATGTCCAATATAAACTGTATCCCACACACCCTTTGCTTAAACCCACTGCGTTACTCCCACCAAACACACCCGTGACATACTGTTGAGGAAAGCTCTGTAGCTGCATGTTTAGGTATAAACAAGGCAACAAACATCACTGAAGCAGAACCCAGAGGTTGATGTTTGAGCTCCGCTCAGTGCCGCCGAGAACAACTGGAACCTGTTGTACTACTTAACACCTTCATAACTCCACTCTGCAAGAACTTTCACCAAGTCTTAGGTTCAAACAAAAGCAATATTCAATAGTTTCCTACTTCAAAAACAGAAGTATGGTTAGCCAACCGTGAAGCCTGCTTTTCCACATGAAACAATTAAAGCTGAGAGGTTAGAGTCAGCCTGTTGGCTTTATTAACATTCAGGCTCCATCTGTGACCTCATCTGAAATGACAACATATAGACACAGAGGGGATGATGTATGGGGGTTCTAAATATCCGCTTCCTTTGGAACGCTGACCTCCACCTCCCTCAATTAAAAAACAAACGTTTTTTATTTTTGTAACAAAAATTAGAACTGATACTAGAAGTAACACTAGTAACATGTAACAATCATATTTTACGCTGTGGCTCTTTTAAAGCAACAGTACACATTTCTTTGTTTTGTATTCAAAGAGCTCCGAGGAACAACTTCAGTCTGTCAGTTTAAAGCAAAGAGACCAGAAATGATCCTTGAAGGTAAAAAGACAACAAAACAGAAAATATCTCTTGTTTTATAGTTCAGCAGCACGACGTTCTCACCCTCTCGGGATTTCATTGTTTAGAGGACACCTCGTAACCACCTCAGTGAATCTACCTGCCCATTCATCAGTGGGACATCCGGCTCTGTCGCCTGCTGTATAATTCCCAGAGGGTCTGATTGGCAGCAGTAAAGCTTGGCTGCTGACACACTGGTCCAGCTGCTGCCATTGGAGGGAACGAGAGGAGGGATTACAGTGACCGGCTCACTCTGTACCATCACATCCTTCCCCTCCACTCTCAATCCCTCCATCGTTTCATTCAATCTGCCCTTGTCACGCAATTCTCACTCCAACCCCCTCCAACACACACACACACACACACATCAGTGTGTGTCTAACTGCTTTGAGATGCATCTGTATAAAATCACCTAACGATCACAGGAGGAACCTCCACCTTTCTAAATCATGGTTTTCATGATTCAAGAAATGTTAAACTGAGTTATTTATTGCAGTATAGTAAAAACACCATTAACTGTCCTGTAAGGCAGACAAATGCTGCTGTGGAAAGTCCGTGGCACTGTGGGCTGCTGAAGTTATTTAGGGATCAGTCAATGCCACACTTGGAAACTAGCGCTGTCGGTTGCTACATCACGTCGTTCATCTCTCAGCCTGACGAAGACGTTTTCACGGAGGACTTTGCTCAAGTTGCACTAAGCTCTGAAAACCTTTATTATTAATGGAAACGAATCAGAACTTTGAACTGCACACTGTGAACCCACACGGGCCGTAAACTACAGGCATGCAGCCAGCAGCGGGCAGGGAAGGTAAAAATGAAGAAATGGTGTTTTTCTGTGTATAACACAAGGACTCCGTCATGTCTGTGTCGAGACCAAAGGGAAACACTGTCTTGGACATGTGTAGCAGCTTCTCACAGACAGGCACTGAACAGCTTCAAACTGCTGTGTGCAGTAGATGCACAGATGCATTACAGCTCTCTGAAACCTGCTGGACGACCACTGACACTCACCTAACCCCACTGACTGCATGTCTTTGAATCATCGCCAGTGGGTACAGTCGTAATGGGTGATGGCAGAATAGAATAAAGCTGCTTTCCATTGCTGCTTCGTTCACACGGAGTTGTCACAGCACGTAGCATCACATATTTGATTTGGCAGAGTTTTATGGCGGATGCCCGTCACAACCCAAAGGGATTTGTGTTCTCCCCCAGGATGGAACCGGGGATCTTCGACTCGTCAGGACTAACAGAACCTGCCTGAGATGCCAGTCATCACTGATGAACTGCATGAACTGCAGCTCTAAATTGCTTTGCATCCCCTAAGAAGTCTGACCTCTGTAACAGTGCACAACATGTAATGGCTGCCATATTGACTCAGCGTGAAATCAATAGTGATAAATAATTCTTTGAGAGTTAAGAGGTGAACCTGAGTCAAGCAAAATGTTTTCTTCTCTCTTCCTGGAAGAGAAAGGAGTGTTTGTGTTTCTCTGAACTCCTGCCTGATAGAAACGGGCTCAGGATCTGACACATCGCTGAGGACCAGAAATTCACTCGGTTCTTAGTTCCTTCAAAATAATTCGTAATGAGCTCAAACTCATTACATTATAAAACTCTCTCACTGTTGGTGAACAGCAGGAACTCATTTCAAGTTTGGACAAACTACGACCTGACCATCTGCCTAACTGCACGCTCGTCTGCCAACACGCTTTCTGAACACTGCTGGAATATGAGCATGCTGACCTGTGACTGATGCCTCGATATAAACTGAGTCAATCCCAGCCAGTCGAGTGTGGTTCAGACTAACACTCATCAACAGGGAATCATCATTCCAACGACTTTACAGTAAAATACATTTAGTCTTACATAATCAGGATGGAAAGTGTTACAGGCAGGTCCGGATATTTACCAGTGTGGTGCCGAGAGTGCTGATGGCTTCCAATCCTAAATGCTTCCATCTGTGTGGTAGAGTGTATGGCTGTGTTAAATATTTAAGCACCCCTCGATGGGCTGGGAGGTGTGGGTCCAAATGAAGATTTAGCTCGTTTTCTTCCTTTTGAGGAAACTACAAAGCAAAATAAACTAATGAAGTCAATGATTTATTTGCCATATTGTCTAACAAACAAATCAAAACCCAAAGTTGTGACAGTGACGTAAGATTTGGTACAGATTTTATGTCACTCGCTCACTGTGTTACACACCCACTGTCCTTGCTCTGCCCCTTGGAGACCTAATACGTAGGGAACATTCACAGACCCTAAATGGAAACGTATAAGGGAGTTCTGTAATGAATAGATGGCAGTCGTCCCGCCCCTCCTACCAAAGAGCCAATAAGTGACGAGCCAGAAAGCAGCAGGTGCAGCAGATCGTCTCATCGTAAAGATGTTTCCTGCCGTTCATGAAAAAATGTATCTATCATAAAGAACTTAAATTTGCTAACGGACTCTGGTGCACTGCAGTAATCCCCCAAACAGCCGTCTGCTGCCAGATTGAGCACAGATAATATCTCATTGATTCCCTTCAGGTGGCCGAGCATGTGACAGCAGTCTTGTCCTGACAGGTAAATATGACTTGTGAAATAAGGCACAGACAGCTTTCCACCCACACGCCTTTTCAATGCTGGGGGTGTAACTAAGTTAGGAGTGATAATCCATAATTTACACCAAAGTGATCTACTTCAGACTTGACCGAGAGAAATGCTGAAACGTACCAGCTGCCACCTCTGTGTTCCTGACATTAAAGCTGCAGTGTGGCAGCTGAGGGATCAAGAAGAGCAGGTCGGGCCGCGCTCAGGAGGAAAGGACGCACATTCAAAGAAATGCTTCAACTTTTCAGGTTTGAAAAAACGGGGAGGCCCCACTGTGTAAGGATTATGACGGAGTCCTTGTCCCACACTAAACTGCCCTCTGCATTGTTTGGCTGCACACAGTCACATGGATGATGGATTTCCTCTGCTTCCTGATTCCTAGACAGAGGCTGGAATGACCTTAAAGACAGTATCCTGCTTTAGTCGGATGATCCTGACTGTGGAGCACTGATCGGCTTTCCTAAACCCCACTTCTAACCTAATCTAATATTGAGTTTCACGTGACTGCTGGGGGCTTTCTCTGACATAGTTTCAGATTTTAAAAAAATCGTGATGTCAGCCATGGTGAGATGAGTGTTTCAGGTGTCAGGATGAAGAGAACGAGGGCAAGGATGACATTCCACAGCCTGAGAAGAACACAGAAAAACTCCATCGGAGTAACTAAGAACTTGTTTTTCCTTCGACCCTTCCCTGCCTGCCTCATTATTTCCCTCCTCAGCCCTTCCTTCCTTTATTTCTTCCTTCCTAAGTCTCTCTTTGGGCATTTTTAGTCTTTTTTTAATGAACATCAACCAATCAGATATTAAACAAGACCAGACCAACACTCACAATACTACAAGTTTGTATTATTTTAAGATTAAACCCAGACTGATCTTTTTTCCAACCCTGAACCAGTCGGTTTGTTGCTGAAGCCCAGCCAAGCTGTCCTGGCTCCTCAAAGATAAATAACTGCAGAATGAGCATTAAACCTAAAAGTACAAAAACACTAAATAGATTAAAACATACAGATCAAAGATTTACTGAACGTAAGTATAAAAACAAATGCAGAACAACCTGGGCTGCAGAGCCAGCACCGACCGAGCCTGGTTTTAGACCTCTACCTTTAGCCACAGAATGCAGCACTGAACATTTCTGTAGTTATTCTGAGCATGAAAGGGAAACGTTTATGAATGAGTTTCTACTAAACTGCATCCACACCAATAGCATTAAACAGCAACCAGAGCCTGATGCCAGAGTGGAGCAGCCACAGCTCTTTAAGGCTGTCATTTCATTTAGGCTACGTTCACACTGCAGGCGAAAGCGCACAAATCCGATTTTTCTGACCCTATGCGACCCATCTATCCGATCATGGTCTGACAGTGTGAACGGCACAAATCCGATATTTTCAAATCCGATGTGGGTCACTTTCGTATGTGGTACTGAATCCGATACATATCCGATGTTTTAGAAAGCGACTGCTGTTTGATGGTCATGTCGCATTAAATCCGTCTTTTACGTCACTGACACAAGACAGACGCCAATTATCAGCGCCGGAGAAGACATCGTGAACGCTTCCTGGCCATCCAGTGTAGATGTCAGTGAAACTGTTGGGAAGACAACATGAACATTTTCTTTGTACTGTATAATCTGCAGATTCTGACAGAAATCTGCAGCTATCCTTTGAAGCACCGCAATAAGGATCATTATTAGGTTATTTACATTATTATGTAAATAACAAAATAACTTAAAGCAAAAATTGGGAAACGTGAAGTCCGAAGTCTTTATATTAAGGCCATCAGTCAAACAATACTGTTGGTCTGGGTCTAAACAGAGCGCGTTGTGTGTGACGTCATGCTGCTTTTGCGCATGCGGCCGCTTTGAGCGTTCACACTAGAGCGCGTTTGCTGTCGCATTTTAGTTGTAGTGTGAACAAGCAGACAAAAAAATCAATTTCATCAAAAAATCGGAATTGAGCATCAAGACCTGCAGTGTGAACGTAGCCCATGTTTACATCCCACGAACCTCGTCAGTAGGTTTGACCTTACAGATGTGTGGCTGTGACAACAGAGCCAACATCGCTTTTGACGAACTAACAAATCTGGGGTGGAGCCAAATCTCATCCAGCTAAAGCATTAAGGTGCAGGTTTCCTGCTCTGTGCAGTGTATCCTTATTTGCACAGGACTGGTATTATTAGAGGAACCTGTGGGTTAGAAAATACGACTCCTGTGAAATGAAAACTCCTACATCTGTATTTCATGACAGGTTTACACCAGCTAAACAAAAGCTTCATAAATATGGGATAACTGTGGAGTCTGTTGTCTAACCTAATCCCATGTAAGTGTGCCATGTCTGTAATTTGTAAAGTCAGAGTTGTTTACACCCTCAGAGACGACGTTACCCTGGTTACCTGACCTTCACTCACTGTTTCATCTATAATCTTTAGGTTAGGAAAAAGGAATCTTCTTCATAACAATAAGTGACCTTTTCATTCAAAATTTCAGAACATTTACCCCACAAAGATCTGTCACATGTTTTATGCTACTTTACTCTCTGATATGCTTAACAATTCTTTTCATTCTTGGGGAAAAACAGCCAAATGTTTGAAGCTGCGGACGCTCGACGTGTGTCAACAAATGCTTTTTGTTTTTTAGATCACCTGTCATTTCAGGGAGTGGGAATTCCTAGGATGGAGTAGACTGTGCATGCTTTGGGGCTGATTATTTATTTAAAGACATGCAATCCAACAAAAGATAAATGCAGCATTAGTAATTCCACCCAAGCTTGAGAGATTTAAAACAGGAAATAAACCTCTGCACTGTATGATCATCCTTCGCATGCTACAGTAGTGGAAAAGAAAGAGAAGAAACCAATCCAGCGATAGCACATTAACGAGTTTTCACCATACATGGGCCGACCTATGTAACAGAAAGGTTTCAGTGCGTGGCCAACAATCTGTGAGAGAATAAGCTTCACTCTGGAAATTTATTATGACAATAAATGCAGCTGGCAGCCTGTGACGATGTGCCAGTGATAGAACCAGTTCAGCCAGACTAAGCAGAACAAGCAACGCACACAAACATGCTCCTCACCAATGATTCGGGCTGCTCGATATAACCATGTATATCGGATGACGATATAAAAACTTCTATCGTTGTCTATGACGCTATCGTTTGTTTCGTGGTGTCGTAAAATAAACTGTTTACAGCGATATTTTTTCACGGTTCTGATGGTCACTGTAGTGACTTTATTCATTTCTTAAAGTTCTCTCTTTCTCTTATATTTAATATAACCACACGGACAAGTGCCTGTTTTTACGTGTTGTCGTTAGCAACAATGACGGTAAAACCATCGCGTGGCTCCGCTGTCCGCTTGTTTGTTTTCTACTAAACCTTTCACAATAAAGCTCAAGATCCTGTTGAGACTTTTCAAAATAAACTGAATCACGTGAAAGAGAATGCAGAGAGTTTACGGATGACAAGAAGAAAAAAAAAAAGAGCCGTCAGGTGCTAAAAAATAAACCTTAGACTCAAACTTTGAAAGAAAACGGCGACTGTTACAACTTATATCTAAAAATGTATCGTTTCATGCATCGGTTAAAACACTCGACTCCAGCTACATGACGTACAGCTGGAAACACTTCACGCAAGTCGAGCTGCCCGAGATTCACAGAATTTACAGAAAATTAGGGCTGCACGATTAATCGTTAGAAAATCGCGATCTTAATTCATACTTATGTGCGATCTCATTTCCAAATGACAACGATTTAAAAAAAAAAAAAAAAAAAAAAAAAAAAAAAGATTGTACCGCATTTTGATCCGGGACGTAATCTGCATGAAAACAAGCGCTCACTCTTCCTGCTCAACAAATGACAAGGGCGGAGCCTTATACCACGTGATACAGAAGCTGGCTGCTAAAATTAGCAGGGAAAAAACAACGGCGAGCACGTCGGGGATGACGAGAAAGTGACAGGAGAAAATCCGTCCCGGTCAACCACCCAAACATCAATAACGGGAACCTTATACAGCGCTTCCCTATACCCGTCGAACTCCCGCAGGCACAAAGAAATTACGGAGGCTGTTACTTATCACCTGACCAAAGATATGGTTCCCATCAACACTGTGCAAAACGAGGGATTTAGGAGAATGATCAACACCAAACGCTACACAGTGCCGTCCCGCAACTATTTTTCTATTGTTGCACTACCTGCTCTATAATCAGAATCAGAATCAGAATACTTTATTAATCCCAAAGGAAATTACACGCAGTGTCGAGCAGCGGTGGAGACGGAACTACAAGCAGTACAACATTTTGCGGCAACGACAAAACGTGAGACATTTGTTGTTTTTATGTTTATTTGTTGTTTTTATGTTCAGTCTCAACTGTTACGAAGTTGATGTGCAGTTAATAAGTGCAATAAATATTTATACTGGAAAAGAAAATCGTGAGAGAATCGTGATCTCAATTCTAAGCAAAAAAAATCGTGATTCTCATTTTATGCAAGATCGTGCAGCCCTACAGAAAATGTTACATTTTTGTGATTTATATCGTTGTCAGGACGATAAATGTCTTATATCGGGATATGAGATTTTTGTCATATCGCACAGCCCTACTAATGATGCAGGACTGAAAGTCGGTCTACTCTGATACGCCAACATTCAGTTTTCACAAGGTTACAGAAGCCTTGTGTTGGTGACGAGGTATGTGACCAGGCAAAGCAAAGCTAAAGTGCGGCACGTGCCACAGTCGGTGAAGGTAACCACAGCAGATGCAGTAAGGTCCATAAATATCTGCACAGAGACAGGCTTTGTTCTCATTCTGGTTCTGTACGTTACCACACTGACTTTAAATGAAACAACTCAGATAAAGTTAAAGTCCAGACTTTCAGCTTTAATCTACTAGATGGTCTCTTTTCACTCCCTAAACAAATCTTAGTTGTCACACTAGATTTTGGCACACAACTGCAGTTTTTCTTACAGTGTTTTCAGCCGTGGATCTGCACTGCCTACTTCAGCAGTAGGCTACCATCAAGTCCCATCTCAGAGTTTTTCCAAGAAATTCAAACTGTGCACAGCTTTAAAACTACTGAGTGGTATTTGACTTTGGCAAGAGGCAGCTGGGTATTACAGTGATGGAATTAATTATTTGATCCCCTGCTGAAATAATCAGTTCCTACAGCTGTAATTGTAAGAACTGGACAGCCTCCGATTTTTATGGTAGTTTCATTTTAATGGAGAGACAGAACAGAAACAGAAAATCCAGAGAAAAGTGAGACAAAGGTTACAAATCGATTTGCATGCCTTTGAGGAAATAAGTATCTGACCAGAATGTTGGCTTCCACAGACTGTGTGCATGTGTGGCACACAGATCACAAACACTCTGAGTTACAGATCCTGATCTTTATTGCCGTCCACAGAACCAGAACCAGAACCAAAGGGCTTTACTGCCAAATGTTGAGCAGGTTTACAACATTAGGAAATTGCTGCAGTACTTAGTGCAAAACATACTGTAAGACAACACTTAAATAAACAAAAATTAAAAGTGCTAAGCAGATAGATATATACATGAGTGCAAACATGGAGCAGATGCAGAGAACACAGTGCAGGGTCGTGTGTTTGTGGTGCCAACAGTCATACGGTTGTTGTTCACGAGTCCAGAGGGGAAACTGTTCGAGAGGTTTTGGTCCCTCTATTCATTCCTTCTATTTCAACCTCTCCACAGTCATGAGCAGCACCAAAGAGCTGCCAAAGGACGTCAAAGACAGGATTTTAAACCTGCACAAGGCTGGAATGAGACCATCAGCGTGAAGCTTGATGAGAAGGACGACAACTACTGCTGCGAATATTCACAAATGGTTCAATAATCGGGCCAACAATCATCAGAAAATTCAGCAGGGGAAAAAATATTTATTTCCCCCAAAATGTAAAAGTGGCCAGACAGTGGCAGATATCCTGTAACAGAATATGAAAAGTTGAGAACTTGTAGAGTTATAAAATAGGAAGAGAAGAAACCAGATGTTCCAGTGGAAACGTGGGCTCTGGCAGACGCTCGGTGCTGCCGTACTTCTATCAAACAGATGTAGTAAAAGACTTTTCAGGTACTTTCTCTTCTGAACAAGAGTAAAAAATAAAAAAACTAAAACTGTTTCAGCGACACAGAGAACAGGAGATGTGCATCGTACCCTAGAAAGGAAATGATCAGACAGAAACACCCAGTGTTTCAGCCACTCCTGTGAAAGCTGGAGTGACAGTAGTTCACCAAAGAGACATCACTGTTTGATAACCTTCAGGGCTGCGGGTGGACTTACAGCATCAGGACATTTTAGGGATGTGACTGGATCAGGTCCATAATCATCCAGGGCCTTAGATCAGTCCCACCTCTTATTTCCCCACCACTCAGTAATCTGGCTGCTACAGGATTGGAGAGTAATCTGGATAGAAGGAGTGATGAAGGGAGGGAGGCTGCTACAGAGGGTCAATCCTCTCTGCTGTCAGTCCTCTTTATATCAATTTCTGTGATAAATTCACTGCTAAACTGCAGTGCAGGTGGAGGCGCAAGGTTGCATGTAAAGGAGGCAATGCACACGTGTTTGGAACAGCAGAATAAAAAAAAGTTACCAAATGACACATTCAACACAGAGAACCTGCAGAAACACCTGATGTGACGCAGCATGCAGAAACCAAGCCCACAATCTACTCATATAGATGCTCAATACTTGAAGATGTTTGGTAATGATGCAACCTGATAAATACTCAAATATATCACTCTGGTAATATATATATATATATATATATATATAATTAACTTGTAATAAAAACTTCACTAAGTTTACAAGATGTAACCGACTGATTGACAGCATTAGCGCCGCAGGCTAAACATGGAAGGTTTCCAGCATCACTAAGTTTCGCTGACTGACTGGCCAGCTCACACGTGGCTGCACTGAGCGGCGCTGTGCTCCATAAAGATTCGGGGCAAAATAGCTCATCATCGTTTTGAAGCTCACACATCAGAACCCGTTCAATAAAACTAATTTTCCAGACATAGTTTTAGTTTTCTCTGCAGACAATGACGCAAAGAGGACGCATGTGAGCAATAATGGAAAGCCCGGTTGTTCTTGATTACATCACTACTAGGCTGTTCCTGTGCTGTGTCACATATAGTGATGATGCAATCCCGTTGCCCAAAGAACGACTAGCTTGACGACAGAATGAAGCTGTTAGCAAAACTGAGCAAGCTCCACCCACTAATTAAGATGGACAGATGTGGGTTCAAGCTGGAAAGTGATTTGAGCATTAGGGATGAAGCTAAATTCATTTTTTTGCTTTTAATTGCAATTTGGGATCTCTCCTCAAACCTGGTTGGAACGCTCTGAGACAGCTGAGGTTTAACATACGGACGATGTGTTACTGCGTTAATAATCCTCTACAGGTACGACAGGTTACAGCTTTATTCTTGGCTAACGAGTCGATGCTATTCAGCAACTATCAGTGGGACGATAACTATGACTCGACATGATGGTGCTGTCCCCACCCAGTTTGCTCCAAGGAAACAAAACTTCACTGTGACATATGACAGAATTCACCACACTATCCTTGAACATTTGGCCAGAGCAAAAACAGTGTGACACAGCAGATAAATGTGGGACAGTGACATCAGTAAATCCATCTTGTTTGCAGATATGCTGACATCAGTCAACACGGCCGATAGGTTCTCACACTGATATCCAACCTATACTGTGTTGCTACCCAATTTCTGCCATAATAGGGAAAGCCTGAGGTTTATTCTTTAAATATTAAACAACTATTAGCAACATTAAGAGCAGTGTAACAGTGTAACAAGCTGTGATAAGAGTTAGAACAACAGTGCCAGCAGATACAGTATCTCTCTGAAAACTGGATGTGTCATGGATGAGAGTGCGTGGCAGGCAGAGTGGTCTCACAGAGACTACAGCACGTGCAACTGCAGACCAAAACATTACTCATTGAGATATTCCTCTGAAAGGGTTAGATAACAAATAGCTCAATGCTCAGTCCATACAACTCCTGAAGCTTTTGTGTTACCTATAACTATCCTTTCCACACACGCAAGCACACACATGCACACCTACTACAGAGGAGCCAGCATAAAGAAGGTTTCTCCAATAAGTCTGAAAACCAGTGTGGGCCACTGTTCCTCAAGTAAAGCTGAGCATGTTCAGAAACTGTCTGCTTGCTACACACTGCTTTCCTCACACACTGTACACAAAAGACGGACGTTGCAACCATGACATCTCCTAACGGTTGAACTCTGCATTATAAAACACAAACACGAGTTTTAGTCCTTCACCACATTGGTTTTTGGACCAAGATGTGACCATATCTGGCCATGAGGGTGGGGTGCCAAGTTTTCAGCTAAAGCTATGAGGAAAATTCCACCCACCATACAGTTTTTATCCACAGAGAGTGAAAGAGTGCTTTTTAAAAATATTGGTATGTTGAGCATTTTAATGTTAGACTCCCTTTGGGAGCCAGCTTCAAAAGTGGCTACTAGAAAAACTGCACTTTGGCACTTGCTGTGTTAGTTTCACTTTTGTTTTTTAGCTGTGGGAAAAATATATATTTTACCATGACTGGACGCAAAAAAAGCTGCAATCTGTGCATGAAATGAAGTGCTGGCTGCTCAAAATGTCTTGACAGGACAGCTCGCGTAGTCTGTCCTCCTCGAAGCTCGGAGGGAACCCACTCCCATATGCTATGCACTCTAACAGCACAGTGTAAGGAGGATTGTTTTTATTCACGGGGTCGTTCTTGCAGACTGCCAATGAATGGACAGATGCAACAGAAACATATAAAGGGGAAACTTGCGTAACAGTGTGGGAGTCTGCTGTGACAGTGCAACTTCACCATGCTGTCTCTATAGCGGTCGGGAATACTGGCACGGATGCACGCGATCTACTCATTACTGTGATAATAAGAAGGCAAAGCGGACATTCAGAGGGAGAAATAAAACCTAAAAAAACTAACGACAACAATACCACCATGGTGCTAACTAGCCTACAGCATAAGCGTGCTAATTCTGCAGACTTCTTCTCAGAAAGTAAAAGTGTCCGAGGCGCACCTGAAGGCAGCATTAACCTACACCCGTACTCAGTCCCCGCTGCGATGCGCCCTGTGAGCTCACTCATCCAAAATCACCGTCAGTTCACTGCTACAAAGACTGCGGCTTTCCGCCCACCGACCCCGCGCTCAGTGCACACACCGGGCGTTACCACACAAAACGGGACGTTCATTTTTCAGCGTCACTCACCGTTAGTTGTCTCCTTTTTGACAGTTTGTCTAGAGTCTCCGAGCGTCGCTGTCACCGCTACGATCCGCCCACCCAAGAGTGTACGCTGCATAAATATACCCCGCCCCCAGCTTTGCCTCTACTCCAATCGCAAAACGATACCGTGAACTGGCTCTCATTTTAACCAATCGCACGAAGACTAAAACTCTGCTTGACGGCCTTACTGTCCAATCAAAACGTCTGAATCCCGGGAAGATCCCTTTCTCACCGTGTTGGCTTTTGACAGACACCGTGTGCATCCAATAGAAAAGTTTGACTCCTTTTACGGGACGGTGCCGGTCCAATCGTCTCGGGGAACGAACTGTGGATACGGCCACGGCCCAGGAAGACGCCCTACACCGCCCCGATCCGTGGAATGTTACCAAGCGGCTAAACAGGAATCACAGGAACTACAGAAATTACAGAGACTCAAGGGGGAAGTGTAAACCACACGTGTCCACTAACGTTGATGGTATAAATACAAGTAGTTGACTTTGACTGTGTTGCTTTTGGGGGTAGTGGGGGCAGAAGTGACAGCCGATTTAATTTACTACAACTCATCACCTAATCTGCTGGATCTGATTCACAAACTGGAGCAAGGAAGCGTGTCTTCTCTGGGGGTGAGATTGCAAAAACCCACAGAAAAATCAAAAGCGGGAAAAAATGCTCCACTTGACATAGTGTAGGTCTATAGTGACGCCTTGTGGTGGAAAGCACAAACGTCATTTTCAGGCAGTTGTAGCCGTCTGACAAACCAACATGTATGTGTCTTACCGCCACCTGCTTGGCCGTAGAGTGGTTACAATACTCCAGACCTGTTCGTGCATATACACACATGCAACTATATAAATTCATCTCTTGTCAAACTTGTGCTTTTCACAAAATACACCCAAAGTTTCAGGAGCTTACAGAACTACCTTTAGTAGTCATGACTTGTATCAGTCTCACATGGCACTGTGGACGAATTTTAATCCACTCTTCTTTACAATGTTGCTTCAGTTCATTGAAGTTCGTGGACATTCATTTTTACGCAGCACTCTTAAGGTCCTGCCACAGCATGTAAGTCAGGTTGAGGTCTAAACTTTGGGTCATTGCAACACCTTGATTTTGTTCTTTTGCAGCCATTCTGATGTAGATGTGGTGCTGTGGTTGGGATCATTGCTCTCTTGCATCACCAAGCTCTGGCCAAGCTTTAGCTCAATCATCATATTTGATCCTAGAAGACTTTAGTACACAGAGGTCTCCATAGTTGACTCAGTGACTGCGAGCTGCCCAGTCCTGCCTCTGTGAAGCCCAAATCATCATCCCTCCATCACTTGACTCGACTCCTTGTATGAGGAGTGATACCATAGCACTGATTGGTTTTACCACATGTGATGCTGTGCATTATGGTCAAACAGCTCCACACTGGTCTCGTCTGTCCTAAGGTCATTGTTCCAGAGGTCTTGTGATTTGTTCAGATGAAGCTTTGTAAATGTATACTTTTTAAAGAGGCGTTTCTCCTTTCCAAAAAAAAGCCATATTTGCTTTATGTTTTTGTAGTTGTACTATTATAAACATTAACATTTCACACATTAACTGAGACCTGTAGAGTCTGAGATGTAGCTCTTGGGTTTTATGCTTTTTTTCTGATAACGGTTTGTCCTTTGCTGAAGTCCATGTATCTTGAATGTTTCCCACGTGTGAATATTTTTTCTTGCTGTAGAATAATGGACTTGAAATTGTATATTTGTATATTGTAATTACAACTCTTAGGCAGATCATTGCTGATGCCTTTCCTGCTTGGTATTGCATTGATACACACCTGAATGCCCCAGACCTGCTGAAACATCTGTCTTTGTAAAGGTGCTCACACTTTAGTCAAGTGCATTTGATTATCAGCACCTGGCTGCTGTTTAGCCTTGTAATTCCTCTGGGAGCAATAATCGTGTACATAGTTTTACACAACTGCGTAGAATCGTGTGAAAACGTGCTTTTTAAAGCAACCTCACACAAAAAGTAACCGGTCCGATTTAAAGGTGTTTTTCTGTGCTAAAATGTTCAAGAACTGTCAAAGCAAATGTCACAGAAATCAGTCCAGTCACAGTGATTTTGCTTTCAAAGAGGTTTATTGAAAGAAATATTTTTCAAATTTTATAAAGATCAACCATTTGATTATGCTATCACACAATCAGAACCTGGAGCATCACCGTTTCCCCTCCAACCTTTTGCAGTCTTTGATATGAATCATTAGCGCTTCGGACAACCCAGATTTTCCTAAAAAAGTTGGGTTTATGTGTAAAATGTAGATTTGCTGCAGTTCAGCACCTGGACTCTTACTGAAGAGCTGTGCTGTTGGATCACTTGGAGAATGTTTAGCATTGTCCTAATGAATGTAGACAATGACAAAGGCCTTCATTGAAATAGATATCATCAGGATGGCAGCAGGCCCTCTGGAAACATTGTAACCATGCTTTCTTTTTAAACCCAATCGTGTGACTGGTTGCCTGACATATGTAGGAGTGAGACAGGTTAAAAAACAAATTTCTCCTGCTCAGTATTTGATGTCATGTTTGTGGTTTCAATTCTGTTTTTTTTTACATGTTACACATTTTCCCAATTTTGTAGAAAACGGGTTTTCAGAACTGCTTCACTGGCAAGCTTAGCGTTACTATTTTATGGCTAAGCAGTATTCCATAGACTGCCAGAGTATACAAGATTAAAAAGTACTGGTTTTGATGGGACATGTCACGACTCAGTACTTCTAAGATGTGTTAAAGATATGCTATTGCTAAGAGGTTTCACCACGTCACACTTCAACAGCAAGATGTGGTCCAAAAATGCATTTCATGTAGGTGTACTTTATTTAACTCCCCAGGCGAGACAGCCCGGAGACCAGATATGGGGAATCAAGTGCTTCAGGATATTTTGGAAACGGTCAACAGTTCTGCCCAGGACTGCCACACATGCATCACTCTGTTACAGTGGTTTGCAACCAAAGATACAAGTATACAATATAATATTGTATCATCTAAGATCACTATGTTTGCAGCTATTCAGTACCCCGCTCTTCCATGACCTGGAAGTAGTATGTATATATGTATTATATAAATAACGACTCTCCCGTTACCTGGAAGAATTCAGTGTTTCACTCTACACACAGTCTGCAAGCAAACAGCAAAAATCAGCTGCTTTGCACATCAAACCTTCTCTTTGCCGGATGATTTTTCAGTGCAGCATGCAAGTAAAAATGTGTACAATATTAAAAGTCTTTAGCTTCATCACCCTCATCACCGTCATCGCCGTCGCATCCATTTTTACCATGGACAGCTCCTTGTTTTTTTGAAAATAAGAAATTAGAGCAGTCTTTATTTATTTTGTATATTTTCCTCTATAGTATTCTGCATTTCAAAGCATGCCAAAGAAAGTTCGGTTTCTGCATAGTGCTGGCTATACAAGTGCCAAAGAGTTTGATTCCTTTACAAGTAATAGAAGGTGGTATTTACAGGCAGAATAGATCCAGTGTTGTGTAAACGGTACCAAACCCCCCCTCCCTCCTTCAAGTGCGCAAAATATCTACAAATAGCAAGTCTGCGAGAACTCATAGAAAGTAGAAGAGAGCTGAAAAAAGCTCAGCAGTATGGAAGAGCTGTTAAGGGGAGGCATGTGTATTAAGTGCGCAGGCAGTTCTTATCTTTGTGTGTGTGTGTGTGTGTGTGTGTGTGTGTGTGTGTCTAAATGCAAAGGGGAAGAAGCACTTGCCCCCACAAGTCAAAAACTGCCCACAAACCAAAACATTCCCCCGTCCCCTCCCTTGGTTTCTTTTTTCTTGGAAAGTGCACCCTCTATTGTTATAATATGCAGTATGCATACATAAATGTGTCCTCTAGCACTAAGGTCTACTGTTACATACAAGGTCAGAGAAGAAGAGTCGACAACAACCATATTCTAGTTTTGAGGTCATAGTTCTGAATGTAAAGATACAGTTCAGGCCACTAGGTGACTGTCATTGAACACTAACAGAAGACTCACTACAGTATGAGATGGCAATGGGAGCCCACTGCTGAAAGATACCACTGACTGCACTGTCAAAAAAAGAAAGAAAGAAAGTCTTGTAAAGAAGCCAGGTCCACTGGGTCGAGAATAGTTCTTTGTTTCCTGGAGAGCACAGGCAGGGACTGCTGGTAGGAAAAAACCAAGCAAAAGTGGTGATGGCAGTGAAATAAACCAGGTACGGTTCAGTAGTAAAAAGAGCTCAGCAGATTTGGTCAGTGTCACCTTAACAGCTTTAAACACCCGCGATGCTTTCACTCACGCTTCGACTATAGAATACTGAAAAGAAGGAAAAAGCTCCAGTCCATCTGAAAGAAGCTGGAATCCCTGTTTCCAGAGTGCCGTCACTAAACAGCATCAATCGTCCTAACAAACCCATCACACCCTCGCCAATCAAGTCACTTTAAAGAGATCTTTGTTTACAGTTACACTCAATCCAGCTGCATTTCTGCACTTAACTCAAATGACGACAATCTTTTGGGAGTGAAAGAGCTGGATTAGAGTTTAGCAGTGGTTTGTTTACAGCACGGGCTTGCTTTGGTTCAAACTTAAAGTGCACCTTTACGAAGCGGCTGCACGCGCACGGCCCAATCACCGCACACACACCGATGATTTCCACTAACGGGTGAGAGATACCGAATGTGGCCTCCACTGCAGGCAGGAGTTGATTGAGAATTTTTCAGTGTACAATAATGTTAATTAAATATGGATAAATACTGAATAAATATCGATACAGAGTGAACAAAAGAATGACAGAGCACAGAGAGCCGTTACATGCTGAAACAAAGTGAAAAATCCACAGACACATCATAATCCTACGACAATAAATAAACACCGTAGACCCACAGTGAAATACAGCCTTCACACTTCTGCATTAAAGGGGAACTCTGCTGAAATGTGACCGCGCATCCAATTAGTTTCTTTCTGATTGGTTGGTTTTGAGTTTTTTGAGACAAAGGAAAATCAGACCTGTGACATCGGCGACACATTCCTGAGTCTTTATTAAACATCTGCACTGTTTAAAAATAATAATGATAATAAAGTGCTTTAAATTCAAATGGACGTGGTTAAGCTGCTACAAGTCTTAACTCTTTAAAGGACTATTGCACTTCAACAACAAGCTTGCCCTCTTTCTCCATTACAACTTTTGATTTTGTAGTACAGGAAAGGGTCTTTCCATGTAACTGCGTATAAGGGAAGACACATTTTGAAGACGTTATGGGTGTTTGTTTTCCTTCATCTTGAGAACTTAAAAAAACTGTGCAAAAGTGACCATTAATGCAGAAAAACAACCTGTTTTTTTCCCCAAATATAAAGGAGTATCGACGCGCATCCATCACCTTTTATGGCTATGTGGGTGTGCTCCAGGGTGTATCTCATATCGCTGGACTGGTGTTGTTCCTGTGTCATCACTGTAATGTTAGTCCAGGTTTGCTGGTTTGTTAGGGACAGTTTTTAAAATCATTAGCTTACTTCGTGGGGTAATGCTAGCTGAATACTCAGACGATGTCATTGGTCAGGTGCAATGTTGATGGGACCAACATCATTGCCCCTCCCTGAGCCTGGTTCTGCTGGAGGTTTCTTCCTGTTAAAAGGGAGTTTTTCCTTCCCACTGTCGCCAAAGTGCTTGCTCACAGGGGGTCATATGATTGTTGGGTTTTTCTCTGTATGTATTATTGTAGGGTCTACCTCACAATATAAGTGCCTTGAGGCGACTGCTGTTGCGATTTGGTGCTGTATGAATCAAATTGAATTGAATGATGATGCAGGATGAACACCAACAGGGATATCAGATTGTACAAGATCCAGACTCCACCTTTACTCCATATGACCAGTAATATCTTTTAGAGTGTATGCGTCATCTTCTATATCACGTTAGAAAAAGTGTTGCTGTTTATTCCTTCATAGATGTTCTCTTTTTGACACACAGTTTGTAAGCTCGGTGCACGCCATTCTCCTTAGGCCATTTACAGTAATTAACAGAGAATCCCAGACTCATCCTCGGGACCCTTACAGTTCTAGTTGTACGTGCTTCTGGACATCTGGATATGAATGATTTGGCAGTATCGGGCTTTCAGTCATTTCTGTGACGTGTTCTTTTTCTGGGATGCAATGACTGCACAACAAACATTGTGAAGAGTAGGAAATTTACCTTTTGTAGACATTCCTTTGAGCCATAAATGTAGGTACCGCAACAGACTGACTAACACAGTACAATGAGAGATTTCAAGAAGCTCGGTGTACATCTGAGGAAGAGTCAGAGAATCTCTTGGGGTCACTTCTAAAGAACTGCGTTCTGCTTGAGGTCGGACTCAAACTTCTACGCTCAGCTAAGAGGAAACTGTAACATGCTCGAACATCACTGTCACTGTCTGTAACTAAGCGAGTTTGCAAGCAGAATGACAAATTGTTGTCCAAGAAGGAAGCCCTTCACCATTAAACTTGGCGAAATTTACCCGAGGCTTGCTTGGAGAAACAGCAAGAACACCACCAACTGTTAAGCATGGTGGTGGTAACATCAGTTGAACATTGAACAGCGTGAATATTCTAATGAAGGAAACAGACCGTGTCACATTTTTTCCACAACACCTCAAACCATCAGTTGAAAATTGAATGTGACCAGGTGTTTCAACAGGGTAGTAACCTAAACATAAACTAAAGCAAGTGAGATAGATAAACTTTTCCAAAGTCCTGCCCACAAACCAGTGGAAACTGGACCTTGCTTAAGAATGCAACCATTTTAGCTGGACTCTACTAATTCTTCATAGAAGAGTTGTCAAATATCCAACCAGATTTATTTTGTGTTTCTACGTCCCAGCTGACCTCGGGACTGGAAACACCACGATCCTCGATGACATTCACATCACTGTTGTGTGCGTCGACCTGATGCGTTAGGTTACAGCACGGGGTTAGGGTTAATCAAAACTGCTTTAGAGTCCAGATGCAGCGCTGCAGCTCTGTAGCTCTATTCCTATGCCAGGGAAAGAGTAGTCCAAAGAAACCTCTGAAAGCCCAGTATTGCCTTTACATTCACGTCCACGATGAGCGTCGGTAAACTTAAAACCACAACTGTACGTGTCTGTCTACAGTATGGCTCATGCGAAAGAAGCACTTATAAACAGAAGGAAATGCCATTATTCAGATGTCATTCAACTGGTTACTGATAACATGTTTACTGTTGCTTTGAACTGATGAAGTGCAGCCTGAAGTGCTGTGGATGGATATTTAAGATGGACGGGAGCGCCAACAGTTTGAAGCTACGCGTCTTCTTCCCTTGGTCGATAACTGCACTGCATGTAAGGTTAAATGGAACCAGACACATCTTTCGATGTACCTGAACAGAGTCAATCCTGAATCAAATGACCGTCAAAGAGTACATTTCTAATGAGCTAGAACAAAACTGGTTTGTTTCTAAACGTATTGCATGCTGTGTTTCTAAACTTATCACATAGATAAAGCAGTGGTGTGATGAAGTAATTACAGCCTTTTCATACCTCTGCAAGAATCTGCATTAAAAGTTTGTGACAAGGATGAGATGTTGGGACCCCAAAGTAGGAGGTAACTGAAATAATGCAGTAAAATAACTGTCAGGTGCAGTTTCTCCTTCCTGTGTTCTCTGCAGCCGTAGATGTCAACATTGTAAAGGGTTTGTGCTATCAATTCAAACACTAAACTGTCATTTGCCTGTTTAATGGAGGCGTTCACATCTTCTTTTTTTCCTTTCTAGACAAAAACTTGTCTTGGAAATTAAAAACCAACGACCCTTGACAGTGCATGGATGCAAACGTACTAATCACCAGGCTCTGCAGACAGAAAGACAAAAACAAGGACGAACGCACACATAAAAAGCTTTGGACCTGAACTTATCACACACGTAGTAAGATTAAATCACACTCGCTCCTGTCGTCTTGCCAGTGTTTGCATATTATACTGTACATAGAATAATGGCGCATTCGGCTGGTCGTTGTAAACTGGCAAACTTGTGTAATTACGGATGACATGACAAACGCTTATGTACATAGTAGAAGCTTTCTGGGTGCATGCTTAGGAGAAAAAGAAACCAATGAAATCTGAGGTAGCAAATTCAACCTACGATAAACTAGAATCACTCGACATGTTTTCCCTTTATGCATGAGCTTTGATGTGACGTTACACATCCAAGCGTTCCAGTATCCAGTCACTGCTGACTTCATTGTGTCAAAAATAATCCAACACAACTTTGCTGTAAGGTCACAACTCGTAGCTCGTGAAATTAGTAAGCTGTTTTTTGTGTGTTTTTATTTTTTGGTGCACTGTTCTTGTGGAAAACGTGTAAGTTTGCCAGTTTACCTGTTTGTGACGCTGCCTAAGCGTGCCAAATGTTCTTCACTCCCTAGCAAATCTGTACAATGTTTATGACAGGGCAGCTGATATGTTCATCAAGAAAATTCATGGCTTTTTACCCTCCAGTTCCCACCCCTGAGGTGCAAACCAGCCAATCCAGTGTGCTCTTGGGAAGTGTGGAACATCAGCTCCACCTCTTGGGTGTAGGACTTCAGGGGGAAGGAACCAATGACAGGACAAGACAGCAGGACTCCTGTTAGGCCAGCTAACACTACAATTTACCAGTTTGAGAGTTTATCGGAAGCGCCATGGACATATAGAATAGAATAATCATCGTATCAATAGGAATTTCAGTGCAAGACGTAAATGGCTACTTGTTTCGTCATTCTGTTCAATGTTGTCTTCGATGGTACTTGTCAGTCATCCAACACTGGATACAGCAGTAAAGGGATTCTTCTACAAGTTAGCAGTCGTTTATATGTAAGTCTGAAAAAAGCGACATCCTAAGAAGGACGACTGAGAGGTCCAGACCAGACTATGTTCACTCAGTGTGTGGTTTTGGTTAAAGGTCGTACCACTGTGGGGCTCAGAAAGCTCCAAATGTTTCCCGAGGAGAGGGTGGGACTTCAGAAAGAGATAATGAAAGGCCTCAACCCCCTGCCTGGCTTCACGTTCTCTGGGCAGTGAGTCCTTATTGAGAGGTTGACAGTGAAGATACAGTAGCTGGGTGCCCTAAAAGGCTAAGTGGCAGGTACAGTAGGTGTCTCCTGAAATCCAAAGTGCCACATGGAGCGGTGGAACCAGAAGGAACTTAAAGAGTTGCTGAATGCAGCAGTCTCATTTTCTCTGTGTCCCTGCCTTGAGCCCACTCGCCTTCCCCTCATCCCCGTGTCTTCTTTAGCTCCCCCCTGGGTCGGAGCTGTGTCTCTGTGGTGTCCGTGAGTCCAGGGGTGTCTGTGGTTCTTGGAGCGATAGCCTCCGTGGGGTTTCAGGATCCAGCGGTGAGACTCCTGTTGCAGCAGCTGTCCCAGCACCCATGCATACCCCTGAACCAAAATCTAACCCTGCTCCTAAGCTAGAAACTGCACCCTCCCCACTCCCTAACTCTAAACCTAAACCTGATCCTGAACCTGCCACTGAAACGACTCCAGCTCCACCGACTAGTCCGAGATGCTGGCCTAGTCTGTCCAGTCCAGAAGGGGCAAGCTGGCTCTGGCTTGTGTTGATCAGAGACGTGTCCTGGGGCTGCAGAGAGTCAAGAGCTTTAGCTGGGAACTCCTCAAAGTCCTGGGAATGCAGGATCTGTAGAGAAAGAAGCTGAGAGGTCAGTGGGATTGGAATTTGTTCTGTGCTTTTCAAGAACAGAAGAAATTAGTGATGCAAGACTTCACACCTGTGCATGTTGCAAAAAACCCAAACGTGTGTTTTTGGTTGTGTTGATATGTTAATATATATGTAAAATGTTTCATGATTGACACGATTGTGTTCAGATCTGCGGAGACAGGCTTGGGTTTGCTGTGTGGGATTACAAAACGTTACAAAACTATGACATCACAACAATGTGATTGGTCACTTGCAGCGTTGAACCTGGACCACCATTAATTATGATGATCCAGGCACAATATCAACACGGGGGTATCAGATCGTTTGGCTAAAGAGGCCGTCTGCTCTGTGATCACGCCCCTGATGCTGCACTTCAGGATTGTGTCGTCATATCGAAGTTTACATTCTGGACAGGCTGTATTTTGGTAGCATCATCACATCACGGTTGAATCTGGAGCTTCAACATTTTTATGGGAAAGCTAGATTTCACAGTATATATTATATATGGAGGAGGGAGGTCTGTCTGCAATTAGAATGATATAAATGCCTTGAACCTTCAACAGTTTCTTGTAAACACTCCTGCAGACAGCAGGAAGAAATGAAGAATGATTCCCACTCACTTGGACACATTGGGGTGTGTCACAGATGAGGTACCTGATTCAACTCCAAATATACAACATGTGCAAGATGCTAAATAAATAAATTAAGCATTTATTTAGTGTTTGTGGGATTTAATGTATCTACTGAGAGACGTGCTTAAACGTCAAACATGTTACTGACAGATCAGCAGGGTAAGATTTGCCAGGACGTTTTTCACCTGTGACAGAGAGGCTAGTGTGTCTGTCTCAAGAGGTGTACCAGGAGGAACCACTCCATCTCCTGGACCGGGTCCTGGACCGGGACCTGGGTAGGGTGAGGCCTGAAAAGAAAACATCATCTTGTTAGCGAGCGTGAAGTGTAACCCACCACGACAGTGAGGTTCATTCTTTGACATAAGTCCCATACGCTGTGTGCGTTATTACCTGAGGTGGTGATGAAACAGCGCTGTAGGCTGGAGGTACCAGCGCCATCTGCCTCTGCAGCAGCTGCATGATCACGCCGATGTCCGTTGACATGCGACTCTCTAACCTTCACAGTGTATAAGAGATGATCTATAATTAATGTCAATTTCAAAAAGACAGGAAGTTAGCAGGAAAAATAAATGGACCAGACTGCTGATTCGAGTCGTATCGAATGCACTTTTTGAAACTTTGTTTTGCTAACGGTGCATTTCTCTTAACATCCTGCTGTTAGTCTGTTAAAAGTAAAGCAATTCTTTTTCCCCACAGGAGTTTTCTTTTATCTTTTCAGCAAAAAAGCGTCTTGGGGCACAGTCACACTGCAGATGTAGATAAATGTGTGCGGGACGCGTGCAGAAGTTTGCATCTCATCCTCTTTGTCCTATCTCAGGCTAATTAGGAGCCAGTCTGCTGCTATTTTAAACTCGGCAACACTTTTTGAGGTCTAACAGAGGTTTTCACATATGAGCAGAGTCCCCCCCACATGCACACCTTTACACGCCCTATCAGCAGAGGCATTCATCAGTCTAACGTGGAGATATAGTCTTTGTCAGCAGCTACAGCTCAGCACAGAGGAGTACAAACGTTTGATCTCAACTGGACCCGAGAAAGAGTCTCGTTGAGCCAAAGGCTACAGGGCTTTGATCGTTGGTCTCAGATGTATCTCTCAATGTGGGGAAAGGTAAACATAATCAAAATGGTATGTACACCTAAGTTCAATTATTTGTTGCAGGCTCTACCAATCCATGTTCCTTTGAAATACACCAAACAGTTTGACCAGCTCTGTAAGTCATTTATATGGAATAATAAAAAGCCTAGATTGAATCTGAGAAAACTGCAGAAACCAGTGGACAGAGGTGGGTTAGGGATGCCTAATCTACTTTTATATCATTATGCTTTTTCTCTTCGGCATTTGGCACATTGGTTCTTACCCCCTGAGAAAGCGCCTCCTTGGTTTTCCATTGAAAGTACTGCTTGCTCGCCATTTACACCATTATATAGCTTATCAACTAATTTGTCCCCCCGTATCCAATCACATCCAGTACTTTCTCATTTGAAAGAAGTATGGAAAAGAATGTCCAAATTATTCAAATTTGATCCATATCTTAACCAATCTGCTGGTATTTGGTATAACCCCAAACTTTCTATTGCTAAACTACCCTTCTTTTGGAAGCTCTGGTTTCAGAAAGGTATAACAGTGTTGGGGGATCTTTACGAAAATAGTATATTTAAATCATATGGAAAACTTGCAGAAGAATTTGATTTACCTAGACAGGAATTTTGGAAATATCTACAACTAAGACATTTGATGGCCAATACATGTGGTTCATTCGCAAAGTTCCCTTTAAGCTGCGACTTTCTGGAGGAAATAAAAAAAACCTTTGGGCGTGGACAAGAGGCATCAGCTTATTACGAAATGCTTTTATTAGCTTCTGATCCTAACACACTGTCCCTCAAAAGAACGTGGGAAATGGACTTAAATCTCAACTTTACAGTGGAGGAATGGAATGGCATCCTCAGGAATCTGAAAAAAATGTCACGCGAATTACGTTCAAGATTGGTTCAATTTAAGATTTTAAATAGAGTATACTGGACACCCTCACGGTTGCATAGGGTGGGTCTAGCGACTGATGATGCATGCTGGAAATGCCAGCAAGGAAGTGGCACACTTTTACATTTGCTTTGGGGGTGCTCCAAAGTCCAAGATTATTGGATTCATATTCACACTGTAGTAGAGAAGGTTGTAGGTCAAGGGGTCCCATTTATGAACAGTCTTTATGTATTAGGAGACCCTTCAGCTTTGAGTCACTTATCCACTTCTCTTGCTCATTGGGTACAAACGGCGATTATGCTGGGGAGGAAGCTGCTGGTGAAAGAGTGGAAGGCCTCATCGACTCCTACCTTCTCTCAGTGGTATATCTCTTTGGGACAAGTGGCAGCTTACGAAAGATTATCATATAGACTGCTAAATAGACTGGACGATTATAATGATAAGTGGGCTAATTACTTTTTACATACAGGTCAGTGACGTATCCGGCTAAAGTAGTTAAGGTCGGACTAAATAGGATAGCTGTAATCTGGTCTATGTGAAATGTTGGCATCACCTTTTTTTTTTGGGATGGAAATATGCATTGATTCTCAATTTGTTCTGTTGTTGTTACTGGGAATGTCCATTCTGCTATTTTTTGGGTGTTTTTTTTTTTTTTTTTTTTGGGGGGGGGGTCTGGGTTTTTTTTTTTTTTTTTGTGTATATTAAAATTTAATAAAGTTTGAGTCATAAAAAAAAAAAAAAAAAAAAAAAGGCTACAGGGCTGCTGCAGCAGTGAGAGGAGAAGCTCTCCGTAGAGGCGTTAAAAAAGAAAAAAGCCTCAGGCCAACCCTGCTAGTTGTACCTGTTGAGCTGTTTCTGCAGCAGGTCCAGGCGTGTGTCCAGCTGGTTGCGTTGCTGGCGGCTCAAGCTGTGCAGTGGTGTGTTGAGGGGCGGAGGGGAGGCAAGGCTGCAGCTGGGAACCTCCTGGTACTGACCACTCCCCCGGCTCTCTCCCCAGAAACTAAAGATGTTGGACACACCTGAGAATGCCCCTATATGAGGGTGGAGAGGGGAGGAGTGGGTGTGTATGTGAGTGTGCAAAGCAGTGGGAAAGGATGAGTGTGTCTTCTGCCGTACCATACCTGACAGGGCATTGCAGGTGTTCCCAGGCTTGGGGTCTCCATCACCCTCGGTGTTCTCGGTAAAGGGCGGGACTTGCTTGTGTGGATTCTCTTGCATTGCAGACGGAGGGGCGAGACCAGTCACTACTGACTCCTCCCCCTATAAGAGGAGCAGGACCAGAACATCCACATCAGTTTTTACAGTGCCATCCTGTATAACAGTCACAGTGGCAGTGTGGAGTCGTACCTCATCACCACTGGAATGTGAGGACACTGAGCTTCGATGTGCCCCCCATGGTCTCTTAGACGCCTCCTCTTGTTTTTGGTTGTGGGCCGTCTCCCGCTGTCTTCGTCTCACAGACTTATGGGACTTTTTTATTTCTCCAGCATCTGCATCATCTGGACAGATGCACAGATGGATAAAAAGGAGAAGATGGTCAGTCTAGCTGGATTAGAAGTAAGAAGATTAATATAGTATTTCTTTGACCATTCAAGCAGATAAAATAATTCAATCTGATCTATAAAGTGCCAATTCACAACAGCAGTCACCTCAAGGCACTTTTATTATAAGGCAAAGATCCTACATAGTGGAGAGAAAACCCAACAATCAGACTGTGCTCTATGGGCAGCGCTTGGTAACAGTAGGAAGGAAAAACTCCCTTTTAACAGGAAGAAACCTCCGGCAGAGCCAGGCTCAGGGACAGCCACGATTGATGTGGGACAAGAGAGACAGAAAGAAACAGATACTGTGGGAGAGAGAAGACAAACGTTAATGATGTGTAACACCAGGGGAGCGAAAAGAACTGAACGGAGAAGAAACGCTCATCATCGTGGAAAAGCCCACCAGCAGCTAAACCTATAACAGAATGAGTAAGGGATGCTTCTGAAACCAAACTGGGAGCTGATTCCAGAGGAGCGGGACAGTTGAAGCATCCCATTCTACTTTTAGAAACTCTAGATTGCAGTCTGTCTGAGAGCTCTGTTATTATAACGTGGTACACTACGGGGTCTTTAATGTATGGTTATTCAAAATTTCTATGTGAGAAGAAGGATTTTGACAGGGAGCCAATGAAAAGGAGCCAGTATGGGAAGAAGATGGCCTCTTTGGTCCTGTCACTGCAGCTTTTAGAACAGCCTGACAATAAGGAATGTTCCAGCATTGAAGTAATAAATGCATTAACTAGCTTTTCAATGTCACTTTGAGACAGCATGTTTCTAATTTTAGAGCTATTGCGCACATAAAAGAAAGCAGTCCTGTGTGTTAAAGGACATATCCTGGTTAAAAATAGCTCCAAGATTTCTGGCTGTGTTACTGGAGTCATGGTAATGTCATGATCTAATTAAGCACATGAGATTTTTAGAGTCAGCTACAATCATCTCAGCTTTGTCTGAATTTAGAAGGAGAAAATGACCTGTCACCCGGGCGCTTATACATTCATAACATGCCTGTAGTTTATCTAACTGCTTTGTGTAACCAGGGTTCATAAACTGGAAAACTGGCTCCTAATAATAATAATGATGTCCAAGGGAGGCGTGTACAGAATAATACACAGAGTAAACATTCAGCAGAGTAACGGTGAAACACGCTGACTGATGAGACCCAGGGAGGACGGGTTACCTTTTTCTGTGCGTCTTCTGAATGATAGTTTACGTCTCCTTAATTTGTTGAACCCCCCAGAGTTGGAGTCGTCACTGCTGGGAGAACCTGGGATCATGTTAGTCTGAAATATAAAACACCGTTCATCATTTAACTTCTGAGGAGAAGTGTGGGATGTGATTTGTAAAAATAGTGAAAATAAGTCATCTTGGATGACTTATTTCCACTATTTTATTGGAAGAAAGATACCATCATACCTGCAGCCAGACACAACACCACACTGTAGCTTATTAGCTCAGAGTCTTGAAAAAATGCTGTGTTATTAATAGACTTATTTCCTGAGTTGCATCAATATGCAGTGTGTGTGTACGCGTGTGTTCTGTACTCTATTTCCTTTCTCAGCAGGCACCGAGGGCGTGCCAATGCTGCGGCTTTCACAGCAACAAAAGGGGAAACGTGGCTGCAAATTCAAAGCAGCTTGTCGACAAAGCAAAGACACACCGTGCAGAATTATTTCACTCACAATCAGAACAAGCCCGGGGATGTAAAGGCTGTTTTTACCCAGCAGCAATGAAACAGACAGCATCAGGTAGCTGCACCTGCTATCAGCAGCAGCTATCCAAACCTTTCTTAACCGCTTGTCCAGTTCAATAATGTCCAGCAGTCATAGTGTTCACACCCTGAACAGGTCACCAGTCCACCATTCATACTCCTACAGCACCTGCACCTCTGCTCAACCATCCACTGACAGTTTGATGCGTATAACAACAAAATAACCAGCTCCTGTTGTCTGCTGTGGACGGTAAAGACAGAAAAATAAATGCTTCTTCCTGTGAATGAAGCTCAAAGTTCTGCACATCTTGTTGGATTTTCTCATTTTTGTTTTACAAAATAATAATAATAAAAAAGTAGGACTTATGTTAGGTATTAATAACAGTCTGAAACACTTGGGCAGGTTTCATTTCAGAGTCATAGTTGTCTTTTTGTGATCACACCAACTTCCATCCCACAACCACAAAAACCCATCAGCTGGTTGTCAATACAAAAAAAGAATTTTGAAAATAAACGTTGGATTCACTGATATTATTTATGTATTTCGATTATGAACCGAGCCACTCTTATGAGATTTTATTGACGTCTGCTGTGGGAGGAGTTTGAAACTCACGTCTCTGAGGTTGAAGGTGATTTCCAGGTTGTTCCAGAAGTGATCTGCAAACTCAGGATACATGTCCAGCACCTCCAGAACATCTTCTCTCAAAATCTTATGAAGGTCGCAGTATGTTAGAGCCCTCACATCAGCATTGGATTTACCGGGTCGGTGATACAGGTTGATGGGCTCGCCAAAGATGTCGTTCTTCCCTGGGAAGGGAGAAAAGAATAGAAAAGCACGTATTTGATTGTTGATCTTATACAAGCAGTCAACAAAGCAATATTGTGATGCATCAGGTGGAGCTGTAAGAACAGAAACCTTTTATTGAACTTAAATGTCAGCTGTGTAAATCACATTTTAAATCTCAGTGAATATAGCAAATAAAGTTTGTTGTTTCCAAAGCAGACTCTGGAAACATCTGTTCTAATTTGGTTTCAATGTATCTATTTACAAATGAGTGCATGAAGTTAACTGATTATTTTTATAGGGTAAGAAATAAAGATGTGTGATGCGTGCCTGCACACTCCACGCCTACATGTATGTTACTTAAAAAATCGAGCAGTGTCTTGTTGCAGGGAGCTGCAGCTTGTGTCATGTATGTGGAGCAGGTGCAACAAATGTTAACGACACCAGTGCTGCTGTTACCAGTAGATGGCAGAACCAGCTCATGCTTATGTGGCTGCGTGTTAGGCAAGCTTCAGGAAACAGATAAAAACTCCTGTGCACTGTGTTGTCTAGCACAGTAAATACTGCAGTTTTTATAGATTAAAGGGTGAAAAGTTTTCTTGTTTTATCTATTTCAGTCACCTGTGACCTCACAGTTACCAAGGAGACACGTCATCATATATACTCTCCAGCCATTTTGTTAAGTACACTTGTTCGCCTGCTCATTAACGTAAACATCTAATCTGACAGTCACATGGTAGCAGTGACATGATCAAGACGACTTGCTGAGGTTTTAACCGAGCGTCAGCACGTGACAACCAATGTTCCCTCTAATGTTTCACGTGTCTGAGCGAACACACAAACTCCCTGAGCGTCCCTTGGACCACCGTGAGCGACAGCAGACGTGTGCACTGTGGTCACGCCAGCATCGAATCCATCCAAGTTACATGGTTTATTAAAATAATCAAATTACAGCATTTATGTTAGACTACTTTTAATTAACTGCTTTAGCCCACTGACAATGAAAATTTAAAACAATCTTGTTCATGACCTGTGCAGTATGTTAACACTATTGGAAGTAAAAATAACTTGAACTCCAATTTCGAAAACACAACTTTCTTCTTTCTTCTTTTTTAAATAAAGCTCTGACTTGTATCATGAGTCTGTGGTCTGGGAGAGAGTCTGTAACTCTGTCTGCAAATACAGTAAATAATGACCAATGTTGGGCAGTTAATTATATAGTTACTTCTTCAAAAAAGTTACTCAGTTTGGCAAACAACAAAGTTTTTTGCAGCTATTTTTTTTAAATGCAGCCAAGGTGTTTTTAAATAAACATTTCAAACTATTTACAGAACAATCAGCTGTTCTGCATCAAATCTGATGCCACACAAATTATTTGTGCCACTCCAAAAAATAATTTCTGTCCACTATGAGATGAAGGAGAACAACAGCCTGATACCTGCAGGCCTGACAGCAGCAGATGTATCACTGCTGTAACACCTGTAACATTCAGCAGTCGCCTCATTGTTCTGACACACACAACAAATCTACTGACTACACTACACACTAACTACACAAGATTTGTGCTAAACGTCTCAAATCTCTCACATCTCAAAACACGCCGTCACTCCTAAAACTTCCCCCGTTTCTTAACAACTAGATGCCATGTTGCCATATCATTTTTTGATTGGTCGACATGGTACTTTTTTGGACGAATAGAAAAGGGAGATGGGGGTGGAGTTTGTTTTTGCTCACAGGCTTTCGAGCGTTTTTCTTATAAAACGCCGTTTTTACCGTTTCTTCCTGCAGTAAACATAAACAACGACAGTATTCAGGAAGAAAACCAAACATTGCAGATATTTTTATCATAACTCTGGTTTTACGTGGCCGATCAACACAATTTAAAAACTGGTATAAAGTCCACACTTTGTCCGTCAGTTGTTCCGTCTGTCCTGCTCACATCTCCAATGGTTGTACACGTTGTCATTAACGTGGCTTCACTCCACATCAGCTGCTTCGCTAAAACATCGGTGTCGGCACATAAGGACGCTGTCATAGCCTGTCAGCGACGTTGATTAGCTGCGTATATACGAATGTGAATCGCATCATTGGCTGGACTATGGGATAAGGTGGCATCGTTCTGATCCCATACGGGAGCAGCCAGTCACTTACTAACACTGCAAAACTCAATTGTTAAAGTTTTAATTTTAATTTCAATTCAGGTTAGATTTTTTTTGTGCGCAACGCAGATTTTCTGTGCGCAGAGACGTGCCAGCTTAGAGGGAACATTGGTGACAACATGGTTGTTGGTGGGCCGGTAAAGCTACTGCCATTTCTCCCCACACTATTCCAGGGTTGACAGAGAATGGGCCAACAAAGAGAACATTTCCATGTCGTCTGGGTGAGTCAGAGGAGCATCTCTGAAAGCACAACATGAAGCAGAAGAGGGCAGAAGGGCTACAGCAGCAGAAGACCACACCGGGTGTCGCTCCTGTCGACTAAGAAGAGCAAACTGAAGCCACACTTTACACTTTACATGCTCCCCAAAATTGGACATTTGAAGGTTGGAAAAATGAAGCCTGGTCTGATGAGTCTTGATTTCTGCTGCGACAGGGTCGCCCTTTGGCATGAACAACATGAAAACATGGATCCGTCCTGCCTTATATCAATGGTTCCTCTACTTTGGTCTGCACTCCGCTCTCCTTCACAGACTTCAGCTTGTCCAGAATGCTGCGGCTCGCCTCCTGACTGGCACTAGAAAGCATGCCTCTATCACCCCAGTTCTTATTGAGTTGCATTGGCTACCCATAAAATATCGCATTGAATTTAAAATATTGTTGCTCACCTTTAAAATTATAAATAATTTAGCCCCTCGTTATCTTGTCGATCTTCTTAGTCTATATGTCCCTGGGCGAGCCCTCAGGTCTTCAGCCCAATTACTCCTGGCTCAGCCTAGATCTAGACTTAAATCTAGGGGTGAGCGTGCTTTTGCCCTGGTTGCACCGAATCTGTGGAACAACCTTCCTATCGCTGTCCGTGCGTCAGACTCCGTTTTATCTTTTAAATCCCGTTTAAAAACTCATTTATTCAACATAGCTTTTCCATCTAGTTAGCGTCCCTGTTTTATATTTGGTTCAATTTCTTATTTATGTACTTTATCTTTTAGCTATATCTGTTCTTAGTAACTTTGTTCTTATATTCCCTTTTATTGTTGTATAGTTGTGCCCTTAACCTGATGACATATGTGGTACTTTGTCAATAGTCTTTTATTTATTGTCTTAATTTTCCTGTTTTTATTGTAAAGCACTTTGGTGTACCGCTGGTCTTTTAAATGTGCTATACAAATAAAGTTGTATTGTATTGTTCAGGCTGCTGCTGGTCATGCAGTAGTGTTGGCTTGATTTACTGTTGATGCTGACCATGTTGATCCGCTGTAACCAAAGTGTGCCCATCTACTGATGGCTGTTTCCAGCAGGGTGACGTGTCACGTCACAAAGATGATGTGACTGTGCTGTAAATGACCTCCACAGTCACCAGATCTCAATCCAACAGAGCACCTTTGGGATCTGCTGGAATGGACGATATTCAATATTCCATGTATCCATGTATCCACGTTTCCTAATCACGTATACAATTAGGCTTGCATCACGTGCAAATGTGAAACACTGCTTGAAATGTTGTTACTTTTTTGAGTGTGATCTGGGTAGTTCATGGTCATAATAAACATTGTGCTATCGCTGTTGTCACGCTGCCTCTCTCTACAAATGTCAGTGAAGCATGAATATCCTCATTCATTTACCCAAGATGGCTACCACCACGTCTCCTCTCAGTATCTCTATGGATCCCCTGGATATGAAGTAGAGGGCGGTCAGGACATCGCCAGCGTGGACCAGCGTGTCACCCGGTGGTGCGTGGGTAGTCTTGAACTTCATGGCCAGCGCTCGGAGGCAGCCCTTCGTGGAGCCTTTAAAAGCCTTGCAGTTCTGCAGCAACGTCCGGTTAAGATGGAGGCAGATATCAGCCTGGAGACACTCAGGGAAACCTTTCAGCACCTGGGGAGGAGAAGCAGGGAGACACGAGGAAAATAAAGAGGTGAATGAAAGTAGACGATAAAAAGATGCAAAATAAAGAGCGAAAGGAAGGTAAAGTAGAAGGAGGAAGAAAGGAGAGGGCAAGAGAAGAAGAGAGGTGGGAGGAAGGACGATCACGAGGTTATGATAGACGCTATTAGCAGCGACTGAATGATATGTCAAGTTCAGAACATAAAGCAAATGTCACATAAATGTCACAGATTATGGAACCCTTTAAAGGAATAATAAAAAGAGGAGCCTTTACTGTCTTTATCACCTTCATCCCTAGTGGGAAACACTCACGGGACATTAGCCTTTTACTGTTATTACACCACTCCACAAATGAACACGACAAAACTAAACTATGTATACATTTATCAGATGTTGGTTCTAAGCCTCAGAGACATCCCAGCATGAACTGAATCCCTCCCAGTTTTAACCTCCACGTGTCAGACGAGCGTGAGCTCGTGATTTTCTTTCCTCTTGTTTTTGAACTACAGTGCAAATGATTTCAAACTATATTTCAGCGGGCATATCGGAACAGAGTCAGCAGGCCCACAGAGTGTAATTAATATGAAGAGTTGGTGAAATTTTAATGAGCTCACTGCGAGCGTGGAAGGCTGTTTCTGAGCAGCAGACTCTGGGCTTCTCTTGTAGCTCCCTGGCTGACTTCACAGAGCTGAACTGCACCTAGAACACCCACACTGCTTTTCTCCCTCACCATTTCTCTCACTTTCATCCATTTCAAGCTCCGCTCTTCATTTCAGCCTTCGCTGGGCTCCCTCTTTATCTCCCGCTGCCCATTTCTCCCCATCCTCATCTGACTCTCTCTTATTTCCCAATAAAGGTATGCTAAGCAGCCCTGTTTGTAACCTCTTTCTATCTCTTATCACATTTCAGGGAGCTTTACCACACGCAAAGCCTCTTAACTGTTTCAAGGCTCTGTTTGTTGTTGTGATATAGTTTTTTGCTGAAAACAGCTCCCGTATAGGAAAAAGTGAAATTTTGGCTTTCAAAGTTACAGAGTACAAAGGCCTCTGTCCTCAAAGACCCCAAATACCTTATCTATGCACAACAGAGAATATAAACACAAAGGCAGATTACATCATCTGCATCAGCAGTGGAGGTACGTCTCCACTTGCTCTCTGAGGCTGCCTTCAATAAGCATTAACCTCCTGAGAATAGGCAGGGCAGAGAGTAGCAGCCTGGAGCCTAAACTCAGTGTTTCAGTGTGCGGAGAGAAAACCAACCTGAAACTATTACAGCCTCAGGAACACAACACAAACGATACCTTCAGTTCTCTTGCACCTATAAAGCATGCAGATGTTTAATATTCAACAAGTGGGTGGTGCTGCGTGTATATGGCTCCTACTGAGTCACTGAAAAATGAAATGGATACATTTGTGATCATTTTTATGATTCATAATAATAATTAGCAGCTGTGATCTGTTTATACCCAGGTAGCTGTTACAAAGTCTGATGTTTCCATCAGGCTCAGCTGTAGCTTTTATTTAGTGCTAATTAACAAATGTTAGCCTGCAGACTTGCTAAATTAGGATATGTTAACATTTAGCACAAAGCACTGCTGCGCTGGTGTTTATGACTGCAGAGCAATGGTGTGATCTTTGGCAACTACAGCCAACTGCCAACCTGGGTATCCAAACAATTGCAGTCCAACTCGACTGCAATCACTCAGATTGGTGAAGGTTTGCAAATAATTGCTGTACAATTTGTAAATGCAGAGAGATTGGCAACATGTTGCAATCAATCCTCACTGATCTGTCACATGTCTGTTTGCAGTAGGGCACTTGATTCAACCGGCTGCCAACTGGCTCATGCTACAGTCCTATATAAAAGCAAGGTTGCTAAGCATCTGTGTTATTTTGTGTCTAACAGCTACTACGTCACTGTTTGTGGATCATTTTTACCTGAGGTCATTTCAGTTCAATTCAATTTTATCTATACAGCACCAAAGCACAACAACAGTCGTCTCACAGCGCTTTATATTGTCAGATAGACCCTACAGCAATACATACGGAGAAAAACCCAACAATCATATGACCCCCTATGAGCAAGCACTTTGGCGACAGTGGGAAGGAAAAACTCCCTTTTAACAGGAAGAAACCTCCGGCAGAACCAGGCTCAGGGAGGGGCGGGGCCATCTGCTGCGACCGGTTGGGGCGAGAGAAGGAAAACAGGATAAAGACATGCTGTGGAAGAGAGACAGAGATTCATATTTGTTTGACCACGTAACCATGACAGACTCCTTACAAATTCTCCTTTACATGAAAAAGTATAAACTAAGAGGCCATTTAACACTATTTGGCTGCAACTTGGAAGTTGAGGCATGGCTGAGCTGGAGGAGTGACAGACAGTGTGTTTATTCAAAAATGAGTGGGCTACCTCTCATCACACAATAGCAGAGCCACACTTAATTTGTGGCTGTGGCATCTGAGAGTCTAGTCAATGAGTTCTGATTGAACGAGAATAAATATTTCAAAAGTTTTGCTAAAGGAAGTCGAAGCAAGCTCCACGAGCAAACACAAACGACTGTGGCTGGCAAGTCTCTTTCAGTTTTGGTGAGCATGCAGTAGGTGAGCATTAACAGAGTACCACCAAATAAAGAGAGTGACTGAAGAAGGAAAGATCTGAAGTTACACAATAAGTAAATTACTGTTCTTTCCTCCTTCGTACAGTTGGAAGGGCTCACTTTATTACAGAATCTGATCTAAATGTTAAAGAGCCCCTCCCACCCTGTGGATGTTAAAGAGCCCCTCCCACCCTGTGGATGGAGGGATGGATTTTAAACAGCAGCCAGCAAAAAAGACTGCTTCATAGGCCTCATATCTTTTTTTTGGAACTTTCTTAATTAGTATTGTATTGTATTGCTGTGCCTACAGTAGGAACACAGGATACTAAAGCAGGATTTCATAGGGCAGGTCTGCCTTCATGAAGATCTTTGTATTTATTCTTTATCATTTATTTATATCCTTTTGCCACAGAGGGCGAGGGGGTAATAACATGGATACGATTCTCTCTGTCACATAAAAAATGTACTTTGATGCAAATAATTCTCATAATGTAAGCAGCAAACTAAAAGAAGCCAAACTGAGAGGTGCTCAGTGATTTAGTCATTTGCTATTTTCTGATTTCTTAGATTTTTCTTCGTGTATGTTTGTCACAGTTGAATGAACAGAGCAAGTTTACATATGAGACAAAGACAACCCAAATAAATGCAACATGTCGTTTCTAAAAGAGGATTTCATTTATCCAAACCTACGGCCCCGTGTGAAAAACGACTGCGCCCTAAACCTGCTTATCCACCGGCAAAAGAAACAACTTCATCAAAACAGAGCTGCTTCTCCCTGATTAACGCTGGTCTTGGACACGGTCCCTGTTGTTTAAACCGAAATAACACAGCACAGACTCGTTTCTTTCTCCTTCCTCCCACTTTGATCTCAGCGCTCCTGCAGCTTTCAGCTTCACATCAGAGCTGCGTTGTTATTCTCGCCCATCTTCGTGAATGAAAGAGGTCACAGCTGATTAAATGTGGAGGCAGGCTGACAAAGTCTGCTCCACACAATCATAATAATGACTACGGTAAACAAGTTCAAATCCGGCCTACTTCACCGGGCCTTCAACAGAGTAACACGACGTGGGGAGAAGAAAGGGGCCGAGCAGGGTGATGAGCAAACCTGATTCCTCTCTACTTCACTGACTTACTCATTACGCTGAAATGAAGCAGCACTGATGGAGCGTTATGTTTGCACTGGGACTTTGCACCCAAACGGAGCTCCTCTGTGCTCGTCCACGACTACACAGCCAACGATGGGCTGCTGGTTGGGCTCCGACTGGTAGGTTTTACAATTAATTTAGATGCTGGATGAAGTTATGAGCAGATATACTTATGAGCTTACAATCTGTAGACAGTGCAAAGGCGACTTTTAAACGTCTACAGTTTGTTGGTTAAACCACACACAGCATGCAGAAAGTAACATTACAGGTGACGTGCATCCGCAGATGTCCCTGTACGGCTGCACCACTGTTTCCCCCCAGTGTGCACAGCGCACGTTTGAAGTGCTGCGTTTGTGTTCGCTGACACATGTGACTCACTGTGCCCGTGGGTGTCAAAGCTCCAGCTTGTTTCAAAGTGCATTCTCCTACTCTGGTGGTAAAACACATTAAAATGAACATCTCTCCTCTCACGCTTTAATGTGTGTAAAATACATCTGGCAGCACGACGTGATGAACACGTGCGTGTGCAGATTAGGCTTCATGCATGCGAACAAATTGACAGGAATCCATGAATGTTGCAAAGCTTGCTCGCAGCCCTTCTTGTGTCCCGTGTGTATACGCAGCATTCTTATTTTCTCTGACGGTATCAAACATGCGCGCTGAGACAACGCTTTCTAATCGTCCCATTAGCATAGAACGCAGGCTCAAACGCTGTGTGTATTCACACACGAGAGAGTGTACCCTCCCAGGGTTTGGGTGTGTGAGGACCAGTACTCACAGCGTTCATGTCGATGCCATTGGTGTAGGACCAGGCATGCTGGAAGTACTCCTCCAACCTCTGCCTGAGTGGGTTGGGGATCTGGTGGAAGCGGATGAACTCCCTGACTCTCAGCATCTGGGTGTGGTAGCGGGCCGTCCCGGAGTACAGCCGCTGGATGATGGCTGAGACATTCCCAAAGATACTGGCGTACATGAGGGCTGGAGATGGGAGCAGTGAGAAAAACATACACATTAACAGGCAGTATGGAGCTAGAGCAGCGTTCATACAGTGATGAGACCGTTTGGATGTGCGGGGTTTCCTTTACTCAAGCACTGAAAACTTTAAGTCCTGGAAGTTGTGAGGTGGGGCCTCCATGGATCGCTCTTCTTGTTGTTCTAAAAAAGTTTTGCTTTGTGACAGGATGCATTATCCTGCTGAAAGAGGCCACGGCCATCAGGGAATGCCGTTTCCATGAAAGGGTGTATGTGGCGTGCAACAATGGTTAGGTAGGTGCCAAAGTAACATCCACATGGATGACAGGACCAAACATCCCCCCAAACCCAGGGTTTCGCAGCAGGACTTTGCCAAAGCCTCTGCCAGCTCGCCTTCTTCCCATAGTGCATCCTGGTACCAGGTGCAGCCCTCACACACCTGGCTGGCCACATGATGCCAGCTTGTTTAACTGTTCTATGGTCCAGTTCTGATGCTGTTGGCAGGAGCGCCCCACAAATCATAGCCAGTCTTACTCCGCCTACCATTATGTATAATGTCATTCGCTAAGCCAGATGACTGTAGCACATTCAGATCATTTGCAGACTTTGTATTCAGAGTAAAAAAACAATCAAAACATGCCCCGCCCCCTCCTTTGACCCCTGACCACGATCTTGCAGCAGGAAGTTGACTCATCTCAAAGGGCTTTGGCTGCAGAGGACAGAGAGTTTGTATCGTATCCTTCATGAGAGTCTTTGCTTTGTTCTGTTTGTCATGTTGGATCCTGCTAACCTCCCCACCTCTGTCAGCTCCCATCACTGTCTACATCAACCACTGAAAAACGCTGTGTGTAAAGAAGTGTGTATTCAAATGTCTGCATGTGTGTGTGTCAGAGTGAACGCGACCCATCTCTGGCTTCAGATTTTGATTTCGTCGCACACATCCTGCAGAAGACTGTCCTTAAATAATGGACATTTTACAAGCCTCGGGTCATTGTCAGGCCAAGGAAGTGCCAAACTGTGTGGAGGAGGAACGCAGCCCGCAATAATAAAAAAGAAACAAAGTGACCTTCTTTAACTGCTACGAGTGTTTCTTTACTTTGGTTATACAAACCTGAACAGGATTTGCAACTGTTGCATGGAAACACACAATCAGTAGGGTTGTATATACAAGTGTTTGCATATTTAGTTACATTCAAATGTTATTAAGAGTAAATTATGAAGACTAGACTCATTCTGCTTGTTATTCTGTGGTTTGGTTTCATTAAAGCACTCAGGAAGCACTCCAGACTTCTTTCTCTGTAGTGACGCAGGGTGAGGGCTTCTCCGTCTCTGAGGTCGGTGAAATACACTTTGTAAAACAGACTTTCCTTATGAATGCTATTTCTGCTGTTGTAGGTTTGTTACAGATTAATAACAATGAAGTATATTTTATTAGTGCCGTTCATATTTGATGCAAACTTTCCTTTATTCTGGTCTAAAGGCTTTAAACAGCTGCTTGTACATGACTTACATCCGATGAGCATGACGCAGATGGAGAAGATCTTCTCAGAGTTGGTGTTGGGAGACACGTTTCCGAATCCCACGCTGGTCAGACTGCTGAAGGTGAAGTACAGCGCTGTCACATACTTGTCTTTGATGGAAGGTCCTGAACCTGGTGTGGAGAGGTTACAAATCATCTGGAGGTCAACAGTGTCCAGGAAGCTGACACTGGAACCTAAACTAATACTCAATGATATTCATTTAGCAGAATGTAGGATTGACTTATTATTGGTCATTTGCACAGAACTGAGCTCCCATTACAGGTAAGATCATCAGAATACTTCATTAATCCCTGAGGAAATGATGTGGGTTTCAGTTGCTCCAAGACAGTAACAGTAACAGACTGTGGTGGGCGTGGTCTGCAGTGCCGCTGCAGAGGAGGTGGGCGCACCTGAGCGGCATCCGCAATCACGCCTCGCCGGCTTAAAGTCTGTGCTCGCACCACTGTCGCTGCGTGTGGCTGCGAGCTGCAAAGCTGCAGCGGGGTACTGTGCACAGTCAGTGGGTCTGCTGCGGTATGTTTACACACTAAACTATTGAAATAATGCGATATGTTACAGAGTTTACAAATTTAAGAAACAGCACTAATTTTACACTAAGATTACTCATGTGCCACCAGTTTGTTTATTATATTATGTGATCATTAGTACCTGGTATGGAACCATTGAAGTGTTTCCCTAACTGGTCGCCCAGAGTGTGGAGCCAGCCGATCGAACCGTTCCGCTCTACGCTACCGATTGCATACCTGGTAAAAAATAAACAGCATTACCAAAATGTTACGATACAGCATTATAAAAATTCACTTTACTTTTGTATCAGTTTCATACAGCAGAGATGAAAAATGAGAGTGCTGTGGTTGGAGTATACAACTGATAAATATTCATCTTCTAATGTGAAAAACTGATCAAAATTGCAGTAAATTGCAGTAAATTGCAGTAAATTGCAGTAAATTGCAGTGCGCGTTCCCTCAGTGGTTGCTGCTAATCTGACACCTGCTCTGCTGCCAATGATCATTTTGGAAGATGCTGACGTTGTTGGTTGATGCGGCTGTTTGGGCTCATTAGGAGCCAGGTGCACCTGATTAAAGGATCATCAGAAAGGGCAGCGGCCTTTATAACTGCGGTCGTTTCGGAGCACTCACATGTGTGTTAACACGAGCTGCATCTCAGACTCCACAGGCCTCACAGTTAAGGTGAGCTGTGCACAGTGTGGATCCAAACAGAATGGGCAATAGATGTAAAGTTGAGCAATTATCACAGAACTGGGGAAAGTAACTCGCAGTTCAGGAACAGACAGGCAAAAGCCACGAGGGCTCACTGTGGAAACACGGGACAGCACAGGCACATGGGACAGAGTCCCGTCAAAGCTTTCTGTCTCACACAACTGTAGTTTAAGTTATTCAAAACAAAAGCTAATTATCCAAAAGTCAGCCCGGTAACTCGCACTGGTGCCAGTTCGCTTCTGAAAGTGAGAAGGTACTCTCTCTCTCTCTTAGAAAAACACTGTCTTCCTTCCTGAGAACGTGTGGACTGAAAGCCAGCTCTGCAGTGAAGATCCACAACAGAAATCTGCTCAGGAACGTACCACGTGGGCATAGAACAGCTCCAAATATCATCTTGGAGCAAGTTTCATTTCATTTACCGTGACAGCAAACATTATATTCCACGCCAAACTGAAGAAATGCACCCAAAGTGTGTGCAGTTGGTTAGTCTGGAGGAGGAAGCATGATGGTGCAGCAGCATCTTATACAGCTACACAGCTCGTCAGCACGCTGTTGCCTTCCTGCCATCACCTTTCAATCAACCAGCAATTTTTTATGCAAGACAAGCTCTGACAGATCATTGAGGACACAGCTATGACTAAAACAAAAACCCACTACAGCTACCGAACTGTGGAGCAGATGGGGGAGAAGCAGAACAAGATCAAAGCAGTGCTTCAGTAGCATCCTGCAGACGCAGGTGTGTTAGAGCCAGAGAAAAGGCTCTGTTGGCTTTTAAAAGCTGTCACCATCAGTAATCACGTCTAAACATCTACTCAGCTGCACTCTAATTTGATCGCTGCACTTTTACAATAGAAATATTTTGTTGTATGACTTCAAGGCCTTTTATATCAGTCGTAGAATACCAGTTCCATACTCACAGCCCGTCGCTCCTTCAGATTTTGCATGAATTTTGCGTCAGGGTCATCAATAGGAGGAGAAAAGTATCTCTGCTGTATGGATTCTGCACTCACACACAGTTTGAATCTAATGTGAATCGTCAGTTTATGGCGTTGTACCAGATGCAGGCCAGCCAGTGAGCGATGAGGGCGAAGGTGCACATGAGAAGAAAGAGGACAGCCGCACCGTACTCTGAGTAGCGATCCAGTTTTCGGGCTACACGAACCAACCGTAGGAGACGAGCTGTCTTCAGCAGACCAATCAGAGTGGTGGTCTGATGGGCGTGGGTGAGATAGAGGAAAGTGGAGATAAGGCATCGTTAAACATGGCAGAAAGCAAAGTCGCTCCGATATCTCCTCACAGCACTCCCACCTGCTGTCATCCTGTCACACACACACACACACACACACACACACACACACACACACACACACACACACACACACAGGTGATGTAACTCTGGTCTTTTCCTGATGTGATTCAGTGTTGAGGAGGTGGTAAAATCCTGACTCCATTCATTTCTGTGGGCCTCTCTTCTCTCTGCTCCAGCTGGCTCCTTCGTGTCCACACAACAAATAAATAACAGGACGATTACTGCGCTGGCTGAGTGCCTGGTCCTCTGTGTGTGTGTGTGTGTGTGTGTGTGCTAACAGTAAATAACAGTTGTCTGTTGAGGAAAGTCTCCACTTTCTTGGCTCAGTGGCTTCTTCTGGGCAGCATCAGTGGAGCGAGCCCACGTGAAGCTTTCCCCACGAACGTTGGGAAGTCCCGCCTTCATTCATTTTATCTTGAAGGCTGCTTTAATTGTTATACATTAGTTCTGTTATTTAAAATGCTGCTCAATATTTATAGTTACCTCCAGCTGAGTTTTTGTGTGGAGCGATTCGATCACCTTAAGCCTGAGTGTTTTATATCCTCGGTGTGTGGGAAGTATCCTCAGGGAAACTTCGGCAGGCTACAGCACAACTCACTTACTCCTTCCTTTAACTCCCACTTCTTTCTCCAGACACCCACCTCCCACTTACTTCCTTGAATATCAAACCAACACCACCATCACTTCAATCATCCACTAAACCACAGAACTTAATTACCCACTGAGCCAGACGGAAACACACTGCTCTGCATGTTTCTGTATTAGAGCTGCAAACCTTTTGTTACTGACAGTGACACATCATTCACTTTGTGCATGAGCGCTGTGCTGCATTAGTGTAAAGTTTTCTGTTTCTGCCAACGAGTGAGTGAGACCTGGATTTTTACCAGAGGCTCTGAGATACAGCGACAGACAGAATCAGGAAGAATCAGAGCTCAGCATTAAACGATTGTGTCACGGCGAATCAAGCATCTGCAACGTTTAGTGCAAACTAGAGATCAGTCAGTCGTGAGGATAACTTTTCTCAGCTTTGCTCTTACAGTGGAAGTACGACGTTTTTGATCAGCTGGTTAAAAGAAATCATCAAATCCCCAACCCCCGGGCCATGGACCGGTCCGTGAGTCGTTCGAGAATTGAGCCTCGGTGTGAAATTGATGGTTTTCAGGGTTTTTAATCTTTAGTTTTTTGTCGTTTTTATCATTAACTCGGTTTCCCTGGGTCTTTCCCGTGTCTTATGAATAAATCTTCTCTTTTTTTGGTACCAGTACTGGTTTTATTTTGTTGTATTTATCCGCGACACCTTAAAGGCCGGGCCGTGAAAATATTGTCGGACATAAACGGGTCCTGGAGCAAAACAGGCTGGGGACTGCTGCGCTACAGGACTTAATGAAAAGTGGAGAGTCTTTGATGTAAAAGCAGGAACACATTTACTGCTGGTGGTACAAAAAAGAAAGTAATTACTGCTTTACTAATAATAAGACGTCCATGCTGGAAATCGTAACTTCAAACAGTGAATTTTCTTTCCAGCAAACTTCCAGCATCAAAAATCAAAGATTGAAAAAAGTAATCAGTAACTAATTACCGATTACTTCCCCCAAAAAGTAATCCTTGATCTCGATGTAACTGAGCTATAGCATGAAAGCAGTGACGTCATTAAAAACATATCATTTTGATGAGCTCAGATGAGTTTTAGGGTCTCGTGCACACTGCGCTGATCTAAGACATGTTTTGTTCATGGCTGACTACAAATCAACTTCCCTACGGAGACAATTAAATTATGAAGCCAAACGAATCCACCTCTCCCTCTCTTCTTATTTCCTGTTCCCCCTCCCTCCACCTTTGTTTAATCTTTCTGCGTGTTATCTTCACTTTATTGCATTAAAGAGATGGCAGACAAGATGTCAATGCACCATTCGTCTCTTCTCCATTCCCCCCTCCCCTCCATCTCACTACCACTTGTCTCGTTCTCTTCCTCCCACCCTGCCTCATAACTTCCCTGCAGCGTACAAACAGGCAGCTATCTCTCTCCCCCTCCGTCGTGACATACCTCCTCTCCATTGCGGTAGATGAGCAGGTCAAAGGGAATAGCAGCCACCATGTCGATGAGGAACCAGCCTTTGAAATAGTGGACAGCTATACGCACCGGGTGGCTCACCACTTCGTCATTAGAGTTTACGTATGTTGTCCTGAGAGAAACAGAGAGCATTATGTAAATACTGCAGACACTAATAGTTGTTATTGCAGTTTCTTCTTTTACAACCAGCTCTGTTTAGAATAATGTGCATAGATGAGAAACTTTTTTTCACATTTCTACTTAACAGCACCGAATTTGACTACAGGCTCTTCTGTGACTGTTGCTGTAATGAGGAGTACCGCTACAGTTCAGACCTGAAGTTGATGAGGATGTCAATAATGAACATGATGTCCACTATGAGGTCCACCACATTGAGAGGAGAGCAGGAGTAAATGCAACCCTGCATGCCTACGTCTTCCTACGAGAAGAGAGGAGAGGAAAACAAGTAAGAAGAGGCTAATATAGTGTACTTTAAGTTAAAAATACATTCAGCACATCTTTCAAATGGATTAGGATGAAGGATCATTTACATATGCATGCAGAGAAAACATGAAACAGTGACAAAGTTTGGTGATTTGGAGCTCAGTTCAGCTGGCAGCAGGCTGATTAAAGAGGAACTTGTTCCAACTCCATGTTTTTGTTTTTGTAGAGCAGGCCACTAGAGTAAAATAATCCTAATTCATCTCATACTGGAACTTTGTGCTGCCCCTCAGTTCATCGACAGCTGTTTCAGCTAACTTCTCCTCCCTTTATGCAAACTTTTCCTTGGCTCCAGGTGGGTGGAGCTTCTGTGCTACTGTACAGCTACAGCTGCTACACAGGCAAGACGAGTGAAACTGTTTGGTGGAGTCTGAAGCCTGGACCCTGAGCATTTGCACATTCGCTGATCTTTATTATTTAAAGCTAGTGTCATCTTTAATGTGAACATCACTTTAAGACAAAAACCAAGGTGCACTTTAATGATTCTGTCCTTAGATGAGAACCCACGTGATCGTTTAGGAGGAATGCGGCTGAGTAGGGAGTCAGGATGGCGGTGTAGATGACCAGCAGCAGGATGAGCCAGTCCCACACCGCCTTGAAGGGGCTGTAGTGCAACACCGTCCACTTGTGGATGCGAGGAGCCTGCAGCTTGTACTCCGGCAACACATCTGCACCCAGAGACAGCACCTGTGTCGGGAGAGGAAGACAGAGAGGGGGTGATCAGACACTGAATAATTGAACACACAGAACATGGGAAGAGACAAGAGGAAGAAGAAAGGGCATTTGTGTGCATGTGTGTGAAGGGCTGAGAAAGTATGGAAAGAAGAGGGAAAGTAAAGAAATAAAAGTACGTGCACACATGTACACACACCCCGAGCATATACACAGTAACAGAGCCAAACCACAGAAGATGATGAGAACTGCTCTGATGACTCTTTTCAGGCCGCCCTCCCAGGCAGCCTGTGTCCATTACACACGTTTATAATTGTGCAATGCAAAGATATGTGCACAGAAACCCATGTAGCAAGCTCACACACATAATCCAAAGCTATGATTCCAGTCACATTTCTCCGTGGCGCTGACACAAATGCTTTTTGACCAGGACATGTCCTTCAACGCACATATTAAACAAATATGTAAGACTGCTTTCTTCCATTTGCGCAACATCTCTAAAATTAGAAATATCCTGTCTCAGAGTGACGCTGAAAAACTAGTTCATGCATTTATTACTTCCAGGCTGGACGACTGTAATTCATTATTATTAGGATGTCCAAAAAACTCACTGAAAAGCCTTCAGCTGATCCAAAATGCTGCAGCAAGAGTCCTGACAGGGACTAGAAGGAGAGAGCAGATTTCTCCTGTTTTGGCTTCCCTTCATTGGCTTCCTGTTAAATCCAGAATTGAATTCAAAATCCTGCTCCTCACATACAAGGTCTTAAATAATCAGGCCCCATCTTATCTTAATGACCTTGTAGTACCATATCACCCTATTAGAGCACTTCGCTCTCGCTCTGCAGGCCTACTTGTTGTTCCTAGAGTATTTAAAAGTAGAATGGGAGGCAGAGCCTTCAGTTTTCAGGCCCCTCTTCTGTGGAACCAGCTTCCAGTTTGGATTCGGGAGACAGAAACTATCTCTACTTTTAAGATTAGGCTTAAAACTTTCCTTTTTGCTAAAGCATATAGTTAGGGCTGGACCAGGTGACCCTGAATCCTCCCTTAGTTATGCTGCAATAGACGTAGGCTGCCGGGGGATTCCCATGATGCATTGAGTTTTTCCTTTCCAGTCACCTTTCTCACTCACTATGTATTAATAGACCTCTCTGCATTGAATCATATCTGTTATTAACCTCTGTCTCTCTTCCACAGCATGTCTTTATCCTGTCTTCCTTCTCTCACCCCAACCGGTCGCAGCAGATGGCCCCGCCCCTCCCTGAGCCTGGTTCTGCCGGAGGTTTCTTCCTGTTAAAAGGGAGTTTTTCCTTCCCACTGTCGCCAAAGTGCTTGCTCATAGGGGGTCATATGATTGTTGGGTTTTTCTCTGTATCTATGAAGCGCCTTGAGGCGACTTTTGTTGTGATTTGGCGCTATATAAATAAAATTGAATTGAATTGAATTGAATTCGACGCACGAGCGGCGTGTGACATGGAGTCACGTGAAAGCACAACACTCCAAACACACACAGATCCTTTTCCTCTCTCATCCCTGTCTCCCACAAAAGCACTCCAAGGATGGAATCTCGGGAGTTATGGTGCACTTCTAAGTAGCTTTACTTGCAGTAATGTATTCAATCGCCTGGGCTGCATTCTGCCCGGAAGAGAGCAGGAATGAATCAGTATAAAGAGGCATTAAAACAGCCTGCCTGTGTCTCTGCCTAATAGAATCACACAGTGAACAGCAGTGCTGAAAGCAGGGGCCTGACTTTTGGAGCTGTGTAGTGTAGCCACACAGACACCTGCGACGATCAGCATTAGGTTGGTTGGCTTGACAACCGATGCTTTGATCTTACGTGCATCACTTTTATATAAATACAAAGTGTGATCAAAAAGCATACCCGATGTAAAACTGGCCACTATTCCTGCGAGGCTGGCCCTTTGTGAACTCCTGTTGTGTTCCAGTCCTTCTGCTACGTTTGGATCGCTCCCATTCTGACCACTTGTGATTTGAATTCACATATAAGAGTGGAAACATAAACTTCTTTGCCAAACTGACCTATTTTTCATGTGGTGGTTCGACACTGGTGCAAGAGCTAGGTCTCTAGCTACAACTCATTCACTGGAAAGCACCACAGTGTCCAAGGCCGAAGACGGTAAGTCAGTTGCTGATGTCTTTTGACGCTCAGATTCATTAACCAGGCTCTTAATTTGAAAGTGATGGCTGAGCCTCCACCTGTTCCTCGCTGGATTTGATGTCTCTCTACATTAGCAAAGCTTTTGCTGCTAACATGTTAAAGGAGTCATTCAAAAGTTTTTCACACTGCACACCATTTACTCTACAACACACATATTGGACAAAATAGTCAGTAAAAGAAAACAAAGCAGTTAAAATGAAAACTCGCTGAAGCTCGTCTGCTTGCTAAAGGTTAGCTCCGTTTCCTCGCAAATCACAGATCACAGCTAATCTCATAGAGTGAAAGCAGAGGCAGTGGCAGTTTGTCTAGCGCGCTAATTTTGCCATCAGTCTTGCAAGACTAGAGATTCATCCACAGTGCACATGCTTCACCAGAAAAAGGAGCTCTCAGATTATTAAGCTACAGCCACACAAGACAAGCGTTCTTCAAGAGACAACAGCCAGTTGTGGGCACAAGATGACTTTGATATAAAGTACAGATGCAAACAGGTGAGGAGATTTATTACAAAATGCATGAGAGACATTGCTTTCACTTTAATTTATGTCTATCTTTTGGGTAAGCAAGGCAAGCACTGCTTGCCACTAAATTGTCAGTGTTTTTTTCTGCATTTGAATAAAACACTGCAGTCGAAATAGGTAATATATTATACATTGTTTGCTTCACCCTCCCATGGCTGTATAACATATTTTGCTCTAGCTGGCTCTATTAGGCAGTGAAGTGTGGCTGTTTCGTAGAATCCTCTATTTCATGAACTGTTTGTCATTTTTGTCCAGAATGTAATACTTATAAGTTCTAACAGGTGTGTGTTTATACTGTGAACATGCGGATGTTCCGATCCATGAATACGTGCGAGTCATTCATTACTGCATTATTACATGAGAACGTCGTACTAGTGGGTTGGAGCTTTTAAACCGAAACCATCATTACTGCAACAGGGCAACTGTTCTGGTAGAAACATTGTATACAGATAAAACAGTAACAATAAAGTAAAAACAAAATTATTCTCATAAATAAGAGTAAGGCAAACCAAATGTGAAGAAATAAAGCAAAATAATAAATAAAATAGTACAGTCTGCTCTTTGACCTCCTCTCACCTCTCCGTTTTCTCCCAGTGCTCCACTGAGCTTTCATTACTCTTCTACACTCAGTGTTCTGGTTTCCTCCTGGCCTCCTGCTGACCTGTTAAATCTTTCGTCTTTTCTAATTTCATCTGTTTGTCCCTGTCCTCTCTCCAGCAATCCTTGCTCCACCTTTCCACTTCCTTTTCTTCTTCCCCAGCAGGCCAGTCACATTTCACACATTTGTCCTGTAAACTATTACCGCTCATCCTGCCTGGACCTTTCTTTCTTCTCTGGTTCAAATCTCATTCTTTTCATTCCTGTACACATTCTCTCGTCCTCAGGAGCCTCGAGGCAGCTTCCTCTTTCATGTTTCCTTCATACAGAGTTACAGTTCAGGATTTCCAAATAACTTTCGATTTCAATTAAGTTAATGGTTTTACCCTCACTAACTGACTTGAAACGTTTGTACACTAGGTTTGGAAAAAAGGTTTTGGCATATGCCATATTTTCCGCACTATAAGGCGCACATAAAATCTACAGTGCGGCTTATAGTCCGGTGCGTCTTATGAATAAATTCTGGTTGAATTCCGATTTTATGTGGTAAAAATCAAAAATCTGTCAAAAATGTTTTAGTACGACTTTGGTAGCTACGAAGCCGCACTGCTGGATGGATGGTCGGAGCATTACGGCTACTGTAGTCAGGAGCCTCGAGGAGGAATCTGGGTCCTAAACTCCATCCACTTCAGGTCCCAAAGTCAAACGATCACTGCAGCATCACTGAGAGTTAAAAACTGTCTAAATTCTTTCATCTTTAATAAAATGATCAGTGTTGCTGCTTTACCAGGTGTAACAATTGAGTTTAACATCCAGGCATCCATGAAAACGGAATTTATTAAATTTAACAGAGTTAGAAGTTAGCAGGAAGTTAGTTCGCTAGTTTCCACCTAAACATGATGTAGCATGTTCTGACTGAGATTTCTGAAACAATAAAACGTACAGCTCTGCTATCACTTCCAACATAAATGAAGACAGAAAACTAAACAGCAGTGACGTTTGTAGAGTTACTGAAGTTGGGCTAGCTGGTATATAATGATGTGCTACGTGATCATTAGCGACACAGCTATGTTAGCATAACATAAACAGTGAAGCTGGAGGATGAACGCCAACTTTTTTCCACTTGATAAAAGTTAACGTGAGGGTTCCTGATGGTTAGGGACAAATGCAATCGCATGGCAGGATGCTGTAAACGGACCAAACTTCAGTCAGGAGAACAACTGAGATAATCCATCCACAATACGAGGTTAGTCATTAATATACTGCAACAACATGGGAATAGAGCAGCTGTGATAGAATACAGCATTAATGTCTTGATGCATGCTCAGTCATCCAGGTAAGTAAATCTCCAAAAGTTGATTCTGTTCATCTGGACGTAGCATTTTGTGGGAGAAACGTTTCGTCACTCATCCAAGTGACTTCTTCAGTCTCAGCTGACTGCAGGTTTCCCCAATCTTATAAACACAACATTTGCATAATGACTGAAACCAGCCCACTGAAGGAACAATGGGCTGGGAGGTCAGTTCCTTAATCATAATTATGCAAATTCTCATGACCATTGATCAACAACCACTGACCAAAACCCACTGATCAATGGCCATGAGTACCATTCACAGAGAGTTGGGGAATGGCTGCAATCACAGCATTGTAAGATGGCGAAAGAAAAACATCCTTGCTGAAGGGTTGAATTTTGCTGTCACACTGAGACAAATCCCGCTAGTGGAGCTGGTCACAGCCACAGAAACAGCAATTCGTAACAACAATATTGCAGAAGTGGAAGCAGAGCAACTACGGACGAAAGTTTCAGCCTGTCTCAGCAATGCAAAGCCCCCAGCATCCAACATCAGCATGGAGGAGAGGAAGGCACTCACATCACTTAGTAATGACAACAACATTACCATCCTTCCGGCAGACAAGGGTAGGTGCACAGTATGAAAAAGACTATCATGAGAAAATTTTGTCACTACTCAGTGATGAAAATACTTATGAGCCCCTGAAACGAGACCCAGGAAGTGGCTACAGGAAGAGGGTGATAGACTGTCTGAAGCAGTTAGAACAAGACAAGGCTATTGACCGGACCTCATACCACAGGCTGTACCCAGGGGAGTCTACACCAAGTCTGTATGGTTTACCGAAAATACATACACAGGGTGCACCTTTAAGACCGATTCTCTGTATGATCAAGTCGGTCACCTATAACACCTCCAAGTTGCTGGCTTCGATCCTCAACCCGCTGGTGGGCAGCTCTGAGCACCACATCCAGAACATCCTGGATTTTGTTGAGAAGGTGAGAGATGTCATTATGGAGGCAGATGAAACCATGGTCTCGTACGACGTTACATCTCTCTTCACTTGCATCCCAGTCACGAAAGCGTTCGAGGTAGTGTGTAAGAGATTACAGGATGACACCAACCTCAGCAACAGGACCACTCATAGCATCGACCAAGTGTGTTTGAACTGTGTCTTCATTCCACCTACTTCACATACAAGGGTCAGTACTACAGGCAGAAACATGGGTGTGCCATGGGCTCCCCAGTTTCACCTATCGTGGCCAATTTGTACATGGAAGAAGTGGAAAAGAGGGCTTTGCTATCCTACCCTGGAACACCACCAAGTCACTGGTTCAGGTATGTGGATGACACCTGGGTGAAAATCAAATCTCAGGACGTTCCACAATTCACGGATCACATTAACTCGGTGGACCGACACATCAAATTCACCAGGGAGGATATGAAAAGTGACAGGTTAGCCTTCTTAGACTGAGATTTCCATCAGTAATGGGGGACATCTAAAAGCTGATGTGTACGGTAAACCTACACATACGGATCAGTATCTAAGGTTTGACTCTCATCATCCACTGGAGCACAAACTGGGAGTCATCAGGACGCTACAACACAGAACGAACACCATCCCCACAGACACAGCAGCCAGGGAGGCAGAAGAACATCACATCAAGAAGAGTAAATGTGGTAAAGAAAGCTCCAGCGATCCAGGAGAGAAGAACAACCGCTGCCCAAGCGAAAACCTGTAGTGATCCCATATGTGTCAGGAGTACCGTGGCTTTTAAACCCCAAAGCACGCTGCGCCAAAAACTGGTCCACCCAAGGATCGGGTCCCCCGACACAAACAGAGTAACATAGTGTACGCTGGTAAGTGCAGGAGGATTGTCAGGATTTATACATCGGGGAAACCAAACAACCTCTGGCGAAGCGGATGGCACAACACAGAAGAGCTACTTCGTCAGGCCAGGACTCTGCAGTCTATTCACACCTACAGGCCAGTGGACACTCTTTCAATGATGAGGATGTACACATCCTGGACAGGGAGGAACGCTGGTTTGAGGGCGGAGTCAAGGAGGCCATTTACGTGAAAAGGGAAAGACCATCTCTGAATCGAGGAGGGGGCCTAAGCGTACATCTTTCGCCATCTTACAATGCTGTGATTGCAGCCATTCCCCAACTCTGTGAATGGTACTCATGGCCATTGATTAGTGGTCTTTGATCAGTGGGTTTTGGTCAGTGGTTGTTGATCAATGGTCATGAGAATTTGCATAATTAAGATTAAGGAACTGACCTCCCAGCCCATTGTTCCTTCAGTGGGCTGGTTTCAGTCATTATGCAAATGTCCTGTTTATAAGATTTGGGGAAACCTGCAGTCAGCTGAGACTGAAGAAGTCACTTGGATGAGTGACGAAACGTTTCTCCCACAAAACGCTACGTCCAGATGAACAGAATCAACTTTTGGAGATTCAGCATTAATGAATCGATGGTACGTAAGTGGAGGAAGCAAGAAGAATGAGTCGAGTAAGGTTTGACTTATCTGACTGTTTTGTTTCGTGCCTTATAATCCGGTGCGCCTTATGGTCCGAAAAATACAGTAGTAATATATAGCATGTATATAGTGTCAGTGTGTATTCACTGATGTGAAGCCTCATCCCTGATCGAGTTTCAATACTTTTAGTTCAACAAATATAGTCTGAAGCGTAAGTCAGGAAAAAGACTGAGTGGGATAGAAACATACACCTATGCTGTGTTTGTCTTAGTTCTCATGATGCAGGGATGGAAAGGTGCCCTTCATATATGAATGAAATTATATTTATTAAAGTATTTTTATGGCAGTGTTACTCATGTGGAATAGTGGCAAAAAAAACCCTTTAAGACTCTGGTCGTTGCCCTTTTTCTCATCATAAGATCACCTGCAGAGTGCATTTTCAATTCCAGAATGGGCATAATTATCGCCATAAATCATGTCTGAATCCTGACCTGCCCACATATGCACTTGTGTGAGCGGGCACAAACACTGCTGAATAATGCACCCACACCCACACACCCCTAGAGTTCAGTCGAGTGCCCCCCACAGCTGTGTGTCGCCTCTTGGAGTATCTTGAGGGATATTTTTAGCCATCTGTGTGAAACTGAAAAACACTGCCATGAGGACTGTTAAAAGTGCAGATGTCAAGACACATTTAAGTGCAGTTAGGGCAAAGTTGTATTTGAGGACAGCACCGGAGGGAGGAGTCTTAAAGCAAAGAGAGGAGCAGTTTACAGAGCTGTCCGCCTGTGCCACCGAGACGATTTGTTTTCCTCACTTCACCCACAACATGCTGTTTGTTCCCCACGTCGATCTAGTCGATCGGTGTAGCAGAGGCCAGCATCATTGGAGAAAGTCCTCCTTGCTAATATTTATCCCTGAAACTGACAGGATTTGTGCTTCTGACACACTGCATTTGGGGTTGACTGTGCTATATTTTCTTACTTAACTGGTTGACTTGAAACTACAGACAAAATTAACTAGCTTAGATGTTAAGAGGCAAGTCGAATACAGGTGACGTGCTGACAATACACGACTCAAAGTGAAGCTCAAGCCAGAGCTCGGGCTGTCCAGTAGACTGCTTCAGTGTCAGCCCTGCTTTATTTGACACTGTGTGCTTTAGAGTGACAAGACAGGGCAAGAGATGACAAGACAAATCAAGTTTGAAACCCAAAATGTCCCATATCTGGTGTGCACCTGCTAAACCATCAAGGCTGTCACACTGTCTTTCTGCAAAGTCACGTTTCAACACAATGACAGGATACCAGAGGACTAGTCTGCTCTTATTCATAGATTTATAAAGCAACAACTACGTCTGAAGAAAGTGATGTGGAGACAGAACAATAAGGACCACGCTAAATGAGAAGAAACCCAATGCTTGACCTTCTTCGTGGTTTGCTCACAGGAAATGATCAAAGGTAATAATGTAAAGAAAAGGGAGCCTATGAAGCCGTGCACAGCGCCAAGGACTGTGAAGGTGATGACTCACCTCACAGGCAGCAAAGTTTAAATAGCACACACTCACACCTACACCTGGGAGGTGTTCAGTATAGCTGCAGCCATAAAAAAGCTGATGACTGAACAGCGATGACACTTCCATCATTAATCTTCAATCAAATCTTCTATCGGTGCAGAAGACTGAGCCACAGGCACCGGCACAGAGGTATGTGCTCGGTGCTTTGTGCAACTGGTTGATATCTCAACAACTTGCTTACACTTTATTTCACATTTAGCGAAGTCATGGTGTCATTTGAAACAGTGGAGATGGTGCCGTCCTCTCTATTTTACAGAATAACAGTTTTAATAGGTGGTGCAAGTTGCTTTTAACTCAGAAGAACTTTGTTTGTTCTTGAACCGGACGACCCAATAGCGCCCTTCACTCCCGCTCTCTGAAGTCGCGCTGTTACTTTTATCAATCTTGACACCGCGCCTCCCGAAAACTTTGTGGGGTCTCAGGGGGGAGCGAACAAAGGGGAAGTGCACAACATCAACGGCTGATGGCAGCCAAAGGCAGTCAGGCAACACGCAGCATCCATCTGCTTGGTAGGGGTGCTGATGGCTTTGGAAGGCCTTCATTTCTCACATTGCGTGAGATTTATTTGGCACGCATGCCTGTGTAGATGGGCGTAAACTTGGAAAAAAGGGACACTAACAATTAGAAAAATAAAAAAACTCAAGTCCAAGCCAGCAGACAAAGAAAAATAAACTCCTGTGAGCTCAGTTATAAGGATATTTGTAGCTAGACGTTAATTACAGTCTTTTCAATTGACTCTTTGCTCCAATTTAGACTGATGAGTTTGGGGGGAATTTTCAATCAACTCAGGTCTGTATCAGAAAGTTACGTTAGCTTCGTTGCCATTTAGGAACTCAAAGTACCTGCCTCAGTATAATAATAATAATAATAATAATAATAATAATAATAATAATAATAATAATAATAATAATAATAACAACTTTATTTATAAAGCGCTTTCAAACAAAGTCTGTACAACTATTTGAAACTTAAAAGATAAATAAAATAAAAGTGATACATAGTAATACAGGTAAAAGACAATACAAGTTAAAAACAGTAAAAATTAAAAGCCATAGAATTAAGACCTGTAGGATCGGGTGAACAAATGTGTCTTCAACTTAGTTTTAAAAAGCTCCACAGAGCATGCCTGCCTAATATCTTGAGGGATACACACTTTGGAGCCATATGATTACAACCACATTTCAAAGACGTAAAAAGTGGCTATGAGAGACCGGCTCACTTTGTGTTTACACGTGCACATCGTGACCTGCTCAGTAGGTAGATACTGGTCTGACTGCTGCGTTAGTCTTGACATTAAAAAACAACAAAAAACCTTATTAACAGTTATTATGAAAAAAATACATCAAAAGAAAATTTGTATTTTTAATATCTGCTACTTAAAAAATGCCAGTGTGCAACAGTCCACTCTGGGTGGAATACGCACACGTGTGTGTGTGTGTGTGTGTGTATTCTGCTGCCCCTGGACAATGTGTGAGGTTACACCACCCTTCCAATAATCTTGAGATGTGTTTTGGAGAAAGAAACAAAGAGATGAAGGGAATAGGAAAAGAGAGGAATAACCTACAAGAGCGAGGCTGTGATAGTGGGACCAAGTGAGAAAGACACAGAAGGTTAGAGGAACATGGCCAGGAGGGATGAATACACAGCAAGAAATAGCTGAAAAGTCAAAAAAATTATTAAAGACTGACAAAGTGAGCGGCAATGACAGAGCCTGACAGGGGACAGTCTGCATGACACACAGCCATAAATGTAATTTCTATTATAAAAATTGTTAGTGCATGTTCATAAACTGGAACATTTGGATCTGCATGGCAGTTTAGTCACACAGAGGAAGAGACCAGCAGCGATGTGACGACCAGAGAGCACATGACTGTCAGGAACGTCTTGTAACTTGTAGCGATGGCGGATGATAAAAACCCAGTGACAACATAAAGTGAGGTGAGTTAAACCAGCAAGCGATTAAAGCACCTACGAAAGGCAGAGAAGTAAATGAAAAAGTTTCTGAAGCTGAGAGTCTCTGCCTGTGACCAGCTGTCAGCTGCAGGCGCACGTAGCAAGTGAACTGTTGTAAACATGTATCTGTATATCCAACAGGATCGCTCTGCTTCCAGATTTAACTTCTTATCTATAAGCATGTTTGTCAGCGTCTTCTAAAGTAACTACAGAGGATTCTGATCTGTGACTGATCTGATCTTCAGCTAAGATTTGGTTAAAGATCAGAACATCTGATGTTGTGTAAGTCATTAAAAGATGGATATTGCACATGCTCAGTGTTGGGTGTAGCACATTCAAAAGTAACGTGTGACTGTAATCACACTCGTTTTTGCAGTAATGCATTATGTGTTTCCATGTGTCACAAAGGTTCTTCAGTTCTCTTTTGTGCAGGTAGGAGGACATTACTTGCTAACTGCTAACACAACTTTGACTGTGAGCAAGCATCTGCATTGGCAGCATGCTAACACAAAGCTAGCCAAGAAGCCAGAATGATGCTGAAGCTGAATGAACGCTGAGCTCCGCCCACCAGCCAGAACTTGATCTTCAACAGGTAATAAAGCAGTGATGAACAGTTTCCACCTGTGCATGTCTCTGCAGTAGAATCAGTGTTGCAATGGCTTTAAAGTTATTAATGTTCATTACAAAGAACCAGTATGGACATGGACCCTCAGTGTCAGACTGCGTTCACTCTTCTAATACTTTTTTGTTTGCTTTAATGTCAGTTTGTTGGCCAAAACCTAATCTTTAAAAAAAATCCAAAAGTGACATCAGACTACAATATCGTCCAATCCAATGCTTCAAGTGTCTGCAGCTGCGATGCTTCCAAAACCTCTGCAAACATGGCCGATATGTCGTGACGAGAAACTGGTCAATATTTTATACAGTCAAACACTGCTGCTCATCCATGCCCATACTCGGCATTAGAAAAGAGGCCGTTCAAATGACACAGGCAGAAGCACATTAAAATTTCACAGCGTTCATTTTCTACTGTAAACAGAAGAGCCAGTGAACCACGAGCACCGAGGCAAGCACCAGCTCATCGGCTTGACACCCGTTTAATAATGCAGAATCAAATCATGTCTGTTTGGTAAAGGTGTATTTGTGCACATAGCTCCTGTTGGGTGGCTGACACCGATGAGACGCACACACTGCCTTTCTACCAGCAACCGGCTGAGATTTCAACAAAAACATTTCGATTCACCGACTGTCGAAGTGCAACGATGCAGCTTGCTGCTGGAGGTTAGAGATACATGGGATGCTAATGCATCACATCATTGCTACATATACATATTCTAACAAAAGTCCAACCAAAACCAGATTATTAAAATTAGATACAGCACAAATATGGGAACACACCACTCAGATAGTGAATGAGCTGCAGTTTGTATCCTGTGACACGTAAAGAGAGCCTGGCTTTTAATGTGTTTATCACAAAAGGCAGCAGTCTGTAATCTTGGCAGACTTAAGGTACTAAAAGATCCAAAGTATAGAAAGAAACACACAAACACCCATATACACATTTAAACACTAAGTTTACTTCATCTCCCCCATTTCCCTGAGCCAGAGTCAAATCCCATCCTAACCTTTTCTCTGCCTTATTCCAACACTTACGTTTCAAATTAAGGGCTGGAGGACTTTCTTTTTCATTTACAGCATCAGCTTGTGCACACATAACCACATAAGGTTCTGACACTGGCCCGAAGCTTTTATCTTTCACCAAAAGACCAGTGTGATATTATTAGCTTCAGCCTGCTGATAAGTTCAGTCGGTGGACAGAGTCGCCTTTTCACGCAGAACGCTCACTGCTGTTTGGACAAGACAGCGTGAAAGCTCTATTGTAGTGAAATATAGATGAACACATGTATTTTAGAGCCACAGAAATGTGGCTAAAACACTGTTGGAATGTTAACTTTAGTGCTGTCACATCCAAAGACATGTAGCAGCTTGTAAAACGCACAAGAACAACTCTCACTGAAAGGTTGTTACTTTCAAAGACGAACAAACGAGTGCATCTACAAGAAAAAAGGAACTCATGTAACTGATAAAGTCTTCTTCAAGTAACTCCTGTGTCCTGTGTGTAAAGGAGTTAAAAACAAATAACTGCTAAATGAAATAAATGTAACTGTAATCAGTTACTGAGAAAATAAAATACATTTAAATGTAGAATACAGGAGTCACTCTGTTGCTTTACAGTCTTCTGCTATATTTCCTGACAATTGCAACAAATAATAACGAGCAGTAGCTACATCGACACAGACTCATGCATGCGGGCAAAATGCACTCCGATACTGAGCATTGAATTCAATTTGTTCTCCTGTCTTAATCTATTCTGGCTGTTGTCTGCCTGTTAAATTAAAGCTCAAGGCAACCTGAGTCTATCATCCCTGCAACCAGCTGACCAAGACAAGAACCTCTTTCTTTGCTGGAAATCCAACAGTCCAATAATTTCCTTGTTACACCGTAAAACAGTCAAAACATGAGTGCATAGAGGAAAACTTGTTTATCTGCAGAGAAAATACGGATAAAATATTCAAATGCTCAAAGTAAAATGTCTGCAGCAGATAGAATAGAAAAGTCATTAAGAGTAATACATTATATCATTCATGTCATTTATAGCTGAGTTCAAAACCTCAAAACATTTTAAAAGGATAAGAAATACGTTTAAAATGAACCTTTCTAAACGTGGATATACTGTGTGTAAGGATCCAATGAGACTGTCTCCTCTAAAATGCCATTAAATGACCAGAACTGTAGGTCATTTTGCACCGCTGACATCATGAAGCACTCACAGTTTAATCTTCTATTTTATTCATTTAATAAAATGCAAGGATGCATCAAAGTCTCGCATTCTTGCAGACTGTTACTTGCAGCTGTGATGAACAATTTGAATCATTCCCTGATTTGATGATTCACTAATCGTTCAAGACTCCTCAGGATGTTTGTATTCAGTGTGCATATACATATCAAAAGAAAAAAGCAGGAAGTACTGTCAAATGTGAAAACAGCGATTGCTGGAATATTCCATCAGTGGTGGGCATAGTGTTACCAGTGTGTCAATAACACTGGAGCACTGAAAACACCTTACTGGTGAAGTTATTTCACACTGAACAACTGACCACATGACACCTACACCAATCAGGTTATGACCCCCGACAGGTGAAGTGAATAACACTGATTAACTCTTCACTGTGGCAGCTGTTAGTGGGTGGGATATATCAGGGAGTGAACATTTTGTCCTCAGAGTTGACGTGTTGGAAACAGGAAAAATGGTCAAGTCTGAGGATTTCAGCGAGTTTGACACGGGCCATGTTGCCATGGCTAGAAGACGACAGGCCCCGTGATGCTTGTGGGGAACAAAGCCTGGATGGTGTGGTGCAGTCCAGCAGAAAGGCTACTGTAGCTCAGATTGCTGAAAAGGTCAATGATGGTTCTGCTAGGAAGGTGTCAGAGCAAATGTATTACAGTTGGCTAGCTGCAGACCGGTCAGGGTGTCCATGATGACCCCTGTCCACTGCAGAAAGCACCAACAGTAGGCTCGTGAGCTACTGGACCACAGAGCAATGGAAGAAGGAGCCCTGGTCTGACGATTCAGACCAAGCCACTGCTCACCAGGGGAACCTCTGACATCGGGATGCACTATGGGAAGAAGGCAAGGTGGAGAAGGCAGTGTGATGCTTTGGACCATGTCCTGCTGGGAAACCTTGGTTCCTGCCATCTAAGCATTGTTGCAGACCATATACACCCTTTCATGGAAACAGAATTCCCTGACGGCTGTGGCCTTTTCCAGCAGGATCATTTACCCTAAATGCAAAAATGATTCAGGAATGGTTTGAGGAGCACAAATTTGAGGTGCTGACTCCAAATTCCCCAGATCTCAGTCCAATCGAGCATCTGTGGAATGTGCTGGACAAACAGCTCCGATCCATGGAGACCCCACCTCACAACTTACAGGATTTAAAGGATCTGTTGCTAACATCTTGGTGCAGATACTACTGCAGGGGTCGAGCTCAGGGCCACGGCCTCCAGCATGACGTTAGGGGGTCATAATGTTATGCCTGATCAGCGTATGTCACGTTTGTCGTGTTGTATCTGTGCAATCAAAAAGGGCTACCACCATGGATGAGGGTCTCATCAGAGGTCTATCATAAGGAAACCTTGGATTATTCCATCCATTTAACACATACCATCTATCTAAGCAACCTGCATGTCTGTAGGTGCACATGTATATATTTATACCCATATAGTGTGAGTATGGATTTGAATGGTATGAGGGCATCTGTGTGTGTTTGATATGTGCCTGCTGACAGGTTGGCTTCCTTCTTGACCTTTTTCTCTCCAGCTTTGACATTTCCCACTAAGACATAACAAAGGAGTAGATTTCTTCAGCCTCAATCTTTCTCCCTCCTTCTTCCTCCTCCTCTTTCTAACTGCAGCCTTTTGCAACAAAATTCATCAACACCATCAGCTCTTAGGTTTGTTGCTGCCTCTCCCTCGGATATCTTTGTTTCTCTCTTTCTCTCCCCGTATCTCCTTCATCGTCTCATTTCTGTCTCTCTTTTTACCCTTGTCTTGATCTTTCTCAGCCTCCCTTCCTGCCTCCCCTTCTATTCGTCTTTAGCTCCCTCTGCCTTAGACAGGACTTGAAATATAAATGCTGCAATGAAACAGCCACACAAGCAACTGCTGTGGGGCTGCTGACATATGTTCTGCACACACACAAACGCACAAGCCTTTAGTGTTAATCTACGACACAAGGAGACTTCAGAGTGTACTCTGAGCTTAGGTTTTTAATCTCTCGACTGTGTGTCTGTTTGAGAATCTGCTTTTATCTACAGCTATTGAAACTACAGATATGAGGGTGGGGGTGTCCAGAAACTGCAGTTTGACAAGAACCCATGCCATGAGGGGATTTAGTCGGAGTTGAGGAAAGCAGAAATCCACAAGAGACACCCCACCTCCCCTCCAAACCCCCACCGCCAGGTTTGCAGGAATTCAAAATAATAAATAAACAAATGGCGAGCTTGATATTCTGTTCACAAAAGACTAAATATCCAACAGTGACTGCAGCGCACACATTGTGCAGTACTGATGAGTCTTCATGTGCCTTTAAAGGGAGCATGTGATCTGAGGATGCCAGCTAGCATTAGATTCAAACTATGCAATCAGGCCACTCGAACACAAGATGCTAGTGCGTGAAGCCACAAAAGCACATACTGGAAGACCTGTGCTATATTCCATGTAAGGTATATACATCTATTATAAAGCTTATTACAGGACATCATCTTTGGACATCATATGCTCTTCTGCTCTTACTATTGAAAGTTTTGCGTATTCTCAGAAATATGAATCCAAACACAACAATTATAGATGGAGAAAGAGCTTGGGTGGAGGTGGGCTGTTAAAGAGGCCCAGCATACCCTGTACGAGATGTGTCAAACGGACGGGTGTCAGCTGATGGGGGCTGGCTGAGGGATCCTTGAACTGTGCAGAATTGTTCATGCTTGCTGGTAGTTTGATTAACTTGATATCAGCAGTGTGATTCAGCGAGGCCTCCTTTATCTTTCATCCTGGCCTTCTCCATTATGTGTGCAAGAAGCATTTGATTTGTGTCTGTTATGGCTGCAGAGGAAACCTCGATGGGCAAACGTCTTCAAATACACGTTCCTGCACTTACCCGGAGAGAAAAATGTGAGTTGTATACTTGTAGGACTTTCTTGCACACTTCTCATGTCGGCAGAAAGGGAAATTTGACACACAGCTAAAGTTCAATGTGATAACAATAACAAAACACTAATCTAGTTTTTCAGTCTTTGCTCTTCTCTGTTCCCTGCTTGTAGGGTACTTTAGAGAATATACACTACAGAACATAGCGCCTGCTGGATTATGAGACACTGACTTTAAAGTGACCTTGTTTGCCGTCATCCCACCAAGAGGTCAAAGAGCGAAGCAGGGCTGGCGATGCACAAAGTTTCGGTCCACTGCTCTGCATGGATGGATGGGCTCGCTGTCTACATCAGCGCTGCTCGACCCAGCAGTTATGTGTTGGAGGACTACAACTGTTCTGCATATGCACAGCTATCACACTGAATCACCGAGTGTGTGTGAAGACCCGAGCTCACATGTTCACAGCAAAAAGATCACCCGTTCACGCATGGCAACACACACACACAGAAATGGGCGCGTGCGAGGGTGCTTGCGTGGACGTAGTCGTGTTATGAGTGTTTACTGTTTCCACTGTGAGAGTATACACTGTAGTCTGCTGTAGTATCAAGAGGAAAAACGGATCACCTGTGACGTAATTTTCAGCACGAGCAGCTGCGTTGAGGCACGTTTGGTCCTGTGGGATCGGTACAAGGATCGTCCCTTTGTCTCACAGCCCATTACTTCACTAATCACTACCCTCATCCATAGATTATTATCCAAGTCACTGATATTCCAGAAACACCTTCAAACACACATTCACATATTTATCCAGCACACAGTGTGGATGCATGAATACGTGTACATGTGACGGGGAAAACCCACCTTTCTGAAAGACTACAGGGAGTGCAGAATTATTAGGCAAATGAGTATTTTGTCCACATCATCCTCTTCATGCATGTTGTCTTACTCCAAGCTGTATAGGCTGGAAAGCCTACTACCAATTAAGCATATTAGGTGATGTGCATCTCTGTAATGAGAAGGGGTGTGGTCTAATGACATCAACACCCTATATCAGGTGTGCATAATTATTAGGCAACTTCCTTTCCTTTGGCAAAATGGGTCAAAAGAAGGACTTGACAGGCTCAGAAAAGTCAAAAATAGTGAGATATCTTGCAGAGGGATGCAGCAGTCTCAAAATTGCAAAGCTTCTGAAGTGTGATCATCGAACAATCAAGCGTTTCATTCAAAATAGTCAACAGGGTCGCAAGAAGCGTGTGGAAAAACCAAGGTGCCAAATAACTGCCCATGAACTGAGAAAAGTCAAGCGTGCAGCTGCCAAGATGCCACTTGCCACCAGTTTGGCCATATTTCAGAGCTGCAACATCACTGGAGTGCCCAAAAGCACAAGGTGTGCAATACTCAGAGACATGGCCAAGGTAAGAAAGGCTGAAAGACGACCACCACTGAACAAGACACACAAGCTGAAACGTCAAGACTGGGCCAAGAAATATCTCAAGACTGGTTTTTCTAAGGTTTTATGGACTGATGAAATGAGAGTGAGTCTTGATGGGCCAGATGGATGGGCCCGTGGCTGGATTGGTAAAGGGCAGAGAGCTCCAGTCCGACTCAGACGCCAGCAAGGTGGAGGTGGAGTACTGGTTTGGGCTGGTATCATCAAAGATGAGCTTGTGGGGCCTTTTCGGGTTGAGGATGGAGTCAAGCTCAACTCCCAGTCCTACTGCCAGTTTCTGGAAGACCTTCTTCAAGCAGTGGTACAGGAAGAAGTCTGCATCCTTCAAGAAAAACATGATTTCCATGCAGGACAATGCTCCATCACACGCGTCCAAGTACTCCACAGCGTGGCTGGCAAGAAAGGGTATAAAAGAAGAAAAACTAATGACATGGCCTCCTTGTTCACCTGATCTGAACCCCATTGAGAACCTGTGGTCCATCATCAAATGTGAGATTTACAAGGAGGGAAAACAGTACACCTCTCTGAACAGTGTCTGGGAGGCTGTGGTTGCTGCTGCACGCAATGTTGATGGTGAACAGATCAAAACACTGACAGAATCCATGGATGGCAGGCTTTTGAGTGTCCTTGCAAAGAAAGGTGGCTATATTGGTCGCTGATTTGTTTTTGTTTTGTTTTTGAATGTCAGAAATGTATATTTGTGAATGTGGAGATGTTATATTGGTGTCACTGGTAAAAATAAATAATTGAAATGGGTATATATTTGTTTTTTGTTAAGTTGCCTAATAATTATGCACAGTAATAGTCACCTGCACACACAGATATCCCCCTAAAATAGCTAAAACTAAAAACAAACTAAAAACTACTTCCAGAAACATTCAGCTTTGATATTAATGAGTTTTTTGGGTTCATTGAGAACATGGTTGTTGTTCAATAATAAAATTATTCCTCAAAAATACAACTTGCCTAATAATTCTGCACTCCCTGTACAAGCAAGTGAGGCACTGCTATGTATGAGTTAATGCTTCAAACTGAATAAAGCAGGTGGGGAAATATTTTGAGCTACATTAAAATCTGCTTATCTAATTTTGTGCCTGTGTGGTTTTTGTAGAACAGCACGGTTACAGTAGCAGACACGTGGATGTGTGTCCCACGCTGTTACTGAAGCAGAATCCAGTTCTTTGTATGTGTCCGACATATAGTCTGGATGCTTTCATCTTAAAAAGTAGCAGAGCAAGTAAAGCAGCGAATGACAGTTTGTGCTTAATAAGCCATCTCATCGCTCCATTAGGACAAACCGTCTGTTTGTGAGTGGCAGCCAATCAGAAGAAAGTGATGGCAGTCTTAAAGGCACAGGAGCTAAACCTGCTGGTCTGATGTCTGGACTAAACTGAGAGGCTGCACAGTGGCCCAGTATAAGATCATTACTAACTATTTTGAACCAGAATAAAAACAGTGCAGGGCTTCGGTCCTACATCCTGAGTTTTGGACTTTTTATTTCTTGTTGATGATTTAACAATTAGATGATGTTGAAGTTGTTTCTGTTTGCAGGGACTGTTTCACTGTATCCCTACCTTCTCTGTGTTTCCTGTCTCGGTGTTCTTTGCTACTTTGCTTGTTTTGTTCACCCAACTCTTTATATTGAGTTATTCCTGATTTGTTCCTGGCGTGTTTCCTCCTAGTCTTGTCTTGTTGTCTGCCCTTGTCTTTGTGTTGTCCCTCTCAGCTGTGTGTCCTGCTCTGCGTGACTCCTGGACTTCTGGATGTTTGGATTCCCCGGTGTTTTGAAATTAGTTTATTACTCAGTAAAATCAGCATTAAAGGCTCACTTTATGTCCTGCTCCTTTGTCCCGAGTCTCCAACCGCTTGCTGCACAGCTAAACCTGACATACGGAGCTGTAAATGAGCAAAATAGGTCCCCTTTAAATAGAAAGGACTTGACCCAAGTGACTGACACTGATACTGATGATTTTTCTAATAATTCCAGGCCTGCTCTTGACTTGACATTTTAGCTGTTTTCAAGTTGCATCATTGTAAAGCACAGGCAGCCTCCCAAAGCTTAAATAAGCCAAACTCTTCATTTTGATATATTAACATCAGGATAACTCTGCTGTATTTATCATTGGTCTGCCTGCTTTTAATTTATCCAGGGAACATAAACTGTGCTTTTGGTGAGCTGTGAACATCGATCTTAAACTAAGCAGGTCTGTGTGGCGGCAGTTAGTTTAACAAAATCACGAGCTGGTGTGCTTTGAATGTGGCAGCGGGATGAGTCATCTTAGTGTTGAGAAATCTACTTCACAGTTTCAGAACTACTTAGAGAATGCTTCATATTTCACACACACACCAATCCACCACAACATTAGACTCGGTGACGACGACACTGATCGTCTCATTACAGTAAAATGTGCTGCCAACTTACTTATACGTGTCACACCCACTGAAACATAGTTTCTCCACAACCCCATTAGAACGAGCTTCCTTGATACCAGAGACCTTCTGAGATAAGACCATGCAAAGAACATGAGGAAAACGGGAGCACCGACTTGGACAACAAGCTCCCCGGCTAGTAATCAGATCAGACATAAGAGAAGTGCCGGAACAAGCCCGAGCAACCCACAGTATCCTAAAGGTCAGCTGCCAGTGTCCTGATGCCACACACCACAGGATATATCCCAGATTCCCATGCCCTGATCGGTCAGACCTGTTTTCGAGACAGGAGGACCATATTAAGCAAACTGCCGTGTTGATGTTCGATATACTGCATCTTTTGACACAGACCAACTAATGTTTACCAGTGTACCCAGGATAAATATTACTCTATGCTGGGATCACATTTTAAGAATTCTGAAAAACATTTCAATAAAGAGAGAGAGAGAGCAGGGCGAATTCAAACCTCATCCTGTCATCAGCTCACAGAGACAAACCTGCTGGTGTGATCAATCATCTGGCTGAAGGTAGCTGAGCTCCAGGCAGAGCCCCCCACACCCCAAAAACAAAAGAGTAGAATATAGATTTACAAGACTGCAATATTCAAATGATTCCTCCTCGTGGGAAATCGGTGCATTTCCTCATCCCAGCGATGCCCAGAATCACTTCCTTCCTCCTCCTCTCCTCCGCCATCCTCTTCCTCTCACTTCTCACCAAAAAATACATCTCCCCCACTGTTGGGTGACAGGGGTGGGGTGCACATTAAGCCTTCTTAATCCCAGCCAAGCTGAGCCATGCTGAGCCGAGCCAAGAAAAACACACAGAGGAGATATGAGTGTGATTTTTTCCCCTGATGCTTTGCTCGTCATTTTCAACACCTCCACTTTGGTGAAGGCTAAGCTCCTCACATGCACACGCACAACTCGAAAATACAAAACGAACGTGGGAACAAAACGAACAAAATGCTCAAGCAGGCAACAAACACCAACAGTTGCCTGCTTGTTGTTCTCCAGTGGACCTCCAGGATTTTGAAGGGCAACACTGGATTGTGGGATTGTCCAGTGTGCGAGACGCACTTCAGATGAGGATAGCGGCTCTTTGCTTCAGGCATGTTGTACAGTACAACATTACAGCGTGTGAGAGTAAAGGACCGCCACACTTGCACTTCTTGCTTCCTGCCTCCATCTTCCCATCGCCTTCATTCTGCCTCAGAGATCAAGCTTCGCTTTTTCTTATTTGTGGGAAGAATTTCAATAGTAGTTTCATGTAGTGGTTAATATCAGCAGTATTTGACACTCACTGCACCTCCTGTTTCTATCCGGTCGTTAAGTCTGACGTCACTAGCCGTGTCTGGGCCTAAACTCCGCTGCAGGTCCATATATCAAACGATCACTGTGGCATTACTGAGAGTTGAAAAACTGTCTAAAGTCTTTCATCTTTAATAAAATGATCAGCGTTCTGCTCTACCAGGTGTAACAATTGAGTTTAACATCCAGGCATCCATGAAAACGGAATTTATGACATTTAACGGAGTTAGAAGTTAGCAGGAAGTTAGCTCGCTAGCTTCTATCTAAATACAATATAGCATGTCCTGACTGCGGGGTTTTGGAGACAAATTAAAACGTACAGCTCTGTTATCACTTGCAACATAAATGAAGACAGAAAACTAAACAGCAGTGACGTTTGTAGGGTTACTGAAGTTTGGCTAGCTGGTATATAATGATGTGCTACGTGACCGCTAGCGACACAGCTATGTTAGCATAATATAAACAAGCTAACTTTTTTTCCACTCGATAAAAGTTAACGTGAGTGTTCTCGGTGGTCAGGAACAAATGTAATCACATGGCAGGATGCTGTAAAAGGACCAAACTTCAGCCAGGAGAACAACTGAGATAATCCATCCACAATACGAGGTTAGTCATTCATATACTGCTGCAGGGGCTGGGCTGTAGTTACATCCTAAGGTTTTAAAAACTGAGCTTAAATAAATGATTAGCGGTAATAAAAGCCGAGGGAGGTCAACAGTGATCACTGACTGTTTTAGGAGCTTTTTGAGATTAAATAGAAGAAAATACAAAACATTAAACATGTTAACAACACAAAAGCCATATTAAACGCAGACTACTTTAGGCCCGGAAGTAGGATTTGTCACGTCATCACTTAACGACCGGATAGCAGCGCAGCTCTGAACACAAAAGCTTCTCAAAGTTTTCTTTAACAAACTAAATCCACCCGTATGAAAAATTAACACAACTTTGGCCATTTGATTTCAAATATAAATGTTACAATTTTAAATGTTACACTGTTACATACTATAAGCTACACTGTGGCCCTGAGAGGTCACATGCACTGCAACTTAAGAAAACACCAGTAAATAGAAAAACATCACAAAAGCACACAAAAACAACCAAAGTTGCATAAAAAACCCCGAATCACAAAACCCCGACAACAGACGTGTTTTTGGGGCGACGAAAGCACGACGGAAAAGCTGCGACAGAAGCCAAAACAGGAAGGATTGCACTGAGACCCAAAAGAGGCAAAGTATTCATCGCGATTATCGTTGTGAGGGAGAAAAAGATGCAGGTAATGTGTTTAAATTCAGGATTCATAAAATAACGTAGATCCTTGTTTGCTATTAGCCACTTCCTGTTAGCTTGTCACTTCCTCAGCTAGTCGGTCGAGTTACTCCCCAAAAACATGGAGAGCTAAACATCTTTAACTGATCCGAGTGTTTTGTAACCGCTGAGAGGAGATTCACCTGCATGCCTGTCAACATTATGAACAAGCTTCTTTTCAGCAGCCTGAGGTTGTCAGGTTGTTCAGCTGTATCAGGAATGAATGCAGTCTGCAACACTTTGTGTCATAAATAAATCAGAATGTTTATAATGCAAGTTAAACTCAACAATGCTTAAACACTCGCAGTGTTTATGTAACTGGCACATACTTTATGAGAAGTGCAGCAGCATCAAAGCACGATAGCACGGAAACAGCTTCTAGTTAAAAGCTGCTGGCACAGCTGAGGGGACACCCATGTATGGTCAAAGAAACTGTACATTTGTGAGGGTGGATTTTCTTTATAATTGCTTCAAAACATTTTTTTATGTAATGCAGATCCACTGTCGTGTCCTATTTCTGGCTTAGCCAAACTCTTGCATAACTTTTTAACAGTGGCAGCAAGTACGTTTAAAACTAAGGGTGCTTTCAGGTGTCAAACAGGGCCTGTCTGAAAGCTGTGTAGGAGGAAGAGAGAAAGCGAGAAAGAGAAAAAGACTGAGCCAAAATTGGATATCTGACTGCCAGTCTGCATCACGACTACACGCTCTGCAGAGTCGAGGCAAATGTGCTGCTTGTTTGACCGTTGATCTGTGCCTACTGGATGTACTGGAGAGACAGGAAGCTAACCTCAGCATGTTGTTTATATTTCTGTGTCTGTGTATGTATGTCTCCTCTCTCTGAGCTAAGCGTAGCATACAACTAGCATGAATGGCACATACCCTGCATGAGATTTAACAGGCTGCTAGCTTGGTTGGTGAGCTTTAAAGTATGAAGCTTTAGCTGGTTGTACAAGCAGTGATCTCTTTGTTGCTCTTTCTTTTCTTTTTTGTTTGTTTGTGTGTCTGTTTTTCTAAAATGAAACTACCTGCCATAACTACAAGGAAAGGTCATTCCAACATTAGCAAAGCAGAAATCAGTTGCTCCTCTGCTGCTGTACACACCACACCGTATTAGGCCCACTATTGAAATGCAGTTGGCTGACAAAGAGCTGTCTATCAATGTGGCTCTTTGCAAGAATCATTGCAGCTCTTCATTGTTAGGAAATTTAAAGAAGCAGACCGTCGAATTCTGTCCTCAGGGAGGATGCATGTACCTACCACACTGTAGGCTGTGCCAACAACAGGTGCGTCGATGCTAACAGGCTAATAACATTAATCCACAAGCATAGTGTGTCACAGGTGTTTGTGTCCTGTACAAAAAAAATCCCAAAAGTAAAATAGTACATTTTTTAAAAAAAATAAAACTTTTCACAGATTCCAAATCCATAATTTTGGCTTTAAATATTAAATTCTTATCTCTGGTTTTGACGTTTTTAACCGCACGTAAAAGACACTCTACATCTGTGTGACACTAGTAAATGTTTTTCTTTACTACCCGTGAAGCAGTTTGCAGTATGAGGTTTGCACCACTAAAGGAAAAAGCTACCTTACAATCTGGATGAGAATGTCAGAGCTCAAGGTCAGAAATATAAACCCCAGGTCTTTGAAGATAAAGTTTGTTTTTCTTTCCATAATTCTCTTGGTTTGCTATTGTGATTGGTGTCCACTCAGGACATTTAGTACAGCAGAATTTATCATCAGCATTTATGCAACAAATTCTGCAGACATCAGTTCACTTGACTTTTGCATGAAAAATCTCTTTTCATTAGAAACATTAGTTGAAGGCCAATGACTTCAGTATTTATTGAGACTCTGATGCTAAACTGGTTAAGCTGACATGATAAAGAGTGACTCTGTTTAGCCTAAAGACACCGCAGGCCAAAGAACAAACCAACAGCAACACGAAGGGACTGATACAAACACTCGAGCAACGGAAGATCCAACTGTCAAATGTTCCCTTTGCACCACTTCCAGGAACATATTGTGGATTAGCTACTTTACAAAATCCTTTAAAGCTTTGCTGATTGTCTTCTGGTGAGAATTTTGCTACAATGTCTCTTTTGCAACAAACTAGACAGATGGGCTCATGTGAATCTACACCGCCAAGAGAAGAGAGTGTGAAATTTAAAAGGTCGGTGCGACAGAATCCAGCCTTGTTTTGTGGTGTGTGGTGTTAGCAAATGTTCTAACTACATTAACATTCACGTTGATGTACAAACTCAACAACTTGAAATGGCTTCGATCCAATGCTAGCTGCCAGCCATGTGAATATTTTTGTTCCAGTTACAAACTTAAATCTGAAAAAGTGGAATATCGAGTCCAGCCTAGTCTAGCTGCTCTTCCTCACTCTCACTTAGTCTTAAGCTGCCCTTTTTTTCTCTGTTCTAGACCAATGGCATAATCACCCTTTCCTTGGATAACTCAGGCGTCCCCCCTCACCTCTCTCCCTTCGGTGGGCAGACGTCGTGGCTGCTCTTTCGCCTCCCACCCGCGGCGGCAAGAGAGTGGCAGGCCGGGCGGGCGCGGCATCAGAGCAGACGGGCAGCAGGACGGGCGGTGGCAGTGTTTCGCGGCAGCAGTTTTGGTGAGAGTCGACTGGCGCAGGAAGACGTTAAGGAGCTTCAGCAGCAACGGCAGGACCATGGTCCTCAACGGCAGCTCACCGCAGAGGGGTCAGGGTCAGGGCGGCCCTCTGGGTTTCCGTGACTGCCTGCAGTATGAACCAACTCTGTGACTTCCTTACGTAGTGTTGGGATGACAAGGATGTCACTGTTCAGAGGCAGTCCACAAGGAGTAGCATGGCATGGACTAAGTCTCATGCCTCGAGATGATGTCAGAAGTCACATGAAAGAGAGGAGATCATGCCATTCCCCTGCTTCCTGGGTACAGCTTATCCTCTTCGCTCATGGGATCCTTTTCCCTCGGGCTCAAGAACGGAGGGCGTCACATGCAGCTATTCAACAGCTTCCACCCTGATGCAACTGAACACCAGCTCGCTTTCTGCTCTGCTTTCCCTCTGCAAGGCTCAGATCAGTCCTCAGCTGCCCAACGGTTCCCTGTTAATCTACTGCCGGCATCACTCTGTCCTTTGTCTTACTACATCTCAATGAGTTTCTTCCACTGTCCTCCACTTCTGCAGCATTCCTCTTGACGGGTGTCTGGCTGTCAACTCCTCGCAATCTTTGAACAAATCAGCATGCAACAGGGGAGAAGGAGGAGAGAAAAGGAGAGAGATGGAGGATGGCAACAGGAGAGTCGGTTTCTATCAGTTGTAGATGGACCCACGATGCTGTTCAGCTGCTGCTGGTATTACTACTACTCTGAAACAGAGTGGCAGAGAGAAGGAAGAGAGGGAAACAGAGCTGGAAAATGCGTGTTCCAGGAGGTGTTTCGCTGAGAGAGGAAAGAAAACCTTCCGCACAAAAGATACGAGATGCTGTGGTGAGGATAATCAGAGAAGAAGGAGTTGTGGGAGAGAGAGATACACACAGGGTAGTGAGAGAGAGAGAGAGAGAGAGAGAGAGAGAGAGAGAGAGAGCATGGGAAAAAATGACATAAATATGCATGCAGTATAAAGACGCAGTGTTGGAAGTACTGGTATTTTGTCATAGGTTATGTTGCCCCCCACCCCCACGCACACACACTGAGACTCACCTTCAAATATTATGTAATCTAGTGGAAGACTACGAGGACGCTGACCATAACCTAACACAATAAATGATGAAGAGCACGTGTTGCCCAAAACTTATTATGGAGGCGCACTCGGAGCCCAAACCGCAACACAGACACAAATACAGTCACAAAGGGACACGACGTACAAATTAGGTTTGTCAGTATTTGTACCCTAAAGTTCCTTTAGCATGTTACATTTTCACAGTGGCCATCTATTGGCTGGCTTGGCAAGACATTAACCAAACAACAGTCTACCTTTTAATTTAGCTAATTTGGCTAACATGTCAGCTAACTCTCAAACTTCTCAAACTCAGTGAAACACATACAAAATATGTGCGCAGCAGCCTGAGTGAAGTCACCCATTGGTTTGTGAAGACTCAGCATTTTGGCCTCTGCCGTCTCTTGTTTTGATGAGTCCAAGGAGCTTACCATGCTCCACTACAATAATTAAGACTAAAACTTACAAAATGAACACAATGTTGTGCTCAACAAGACTCAGTGCCATAAAATAATTCTAAAATCTTTGTGTAAGGTAGCAAATTTGTTATTTTCTGTACAAGCCGACTATCAGCGAGTTGGTACTGCTGGCAAACCAACCAAAAAAGAGAAAGAGTCTTCATACTTTCTCTACAGCTGAGGAACTACAGACCATGCAGATTACTTTATTATGTCAACAGTGAATGGACTGATTCTTATAAATGGTCAGTGTTGGGGAGTAACGGAGTACATGTACCAGCGTTACGTATTTAAAATACAAAATATGAGTAACTGTATTCTGTTACAGTTACAGTTTAAATAGGTGATAATTAGAATATAGTTACTTTGTTGAAATAAATGGATTTCACGGCGGTCTTTTCCTGTTTCATATGTTAGACCAGCGGTCTCCAACCTTTTTTGCGCCACGGACCAGTTTATGCCCGACAATATTTTCACGGACCGGCCTTTAAGGTGTCAAAAATAAATACAACAAAATAAAACTAGTACCGGTACCGAAAAAAAGAAGATTTATTCATAACACACGTGAAAAGACCCAGGAAAACCGAGTTAACGATAAAAACGATAACAAAATAACGCTGAAAACCGATAAAAACCCTGAAAACCATACATTTCACAAGCAGGTGGTGTCAGTTACACAATGGACCCAGAGCCAGCACAACAGAGGCAGCAGTGCACGGGCAGGAACGCATTTCTTACTTGGAAACTCTGACACCACTTCATATTTAAAGAAGAAAGGGATGAAATCTGACCCAATGCAAACTCTGTTTGCAGCAACCAAGCTGCTCTCAATGTCAAAAGACTAAAGAAACATCTGGGAGTAAATTCTTTTTAAAAAACTAACGTTGGCCTACTGCAGCTAGCTTGTTTTATATGTGGTAGCTACCTGGGTTATGTGTCTCTTCAGTATATATTCGATGTACTGCCACTGAGCAAACATTGTTAGCTGGTGTTAGATGAAGCTAGTTCATAGACTGCAGCCTGCTAGACTTGATGGTAGCATTAACACCCTGCTAGCTACAAATAATCACGTGCAGTTCTGAAAGCAACTTTCCAGCTAACGTTCACACACATTCATAATCCGATAAATGCATCGGAGAACAACTTGGGGTTATTAACTTGCCTAAGGATATTTGGCTTGCAGGCTGGGGGTGCCATGGATCGAACATCTGATTGGAAGGTTGACTGAACCACCAACCTTCCAATCAGTAGAGGACCTGCTCTACCTCCTGAGCCACAGCCACCCCTAGCAGGACAGTTCGAACTAATGTGGCTAACACATTAGCATTAGTTTAGTAATAGTAACTCTAAGAAGATAAATGAGGACTGACTGCGAGTCTCTTTGTGCTTTAGTGCAAATTAATCCAAGCCGGATTTCCATGGAAGCACTTCCTGGTGGTACTCACTGCACATCCTCCTCTAAGGTCAACGCACCGTTTCACAGTTTGAAAGACTATAACCTAGATTTACATCAAAATTCAAAGTTCTGACTTTAGTCCACCTCTCCACTAAGTTTCATGAAATTCAGCAAAGTTCAATAATCTCACTAACACCGAGGAAAACAAAGCCTTTTTGCTTTTCCTTTCATTTATGTAATATAGTGACTTCTGTACAAGTCTTTCTTTGTTCTGGTCAAATTTTGGCTCAGATATAAATGGCTGAACTCCAGGGGGTTGTTAGATTTATGGTGTGTAACCAGTGCTCAAGGGGACGTGATTTCAGATTGAGGATGGAAACAGCTGTTGCAGTGATTTGCAGTCGGAGAGAAATTATTTCTTTAAAGCGTGTAAACCTTTTTGAAATGCTGCATCTGTAAACAACACTTCAAAGTCACTGACAGTTGGCATTTACTTGCTCTGTACCACATTTTGTATGATTGAAATTTGAAAAATGCAACTTTTTCACTAAAGACTCTGAAACAGTGCAGAATGAGTAATACGATATATTTCCATAGCTGCTAGACTAATAACTATACCACAGTCACATGTGAAAAGAAAATCAAAAACCAAGAGATATTGCTAATAAACCCTGTATTATTCCCAAAATATCCGTTTATTGACACTAGAGGCATGTAGACAGATAAAGACAGTTGAGTTAGAGAGAGAATGAGAGGATTTTTGCCCATTGCCGGACTGGGCTGTTTATTGGGGCAGAAACAGCAGCCAGTATTAATGCAATATTCCCCAGTTCACTGGTTCTGCCTTGGAAACAATGCTGTGATGGGACAGACAGAGAGCAGGACGGCCAGACGCTGCTTGACGAGACGAAAACAGACAGTATGAAGAATTCTTGCTGGACTTGTAGTAGATGGCGACGTTCGTGTTGGCAGAGGTCGAGTGCGTGGATCTGGGTGTTGCTCTTAGGGAATTATTTACCCGCAAGAAATTGCTGTGACAGTTACCCACACTGCTCCCTGTCCACATTTATATGTGATGTGCATGTACGTATGTGCACACACTGTGCCCACAGTGACAGGTGAGAAAAATGCGTACAGTGTACCCACGTTTAAACACACACACACACACACACACACACACACACACACACACACACACACACACACACACACACACACACACACACATGATACTAGTAAAGGTTAAAAGAGCAGTAAGCTGAATGTTGGCACCTTCAGGCGAGCAACTTCATTATGCTCTGCTAGGAAAAATCATCCTTTTTTGCCCAGTGTTGTGCCACACAGGCAGATGCTCTCAGGCTGCGAACCAATCCCCTTTTCAACCAGAGCCTCTCATTAACCATTCATGCTCATTTGATTTTGCCGAGCTTGTTGTGGCCTGGTGGAAGGAATGGCTTGGGTTCACTTTTCAGGGCAAATATTTGAGCTGGGTTGTGATGGCATGTGCATTTACTTTATCCCTGATTGTTAGGAGAGTGGTATTTCCTACAGCGTGTTAATGGCTGTGTACTTTACAGCCTCACGTGTATTTAAGATGCTCAAAGGTGCACGCGTGTCCTGCAGCAGGTGAACACATGTGCTAACGCATGTGTTCTGTTCTGCAGCCTTATGTACGAGTAACAAAGGGAGAGCGAGAGAGGGAGTGTGCAAGCACAGATTCATAATTAGGACCCAGCTGGCTGAGCGATAAATTAAACTGACTGTGGACGTGATGGGCTGCTACTGCCACTTATAGGAACTGCACCTGTTCTTGTACACACACACACACACACACACACACACACACACACACACACACACACACCTCCTCTAATTAATGATTAGCAGGAAGCCTGCATGAATGAATAGATGTTAGTATGTTCTCAACTCATCAGTGCTTCTCTCCAAACTAATTTACCTCGTGTGTGTGTGTGTGTGTGTGTGTGTGTGTGTGTGTGTGTACTGATTCCTGAGTCGCTTGGTTTAAGTGGTGGTTTAAGATAATTACTCTCCAGTTAGCTGACTGACTGGTTTACTAACTGACTGGAAACTCAGCCCCTGGTTGGCTGTGTGCATACATCGTTCTGGTCTCTTAGTAGGCTGCCTGCCCTCTATGTCAGCATAGCTCCTGACTCCAGGGGTAAATAATATTCTAGGTTTTCTGGGCCAGAGCATTCCCCCCACCCAACACACATGCGCACACGCCACACGACAACACGACTTCATATCTTTGGTTTAAGTGTAAAACAACCCAGAAAACACATGTTGTTTTGGACCAAGGAGAAAAAATATACAAGAGAGGAGAGAGAATGAAGAGGACTTCAGCACTGCTGTTTCATTTTTTTTAACATATGGGGAATAGGTTGCCAGGATACAGTGGAGAGAAACTCCCATCTAAATTTAAACCTGGCGAGGAGGAGTGAGAGAGAAGCCGGTGTAGCTCGGTGTGTAGAGATGAAAGAGCGTAAGACGAGCGTAGAGAGGTGAAAGAAATACGAGGGAGAAAAGAGACGAGGGCGAAGGGTGAGAAAGAGAAGGCTGGAGAGCTAAGTGAACATGGGAGAGGACAGACACACACACACACACACACACACACACACACACAAAGTACTCTTGACATTTGATTAAGCAAGAAAGCTAGAAAAGAAAGAGAAAGAAATAGGCTGAGAGCTAAAAAGTAAACCTCTTAAAGCTAAACCCTCAAATATGGGCTGCAAAAGGAAAAAAAATATATATGTCAATGTGTGTGTGTGTGTGTGTGTGTGTGTGTGTAGCAGAATCTCTTAGACCCAGAGGTGATGGTGAATTCTAGAAAAACTGACAGACAGACACAACCATTCAAATGGTTCCACACTCACACACATACATATGTAAACTGTGCCCCGAGTGAGACGTTTGTTACTACAGGGCAACAAATCAATGGTGTCACCGATGAATGGCTTTGGTCTGCAAATGAAGCACAGCATGAGGATGTACAGTGCAACAGCGAGCTGTGCTGGGATTGTTTCCATCTGGGAGCCAGCAGCTCCCCTCCCTGGCCGGGAAATCACAGCACAGCGAGTGGCTGCATCGCTGTGACGGCCTGGGGAAGGTGATGGATTTTCGTCATGGTGGTTCTTTTTACGGCTTCATCTTTGTCTTATTTTCTCTCAGCTCATTTGTTTTCTTTGCATCTCTGTGTGTGCTCACGAGGCCTCACTCATCCTTCTGGTGTTTGGTGACACACTGAGATAAGGGCTACTTGCAGAGCAGGGGGCTGGCCCTCAATTTGTATAAACTCTCCAAATATCTTGTTGTAGCATGATGGGTTGTGCTCAATAAAGGATACAACATCTAAATGTGTTCCTGGCAAGATGTCCCTCTGACGTCTCAGTGCTGTAATTGCAAACCTGTCCCCTTAAATGGGCAATAAGAGAGGCATCACTTGAGCTATTGGACTAATAGAAGGGCACTTAAGGTGGATTCCCAGAGGGAAATAGCAAGCAGAAGTTGATGGAGAGTTTTTTAAAATGACTAATGAAAAAGGAGCATCATCAAAAATGTCTGGGGCTCCTGTTTACATGGCCTGAGTGAGCAGCATAGAGAAACCTGAACAAGCTGCCAGACCACCAGAGACGACTTTCTTTAGCATTTTTCATAGTTGGCACCTTTGCAAATGCTGTGACGTCACAACTGCTGGCACGTTCTGCACTTTGGATGCATGCAAAATGATTACAGAGCTGTGATTATATCACAACTCACCAACCGACGTGCTGACTATAAACGAGGCTTGACCTTGGTGACTTACTCTAATTGGAAGCCAAGAGTGGAGTGCCCACTCCGGGTGAGGGACGAGTTCCTGCCCCAAGTGGAGGAGTTTAAGTATCTTGGGGTCTTGTTCAGGAGTGATGGGAGAAGGGAGCGGGAGATCAACAGACGAATTGGTGCTGTGGCCGCAGCGATGCAGATGCTGCACCGGTCCATTGTGGTGAAGAGAGAGCTGAGTGTAAAAGCGAAGCTCTCAATTTCCCGGTTGATCTACGTCCCTACCCTCACCTATGGTCACGAGCTGTGGGTAGTGACCGAAAGAACGAGATCGCAGATACAAGCGGCAGAAATGAGCTTCCTCCGAAGGGGGTGGCTGGCCTCTCCCTTAGAGATAGGGTGAGAAGTTCGGCCATGCGAGCAGGGCTCAGAGTAGAGCTGCTGCTCCTCCACATCGAAAGGAGCCAGCTGAGGTGGTTTTGGGCATCTGACAAGGTGCCCAAAACGTGGAGTGATACATACGTACTGTGCTTCAACATAATATTACCGTATTGTGTGTGTATAACCTCTTTTTGTGGATATTCTACATGGTTATGCTGAGGATATGTCGGCCAATTTCCACTGGAGATGCCTTTTGGTTAAACTGTCAGCGAGGAATTTGCATTTGCACTGTTAAATTTTTATATTATGTATTTATATTATATATAGTTTATATCATTTTTAACTTTAATGCATATAAAAAACAGCTGCTTGTTTAAGTGACAATACATTGATGTTTTTTTATTGACACTAATAAAGTTGTGGAGTTGTAAAGTATTTTGTCTCGTGTCAATTATATCGTCAGTTATATCGTTATCGCAAATTTTCAAATGTATATCGTGATAAATATTTCTGATCATATCGCCCTGCTCTAGTGGTCACACAGGTAGACCACAACTTTTATGAAGAAGGTTATTCCCATCTCTATGAAGGAGATAGGAAATGGCAAGGTCGTGTCACGGAGAATGTAGCTAGGCAGCACTGGATGTTATTCTGTAGGATGACTTCAGAAATGAAGAAGATAAAGTCGGTGAACGCAGAGGCAAGGATTAAATGTTGGAAACTGAAGAAGGAAGAACCATGGGCAGAGTTTAGGAAAGAGTTGAGACAGGCCAGAAAGAGCCAAGAAGGTGTTTGGTGTGCCTCCATCCTCTGGATAGAAGAAAGAGGACAAGGAGACTTAATGGTACAAGAAAGATTCAAAGGAAGCGCAAAGAAAAAGTAAGACAGTTGGATAGTCAGTGTTAAAAATGCAGACTCCAGAAACCAGTGGGTAACATGATCATGGCTATTTCCTACTATTATTTACAGCCTATGCATATCACAGGGAGTAAGAGAAATTAGAGTTTCTTCTCTGACATAAAGCTCCCGTAGAGTTTAAACGTATAAAACCAATGTCTTCCATGTTCAAGGACGCATAACTGAAATCCTTCCTTTAGTCCTCACAACATGTGTCATGGCTCTTTTAGTCACAAGGACGCCTGTAAGCAGTCATCATCAATATGATGTCTACCACTTTCTAAGCAGCCTCCTAGGGTCGTGTAAGTGTCAGTGCTACACATTAAGTTGATGGATTAACCGTGTGGCACCTGGATGAAGACATCCATTATAAGTCATGACTAAATGAGTGAACTACCCCTTTTGGCTGCGTTCAAGTGTTGAAGGTGGTATGTGAAGGGCACGTCTTTAAGCACCTTGAGGCGGCTGTTGTTGTGGTTTGGTGCATTATAAATAAAGGTTTTGGCCACTGGGATGTGAAGGGTGTGGGTTGAAGGGCCTTCAGGTGTATTAAATTGGCATCAATGGAATTACAGAAAAACACGTGAGACGCACGAGATGGGAGTTTTCTGCTTCCTTCCTCTTGTTATTTGGAAATTATTATCTCCAATGTTTGTGGAGTGAGGAACCACGACTCAAGATCGACTGGGCTGCATGAGCTGACGGATTCATGGCTCCCATCGAGGGTCATTTGTCTAGCAAACCTGGATCTGTCCAGGTAAGCAAACACTTCTTCCACCCTGGCCCACCCATTAAGGAGGAGCTAGGGTACATATAGACATCAGGTTTAACACTGATTATTACCTCATAATAATCATGATGTTAGGCCTGATTGGTGTATATGCATACGTGCTTACTTTGTAAGGAAACATGCCTGAAGTTAGGACCCACAACGTAAGCAAAACCAGACAAAGAGGACATACCTTTGCATATCAAAGCTACAGGTGTTACATGCTTTACTACTGATTAAAATGCTTCATAAACCAAGGCTTTTTTAACATATCTAAATATACAACATTAACAATGTGTCATGTAACCACACCTGGGCCCAATCATCCATGCGTTTATTGGATCACATTGCCCTGGACAAGTTAGATAAATGATCAAACATGGACGTGCTTAAAATAGTCAGTAAATATGCAGATTTGACTGCCATCTACCAAAGACCCCACAGGTCTAGCTTTGACGTAATTCATGGTGATGAAGCAGATGGAGTGTGCCACAAAGTCCGACAGGCTCCAGTGTTCAAAATAGCACTTTGTTGGAAACATGAAGCAGTCTAAGCACTTTAGTGCAAAGGTCTGTGAAACATTAAATATTTCATATTAGAAATATGTCCAGCAGCCCGAGGAGTTCATGCAGAATGGGAAAAAACCCCTCGATCGGATTTCTAAGCAATGTCTTACACTTATGCACACACACTCCCGCAAATAATCCCACATGCACGACCCCTAGCACCACACACTCACACACACACCCAGACAGACACTGGAAAGCTAGGATTCATTCAAATTCATATTCACGCTCCTTGGCCTGGGAGGAAACTGGGCGTCCTTTATCACAGGCAAGAAGAACACTCACTACAAGTAATTCATGTCAGGTCTGCTCGCATATTATTCTGATGAATTGCCCAAATAAGAAGGACTAGAACATTGTGTGAGTGGATGTGTGTGTGTTCGCTCATAAATATTCCCTTTAAAAACAAACCGAAACAAACCATAAGCGAGTGAGGTGAGGAGAGGGTATTGTTGAGCTGTTGAAGTGTCAGTCAGAGATGCACACATCTTCTGTTAGGCGTTGTTGAGTGCGTGGGTGGCTGGCTTTTTAGCAGAGTGTTTGTTCCTGGCTTTTGCACTGTGTCTCGTTATGTGATGTAACCAAGGGTTGATAACTTGACCTAAACCACAAAAGTGGATGAGCAGTTAAGCCCCTCGTCCACTCTTGCTCATGCTGTACGTGCTTCCACTGGAGAGAAAATGTACACAAAGAGCTGAAGTGAAGTATGTGCTCAGATTCTCCAACACAAACATTCACAGCATTAGCTCTTCTCCTTTTCAACCTGGATTGCAATTGATAAGTTTCACTTAATGTTGTTCAGTAACTACCAATACCAGCATATTTATTGGGTGGATTATGAGACTGCAGCACTAAGTGGATCCATGTAATTTCCCTTAAATCTTTTAAATGATGAACAGATTATGAGAAATCCTTTTACATAAAGCAGCCGTTTTGTAGGAATAACAAGCCTAAATCATGGCGACTATGTAGCTGAGCTAAATGGGCCCATGTATCGTCGTATGTGGGCACTTCAAGGTGATGGATAGCTCCGCCCACCTCAAAGTCATTCGTTGCTTTGATGAAGCAACTTTCATCCGCAGCAACAAATCAGATTCCTGTCGCCGAGGGTAATAAACGGCTGCAGCCGATGTTCCTTTGCGACACGAGACCTTGGCCAACAACCTACCCAGAGGAGAGAAACTCTACTTTAAAGTCAGCTGAGACTACCTCCCACCAGAAGGTTAACCACTGACCTGCTGGCAGACAAGAAGAGGAATCCTGGATGAGGAATCCTGCCAGAAAACATGAGATGATAAAATTCATGCCCATAATTGTTCAGAAAATAACCCTATCCTGGGATTAAACTGTGATTGGAGCCCAGCATTTAACGCAATATAGACCAAAAACAACTGGAGAGGCTGCAAAACTACACTTAATTTACTTGGTGTTGGGCCCTGAAGCACAAAATCGTCTTTGGATGACTGTGAAGAGCCTCATGCTGGTGCTAAATGCTGTCAAAGAGCAGCACTTAGAGAAAGAATAATGAATGGAGGCAAACACCGATACAAGTGTCTGAAACACAGAGCTCATTAAAAGCTCCGCACACTGCCCGGCTTCAAACTTTCCTCAAACAGGTATCAAAACAAGAAGAATGGCAGCAGACTGTCATGTGAATTGTTGGAGTTTAGAGGTGCGGCGATCCACTAATTGGGCTTGTGTAGCTGTCCTCTGGGAACATTTCAGTTGTTGTTGTTGTGTGTGAGACGCTGTAACACAATACTGCACGTTGGCTGACAGGAGTGAGACCTCACAACGCTGATTATAGCTCGCACGGGCGCACGCCCTCAGGTGTTCCTGCACTATTGACCAATGAATGACTTCGACGGCGTTGGAAGTGAGATCATTTCTCACCTTTTATCATCTCCGTGTCGCTAATGCTGCTGGGTAAAAAAATGGATGTAGGGACGCGCTGAGAGGGGAGTGTCATTTCCACACAGGAACAAAGTCAATCAAAGTGACTGAGATGGAGAAATGTACAGAGAGAGGAAACCAACCACATTAAATAAATAATATTCCTGCTGCATTCAAATTCAGTCTGGTTATTGTCACCCTGTTAAAAAAATGCAATTACAGCTTCGTTTGATCAGAGTTTGATCAGGTTGTCAGGACTACCTCACACTCTGGGTTCATTTCTGTTATTAAGCTGTTCCTAAAGCTGTGATTCATCTTAAAACACGCCAATAACAGTGAAGACTGAGGAGAGCAGACTCTGCCAATGAAAGCAAACCTTTATTGACGGCAATTCAAAAAACACACAGAAATGCTCATAAACTAGGGTGAACACGGGAAACAGCCCCCTGTCGCAGGGCTAACACGGAGACAGACAACCAGATGGTGGATTCAAACCCAGAACCCTTACTGTGAGGCATCAGTGCGAACCACCATTGTGCTGCCCTCATTGAAAAAAAATCATTTTATGACATTAAACAGTTTAGATCAGTGGTCTCCAACCTTTTTTGCGCCACGGACCGGTTTATGCCCGACAATATTTTCACGAACCGGCCTTTAAGGTGTCGTGGATAAATACAACAAAATAAAACTAGTACTGGTACCAGAAAAAGAAGATTTATTCATAACACACGTGAAAAGACCCAGGAAAACCGAGTAAACGATAAAAACGATAACAAAATAACGCTGAAAACAGATAAAAACCCTGAAAACTATACATTTCACACCTGAGCCTCAACTCTCGCGGCCCGGTACCAAACGACTCACGGACCGGTACCGGTCCGAGGCCCGGGGGTTGGAGACCGCTGGTTTAGATGATGTTTAAACACAAAGTCCTCTCAAATACAGTGAGTTTATCTAAAATGTCCTGTATTTGTAAAGCGCTTTACTAGTCCCTAAGGACCCCAAAGCGCTTCACACACTGGTGATAGTGATTGTAGCCACAGCCGCCCTGGGGCGCACTGACAGAGGCGAGGCTGCCGGACACTGGCGCCACCGGGCCCTCTGACCACCACCAGTAGGCAACGGGTGAAGTGTCTTGCCGAAGGACACAACGACCGAGACTGTCCAAGCCGGGGTTCGAACCGGCAACCTTCCGATTACAAGGCAAACTTCCAGTTCTTGAGCCACGATCGCCCCTCCTACTACTCCTTTCTTGTTTATCTTGGTGACTAATCAATGGAGACATTAGGAGGGGAGAAAAATTAGACATCAAGTCTCAGTGGAAAGCTGTTTATACCTGATGCACTTTGTGTATTCACAGAAAGACAAATTTACAAACGAGATGAGATCTTATCAGCCACATTTGGTAATGACATCCTAGCTATAGCTGGCTACATGTAAATGGATTTTTAACAGCTTGTTCAAAATTGAACCAAGTAAAAGCATTCGCCCACAACACAACACAACACAACAGCTAACCCACATCCCAACCCTCTTTATGTGCTCAAATATCAAGTAGCAAGATGGAGGCTGTATAGATTCTTCACATTATGATGGATTTGGCTGCTCTGTTTAGGGGTCGCCTCATATTCCAGACAATGAAAATATTGAACTAACAGCTCTACGTGTCGCGGGTTAAGTGGAATTCCAGGAGAAGGAAAAACGAGGTGTGAAAAGAACAGAGGGAAAGTGCCATCTTTCTACATGATAAAATAGTTGTGACCGGTGTGTAATTATTGATAAAATGTTCCGCGTTCCCATTCCAAGTTTGTGGCTTCATCGGGATAAAGACGCCGACATGTTTGACAAGTTAGAGTCAAACACATCAAGTAACTTAAGCGAGACAGCGAGAGCTTCCAGGGACAAGTTGTCATCATCAGTACGATGTGGGAGGCAGCGAGACGGACTATTGATTGGATCTTAAGGGAGGGTCTCTGCTGCCTTTGATGCCCGTGTAACAGCGTTTCCATGTGTGGGTTTATTATGTGTAGGTGTGAGCAAGTCAGTGAGGAAGATGCAGTACAGAGTGTAACCTGTCTGTGTGCTGTGTTTGTTAGACGGAGATGCACTCAGAGAAGAAGGTAACAGAGAGTGAATGAGGCATGTACATCCACACCTCGGATCTGTCATTTATCCAAGGTGTATGTGGAGGAAAACCTGAGATTACAACACATATACACAGCGACACAGACACACACACTGAGCTGCTAAATAAATAAAACAGGAGCTATACAGTATGAGGCTCTGCACCAGCGAGCTGGAACCAAACACAGCCGCACATCGTTCCTCACCTCAAATTTCAGACACACACACGTACGAGCTCCAGCAATAACATCTTTCTGTTGTTATAATGAATCAAAGACTGTGATGAGCAAAGGCTCGCACACAGTGACTGACCCACAGAAATTGAGCACCAAACTCTTCTTGTTTTGTTCTTTCTTATTGGTTTTCTTTCTAAACTTACTTTGTGGCTCAGTTTTACTGTTCTCATCGCCTCCACCGCAGCTGCAGACAGCACTTTTCAGCCAGTAATAGTCTGCATTTAGGTGACTGAGCACACAACAACACAGTGACATTAGCTTGCACCAAGTTTGATGGGACTGTTATAAGCTCTGTAGGTAGGAAGCCACAAGCCAAAATAGTGGACAAGTCCAGATTCAGATGTGAAAAGCTAACTACATCCTCACTGCTGGTCTAGAGAAGGTAAGCAGCAGCCAGAGCCTGCTGGTCAAACGCACTGATTCATTAACAACTAGCAAGTGTTCATTTACTGAACTGAAAACTGAAAACAGTTGTGGATGATTACTATACCTTTCTAACTGTAATTCATTTATTAATAACAACAATATAAAATTATGCACAAAATGAATAACTGATGTAAAAAAAAAACAACGTGATTTTATTATATATATTTATATATTTATATATAAATATATACGGTGGCCCCTAGTGACAAAGCACGTACAAACTCCAAAACACATTTCTAGCGTTAACTGAACTTCCAAAACAGAGCTAGCTAGATCACTTAAATTACACAATTGAAAGCATGAAAGCATATGTGTATTGTTGGTGTAGCTTGTGTAGCCACTTTGGAGTTTTTACGTGTTTTGAAGTTTGTGCATGGTTTGTCTCTAGGGGCCACATTACTATACCTTTCTAATGTGACGTTGTTGTCCCTGGCTCTTTCTCTCTCCCTCCCGCTCTGTTCCTGTGCTACTGCGAGTGTAACTACCGCCCCTCCCCCCTCTGCTCAGCGCAAAGCACAAGGCTCGTGCAGAGTGAAGCGGAAAAAAAGTGCGAGAGAGAGGGTGCGAGAAAGAAAAAAACCTATTAGGAGTCGGATCGTATCGTTCACTTCAAAGATTCAGCTCTAAGAGCCGTTGCGTTCGTGACCAACACATCACTAACACACAGCCAGGAAACCTGAGCGCAGAGTTTTACACGTAGTTTTTTGCTTTGTACCTGTAAGCAGACCTTAACAAAAAAATTTGTAACTCATGTAAATATTTTTTACAAACACACAAATTCTCATCTGTAGATGCACAAACATAAAACTTTCACATGTTTTGGTTTACAAGGTTACAAAACCACTGTAGAAATTCATCTCGTGTAAACAATAACGTGGCGCGCAGCGTGACGTGAAAAACGGCACGCACCTTTGACGTTGTGTGACTAAATCTCTGTTTTCTTCGTCCACACGCAAACGCAAAGACAACGTTTTCAAAAATCTTCACCCTGGCTGGAGCTTTTAAAAATCTCAGTTTTCAGTGACCCAAAACACCGTTTACGTGTGGACGAAAGGTGCAAACGCAAAAATACCCGTGTACGTGTGGACGTAGCCTCAATTCAATTTTACTTATCCCATCGACAAGCTGCTTTAGATTGTAAGGTATAGACCGTACAATAATAGATTTAACTTTCAAAGCTAAAACAGTCGAGCTCCCGTCATTTACATAGTTTTCAATGTAAACATTGAGCCAGTCCATTTTAGAGGAATGGGGCTGCCAAATAAACAGAAACCTGTGAAACAAAGCAGTATGCTATCACTGTGCACAGATCCTGCAAACACTGTTCAGGTCTCACGGCTAAGACTGAACCCAGAAAAGCTGAGCATGAAACCAGATGTTGCAATAAAGTCAATAATTTGACTGATTTCATTTACAGGACTTGGAAATCATCTGTGGTGGATTCTAATGAAGTGCTGCAGTAAGCAGTGACAGGTACTGATACAGCATCTCTGCCAGGAAGCGGAGTCTGGCCACCATCGTCCAGGACTGCGTAATGAAAGCACAATATGGCCTCAGGTTGCACAAATAAACGCACCTAAACTACCTAACTCTGCGTATATCAGAGCACTTAACCTACTCTTAAACACAAGATCAAAGAATAAGAAAATTGAAAAAGAAGAAAATTGATGAAGCTGAGAGTCAAGACACCTGACAGACACACATTACTGCGCTCTCATTAACACACCTGTAACAACCATCCGTTCTGACACACTGCTTCTTTCATCAGTGATTTATAACATGATGCTTCATCTCCTTTAATAGAGCAGCATAACTGCTCACGTACACAAAGCCCTCCCCTATTTCCTTTCTATTAAAATTCAGGGATTATGAAGTGAGCTTTGATTTCAGATACATGGACTCTATAATGAAAGAGAAGAAAATTATCAGCCATACACCCCATAATATTACACCAGTGACACATGGCCTGCCAGCATTCTCAGCAGGGATTTCCGTCTTCAGGTTATTGATTCTGGAGATTAAAACTGTCGCCCATAATGGGCTGCATTGTAAATAAATTCCCTGCATTACACTGATTATGAGGATGCATCATAGGAGAATACAGCTGCTTACTATTAATGCATGAATGAATGAATGAGAATGGATAAACACAAATCCTCCGTGGATCTTTCTTCATCTTTTTTTTCTACAAACCAAAATGATAAAAATGCCTCTGCTTGTTGAGTATCTTTGAAAGTCCGCATAGGAAGTGTCCTCAGCTACCCTCGAACTTCAAAGTGTCAGTTTTCTGGTGCTCCCATCAGCTCCTGTCCCTGAAGAATCACCAGGGAAACCACCAGGGACGACAACGGCCATCCGATTGCAGAGATAAACAAAAAATAAAGAGAACTGGACGTGGACAGTGGGGGCAGAAATGCAGGACCCCAGAGTAAGCAGGAAAACAAGCAAAGACAAACCGCCTTCCTCACTGGTGGTCACTTGCATGCATGCACAGACATGCAAGCGCTCACACAGGCTCAGCACGCATCAAGCGCAAACTCACAATCACTCAGTATGAGCAATATGAGATATCGATACAAGTGAAGCAAACCTTCATTAGCCTGAAGAAATAAAACAATCAGAGACCTGGTAAAGACATCAAGCCACTGCAATGACTTTTTAATCTTCAAACATTCCTTACATTTACTTTTGATTTATTGAAAATAGAGGACTCTGTATGAACATACTGGGTACTTAATGCAGTACTTTTGTTAAAGTCTTAAAGAAACGGTGTGTCAAATCTCACAGTAGATTGGAGAGTGCAGCCAACTGCATGCTGTTTTCTTACCCGTCCTGATTCACGCGCATTATTCCAGCTGTGGTGGCCGCTGCAGGACAAACAACTGTTATGAGTGTGTGCTATCAGACTGCTGTTTATCTCAGCAATATGCTGAGTGTCCAAGTCTATTTCTTCTGAAGGAGGCTGTACAACTTTGTGGAGGGGTGCATGTCTAATCTGCAGTCATGAGAGTAAATAAGCACATTTATCCATGTTTCAGGTGAGGAAGAAATGAGGGAGGAGAGAGCAGAGAAGAAGAAAGACGTAATGACGAGAGATAATAAAAATCCACAATTAAAACATTAAATGGTCATATATAATAAGCTATTTGTGATCCTTAAATTTAAAGTAACTTACAAGGCGTACTATATGTAAGAGCAGTCTGTAGCTGCATACTTAAATTGATCAGACACAACAGTCATGTCTGACGCTGTGTTTCAGATGGCAGGAGAACATATGAAATATATAATTACACATTACTCCGTGTAGATTTAAGAGCACAGCAGTCTTCTTCTAAACAAAGTAGTGGTTTATACGCACTGCTGAGGTAAACACAGAAGAACAATTATATTTTTGGAGCCAGATGTACCATGGTTGGACCTTTTATGTGCTGAATTAAGAAAAAGCATACTTAAAATGAATATTTTAAAATCAGATGGAAAAGGGGGGAAATGAAGAACCTCTGAGGTTATCTTAACTGCACTACTGTATAATTCTATGTAAATAATCATTCTGTACAATACGATCATTTTTAATTCTACAACTGTTTATAACCTGCATAGTTCACATTTCTGTATAGCTGTATATCTCAGATTTCTGTATAGTTTTTCATATTTATATCCTGTTCATAGCCTGTACTCACTACAGCCTGTATATACTTATAGTTATAGCATATTCATAACATACTTCATACTGTGTACATTATAACATACCATAATAGACCCATTCCTGTAATATACTTACATATCTATATTATTGCTAATATATATTGTAATATATCTATATCATGGCTAAAGCACTTCTGGATGGATGGAAACTGCATTTCGTTGCCCTGTACCTGCGCATGTGCAATAACAATAAAGTTTAATTCTATTCTATTCTATTATACCTCACTATTTCTGGGTTGTACTTGAAAACCACATTCTCCCGTGTGGAGAAACACACCTCCAGTTGCAGTAACTACATTGGCATTTACACCCGGCGCTGCATTCGACAGCCTTTGAGAACACGCCAAATGAAATTTCAAATGGAGTACACCAGAGCGCTGAGATTGACGGAGAGAGCGAGACAGAAGGAAAGAAAGAGAGAGCTGGGACCCACTCATGGCCAGCAGCGATACTTTATCATCCAGCAACTGAAGCATTTCAGAGATGGGTGGCATGAGAGTGCTTGTGTGTGTGTGTCTGTGTGTGTGCAATTTAGTGAGGAAGTACAATTTAACGCTGAAGGAAGAGAGTCCTGATTTATTTGTCCAGTCCTACTGATTGCTGCGTTCAAGGGCACTGCTGGTAAAGGTGATGGATGGGCATGGTGTGCGCTCCCTTTCTCTCCTCCCGCTCCATGATCAGACCCTCACGGAGACCGCCAACATCACTTTTCCCACGGGCAAGAAAAAAAGAAGAGGACTGGCCAATAAAAAAGGTGATTTGTCTTGGAAGCGATTGCTGATTTATTTTGCTTCACTAAAGTCCAGAACAGAAGACGGAGTTTTCACTCGAGAAAGGGAAGAAAATACATTTGATCAGTTCTGGAAACAGAAATTTGGTGCATGAACTGAAATAGATTACATCTGATTTTAGCAAACAAAGAAATCCTGTGCATAGTTCTCTAAAATATTTACACATCTTAATAAAGCTGCATCTTTGCACACTCACTCAAACGCTCACATTTAAACGTGCCTGTACTCGACACCTTGCACACACTCACTGATATTACAGTGGTTTGACTGTTAACACCTGCTGCACTAAATGAGGTCAGTTCCAGGTAAGTACCATTACAGGTGAAACACACACCTCTCCTACAGCAAGGCTCTGAACTGGTTACAGTCAATAAAGTCTGTGTGTTATATAAAAAAAGACACTATTATTAGCAGCTGCAGTTCACCCTGATGGCTCTGCCTTTGTTTCTCTACCTGCTACCGTCTGCTTTTAATACAAGAAGAAGACCAAAGACTTTCTACTGTCATGCTGTCATGTAAGAGACAGCAGCATACTTTCTGCTGTTGTGTTTTAAACACAACATAAAACTGCCAGATGCTTCTCATCTTAATGAATGCTTAATTTAAAAATGTTCCTTTTTTTCCTTTCTCAGAGCTGCAGACTCACCAGAGGCAAACATTAAACATGAGTGTAATCGAAGCAGCAGCACACAGCAGACGCTGGCGTGCTTTCACCCTTTATCCTGTCTTCCTTCTCTCACCCCAACCGGTCGCAGCAGATGGCCCCGCCCCTCGCTGAGCCTGGTTCTGCCGGAGGTTTCTTCCTGTTAAAAGGGAGTTTTTCCTTCCCACTGTTGCCAAAGTGCTTGCTCATAGGAGATCATACAATTGTTGGGTTTTTCTCTGTATCTATTATTGCAGGGTCTACCTAACAATACAAAGCGCCTTGAGGCCAGATCTGACATGAGTTTAGTTGCAGTACAGTAGGTGCTGTTTACTTGCAAATGTTGCATTCCTGCATTTGTTGCTATTGTTGACACATTTAGTTGGGGGTATAGTGGTGGGTGGAACGGTTGGTTTATTACTGCTACTTTTGGTTAGTTGCAGTGGGGTTTCTTGCTTTAGCTTCAGTTAACGTGTTGTGTGTTACAGTAGTATTGCAGTAATTTATACATTACTAGATACAGTAATTACATTATAGTTACAAATATGTTGCTACTTGTGTTGCAAAGGTTCTTTGGTAATTGGCGCACCGCGATGTTTGTCTGCAGGACGAAGGAAATGGTAACAGAGCTACTGAGAACTGAACATATGGAGACAGCTTTGTTTTTGCACGTAAGGATGAGAGCGTAATTGTTAGAAGTAACTACATTATGCTGCTTATGCAACATCTTGGAAACCTTCTGCACAGACAGGACTCTGACCAGGACTAACCAGGAACCAGAACCCCAGTGTGTGCCGTCCCCAGCCCAGCAGCCACTGTCTGAACTTCATCTGGTAACAAAGGCAGTGATGAGCAGTCGGGCTTACAGCCGGACGGTACATGTCACATGTCGAATCACTCTGGCTTCAAGTCTGATTTTCATCTCTGCTTTGTGTTGCTGGTTTGAGTTCATGTAAGAAGTAAAAGAAAGACTGTATGTGTGTCCTAATTAGGATGGCCTGTGAGAGTGTAGTTGTTTATATTACTAACTGGTAATAATGAGACGGTGACTTTCAGGTCATTTTGTAATGTAACGAACAGTTTAATGAATTACTTTCTGTTCTTCAAACTTAAATTATTTGTTTTATTTCTCAGTTTATTTTCTTTTTTAAGGTTTTTTTGTGCTCACATTTCCACACTGCACATTTTTAACTCTGTAACACAAAGTTGATCATATTTGATATCTATAGAGTTTGTGAGACCTCTACTTCATCACTGTGGTCCCCTCTCCCAGTAATCTGCACACATTTATATTTAATGTAATTTTTTTGATTTGTCAGAAAGTTCAGTAAACAATCCTGCATCAAATCCAGTTAAAACATCATGGTGCAGGCTTTACAGAGTTTATTGTATCGTACAGTACTCTGTTTTCAAAAGTGGAGTCTTCCTCTGCGTGAAAATTCATCATCGTTATACAGCTGAACTGTGTCGGGTACCAGCATGAATGGCCATGATATCATCTAATAGATGTACCCTACATTGTCCCTGTTAGCAAACAATAAATAAAGTCAAATGAATGTAAATAAACACTGCTACCACAGCACTCATTGATTTTACCATGAAGTCATGTTGCGGCGCCTGTTATCAAAAGCAACACTGTCAATGAACACACGCATCGCTAATGTGGACACAGTCCTTCAATTCTTAGCTCGAGCTTTATGTAAACAGTCGTTTGTATCGACGAAGCTTTCCAGCATCCCACTGCACGCCGTCTGCTCCCGCACGCACATTCTCTGTCGATACGCACAAAATACAAACTTACACATGCTTGGAAATGCACATCATACTGTCAGTTTACATTTGATTTTATCTGGTGTTTCAAAGCTTCCCCACTCTCAGCTTGTTCATTTTTCCAAAGCCAAACTTTCCTTAGTGAAGTCCCTGTGATCGAGTCACTTTTGGCATGTGCACGTTTACAGAGCGTCCAGCCGAGAAGCATCTGCCAGTATTTCACATAAAGGCAAATATTGATAAACTGGACCCATTTGCACACTGAATTTCTCTGCTTCACTTTCCTCTCCTTATCGCTCCTCTTTCCATCTTTCTTTCCTGTGTGTCTCTATCAACAGCAGCAAATCTCGAGTGTTTACAGAGCTGCTAAACGGAGAGCTTAAATGGCAACATTGTGAAGAATGTCACTGATAACCCAGCTCTACCGTCAATCACACACACACACACACACACACATGCACGCCAAGGGAACTAAAGGAGAGCACGAGTGGAGCTGTGAGACACTGCGTTTACTTGATTGCATTGCCTTGCTAAAATTGGTGTGTCCTGCTTCACGCTGTTCTATTAGTATCGCCCTAGACTCAGCTTACAGCTGCTGCGGTGATGGAGTGGGGGCAAAGGGGAGGAGATGAGAGGGGAAGGGCTGAAGAGGAGAGAATAAAGAAGGTAAGAAAACGAGCAGCGCAAGAGGGAGAGAGCCGGGTTCAGTGCACTCTTGGACCCAATGTTCCCAGATGTGTGCAGATGTGGTTTCTCTCCTCATTTTCACACAGAGGTATCGAACAGCTCACAGCTTCAGACTACAAACTACTGTATAGTGTTTTATGTGTCCAGGATATAAGGAGCAGCGATGGCAGCCGAGGCTCTTATCCACGTCAGTTCCTTGATATCTGCAGTACAAGCAGCCAGCAGTGATGAGGTCAAGGGTCACATGTACCAGAGCTCAGAGTGCTGATGAAAGTAAATTCATATGCACATCTGCGTATTACAGAGACCATGTACTTGTCTGATTGCTTCCCTCGTCTCACACACGGTTCCCCTGATTGTCACACACTGAGGCCTCCTTCACACTTTCATTTTCTCCTTGTGTCATCACATCCACACACATTCATCTCTACAGACACACACACACACTGCTCCCTCACTCACCTCCTGAGCCACGAGGGAGGAGATACGGACGGCCCTTCGGACCCTGGCGTTCCTTCCGCCTTCCTGGGGGAGGCTGTCTCTCCCACTCAGCGACCTCTCGCTCATCTGCTCGGCCCAGGAGCCTCGGCCCACGGGCATGGGCACGTCCCACCGGGCCTCGCCCATCCCTCCCCAGCTCCCCCCCCGTGCCCGCCCGCCATCCGCGCTCCCCCGTCCTGCCACTCCGTCGGCCGTCTTCCTCCCTCCGCTCTCACCCAGAGACGGAAAGGGTGAAGGCGGCACCACCACTGGCACCGTCGGCACCGTCACCGTGCCCCCGAGACCCCCTTTGCGTCCCCCTCCACCTCCTCCAACCCTTCCTCCTCCTCCCTCTTGGCTGTCACCGGTCAGCCCCCGACGCTCCAGCAGCAGCAGAGACTTTTGGCTCCTGGGTTTCCCTCAGACTGTCTTCGCTCTGTCCTTGTCTCTGGCTTCCTCTACCTTTGTTTCGTGCACTCCTTCGTTTGGACCCTGTTTCATGTTGTGCCTGCGCCCCTCTCCGTGTCTCAGTGAATCTCTTGGGGCTTGTAGAGAAGCGGCTCGTATCAGATCCACAGCTGTAGCCGGTCTGACTGAGCGCTCAGCCAAACTGCTGCTGCTGAGACTTCCCTCCTGTTAGCTCTCTCTCCCTGTGTGTGTCCCTCGCTCTCTCTCTCCTGCTTTCCTACACAGGCTCTCTCTCCCTCTCTTGTTTTTCAGGTCGCTCTCCCTCATAACTGAACTCACTCTTCATCCAGGATTCCCTTTTGTTCTCACTTTCAGTACACCTGATCTCTCTCTCTCACTGTTTCTCAGTACGGCTCTTTTGTGTCGTTTTTCTAATTTTCCTGTTACCCATGCGTCTCTCCTTCTCTTTTGCCTCATTCAGTGTGTGTTGCTCAAGATTTCTACTTCCACCGTAGTAAAAAACACAACAAAATAAAAGAGGCTGGCAGGTTTTAACCTAATCTCAAAGCTTTATAGTTTACGGTCAGGCTATTCTTCTCCCTGTCCATTAGCAATTTAAACAATGCTGGCACAGTCTGTTGCTGTAATGGTCTTTCATGTTCTAGTTGAACTACTGGCTGCATGTCAATTGGACCTAAATAAGTAAAGGGCTAGATAAAAGGATATAACACAACAACAGAGACTTGGTATTCCTGACACTTAGTGTGTCCATTAACAGCGTCTTCATAGGGAACTGTTTCCTGCAGCGGCGATAAATGTCAGTAAATTCTGTTTGCAACGAGGAGCTACGGCTGACCAAAGTGGCCTTTACAGTGAGCACAAAGAAACTAAAGGGACCTCGTCTGATCCTACATGAAATGACTTGATTTAATAAAAGATTTCTTTTAATTCATTTTGTCGATCTTGAAACCTCGGTCTGTGCCGGCGCTAATTGCTGTCCTACGTGATGAACTTCATTCCTCACTCCAGCCAACCACAGGCTGTTAACACCCCCCACCCCTCTCATCGCCTCCGTCCTCTCATCCCCTTCTGTTCGCCTTTCATTACCGAACATGCAGCTGGATTAGTGAGAGCGTGTATTTTACACCCTAACCCACGATTGTGCTGCCACAGCCTTTAGGCTTTTCCCTGCACTTCACTGTGTCTTACACTCAAAGAGACAAAAAAGGGTCCGTCACACTACGACTAATGTACTCATTAGTTATCATAAAGAGTTGAAGCAACATGTCAAGTGTCTCCGAGGATGACGGTTAATTCCTGAGGTGCTCCTCTCTGTAGCCGAGCCTTTCCTCTGACCTCCTTTATGGCAGCAAGTGAAAGGAGGCTTTCCCTGCAGGGCTTCTGAGAAGCATTGATAATGATTTCTCAAATTATTAAATACCACCTGCTCCTTGTGATCTGAGTAAGCTCTCTAGCCCTGGAGTGCCCTTCAGAACATGTCTGTAGAGTCATCTCTGAATATTATCCTTGAAATCATGCTGTGGGAGAAATGGTCACAACGCTAAAATATCCCTAAATGGAAAATGCATTTATGACCTCGACCGCGATTATAACCACGCTCACATGAATCAGCAGGGTTCTTAGAAGAGTACGTGACAGAAATGACAGACAGCAAAAGCGGCAAAAGTGGCAAAAGTGGCGATCACATACTAAAACGCAAGCTTGCGTCATATCAATCATTAGCGACCGCGTTTATATCGATCTGTTGGGAGCCTCTCTCTATGACGGAGGTTACGACTCACACTCGCTTCTACTGACCTAGTTTGTACGTGTGGAGGTGCGTGCACACATCTATGTGTGTGTCCACGGAGGCATTAAAACGCTCTCCTTCTGGAACACACACACACACACACACACACACACACACGTGTATTCCTCGTTGGAAATCCCTGAGAAGAATGTGGCACACTGAATAGCAGCACGTTGAGTTTTTGGGACGATGCCGTCAAAAAGTTTTAAAAAAACTGCAATGGCCTGAAAATCTTCCTCATTACCAAACCCAGACTCTTTCAGGCAGAGCTGTGCGAGAAACCCCGACAAGTCCCGGTAATTATCTTCAGTGAGTGTGCGCGACACATTGCTGTCGCTTTATGAACACAGCACAGGCACACATGCATCAAAGACGAGCACACACACACACACACACCGTTTAAGACACACGTCCACTCTGCTGATGTAAGCCTTTTTTAAAATCCTGTCCGTAAGTTCATTTAATGCACAAGACCGGGAGGAATAACGGAGCAGCATCCTGCACCAGAGCGCGAGCATCATTTTTACTACTGAAAATAAGCTGCTCCATTTTTTACTACCCAGTAAGTTACAGCAAATGCTATGATAGCAGCCAATTTGGACGTGATACACCACTGTACATCACATATTCTAACACCGCTGAGTTTCACATATACAAGATCAGATGTCCCCCAGCTTGAAACGCTCCGTGTACTAAAACCACATTCATTAATAAAGGCTTGCATGTAAAGTGAAGACGTCATTGCTTACACTTTCTGAATGTTGCACATTACACATGACAGAATATTCACGCTTGCAGGTTACTGCAGCATTTTCTGTTAAACACAGGCACACAAAAACCCTGCGACACTTATGAGGAAACAGAATAACTATGAGAGTCCAGCTATTTTAATCTTAGACGTTTACTTTTACCTGATATGTGGGATTTTTGATGAGACTCATTGTAGGATCGTGCCATAGTCTCTCTCTCTCTACGTGGATAATGTTAACTCTTTCAGCATTATTGAAAATGTGAGGTTCTGATATATGTCGGATGGTTGTCAGTCACTGATTGGTTGCAGTTGAACTGGGCAGGTGCAGCTGACAAGTCTGGGTTTGCTGGGAACATCTTGACACATTTACAGGCATTTATTAATATTTATTCATTTATTTATTGAACATTCATCCATTCTCTTCCTTTATCCTTTTCAGGGTCGTGGCGGGGCTGGAGCCTACCCCAGCTATCTTGGGGCGAGAGGCAGGGTACACCCTGGACAGTCTGTCGCACACGCAGACACAGACTACCATTCACACTTATTAACCCACACTAACTGCATGTGTTTGGACTGTGGGAGGAAGTCGGAGTGAACCCACGCAAACACAGGGAGAACGTGCAAACTCCCACTCTATTTATTGACTTTTTTTTATATGTAATGATTTATTGCTATTTTAAATATACAGTTAATATGCAGTGTTGCTACTTTTATTATACATGGCTTTCCATAATACAGCTAATGACCTTAAACAGTCACCTGAAGCAGGCAGTGGGGTTACGAGTGGAATGACGCATGTTTTTCTACGTCGCACAACATAAATAACAATCTTGTATTTTGTATGATATCATTTGTATGCTTGACATTATATTTGTTTGCACAAGGTTAAAACATGCAGACTGTTTGCAGCCTGCACTAAGTTCAGGGGTGTGGCCTGTGTGAGTCAGACATAAAGATGCTAAAATGTACTTTAAGGAGCGGTGATGATGTTTTGGCTCTTTAGTGTGAAAGTTTGACATGGCGTGTTCATTCTTTACCTCCAGTTGGACCTCCTTTCATTATTTATAAGCATATTGCTTAAAGGCTTAACTCTATAAGCAGTTCACAAACTTCTCATCAGCTCTGCTGTTTGTGTCCTTAAACCAAAGCCCCGCCGGCCCGTTCAGACTGACAGCTCATCCCTCCTGCAATCTGAATGCGTCTCTATGTCTCTTTCATCTGGGCGGCTCCATAAATAATAAAAGCAGCAGCATCGCGGCCCTATATGCCAGCACGGGGTGGCTACTTTGATGGATGAGGCAACGTGTGACCCGTGCTGCCTTTGTAGATCTAAAGTGTAACTCTGAAACAAACAAAGAGCTCGACTGAGGATCAGTGAATAAACTAAATAAACGAGTCCGAACTGACGTTTGACCCCGCTGCCCTCGTGACTCTTTGTGTCCATGGAAACCAAACACTGCCTGTGTGTTGCTCGTGTTTGACGCTGCGCTGCGAGGCTTTCAGCTCCTCACCACTTTTTTTTTGTATTTTCCCTCCCAATTCCCAGATGTTTATTCTACAAACAAAACCATATTTAGATGATAAAATGAAGCTCGCTTCTCACACTGTAATCCAAAAATCATCCAACTATAGACATGATGGAGCTGTTTCGGACCACTGCTGGTAGTCTTCATTCGCATTAAGGAGCGGCCAGTGCCATTGCAGATCACTCACAGCATAATCAACGACGTTTACCTCATGCCTTTAATATCCAAACAACAGTCATTCAACGGTGATGAAAGCAAGGAGCCACGTAGAGAAAAACCAGCGAACTGGCTGCGGTCCTCAGACGCTTGTACAAATAGCGAGTCTATAGAAGGAGCCTGAAACTATTCGTCTAATCTATAGACGCTCACAGACAAGCAGCTCATCAGTGAGCAGCTGATTTAACACAGGTCACATGTTATTTATTAATAGCCTTCTTCCTTGTGTCTACAGCTAATGTGACATATAACACTGAGCTGGCTGCTTACGATTCATTCTGGTGTTCAGTCAAACATTTTTGGCTCACAGACCTCATTTATCATTTGAAATATGCACTTCTCCTCTTCACCTCCATCCTGCCATCTCTTCCCTCTCCTGCACTGAACCCAGGGCGACGGCAGTTCCTTTGTTCTCATCCAGGTTGGCGAGTGGAATAAATTCATCTTTAATCACAGAGATTATGGTGGCTCCCTGCTCTCCATTTCCATTAACATGCTCAGATGCCCCCTAGTCATCACTCTTGCACAGGGTGGAGACAGAGAGCAGACTTATTAGCTATCATAATGCTATCTTGGCAGAATTAGAATAAAGTGCAGGAGATGGAGTGAAACCAAATCAGGGGCATACAAAGCACACGTGAATGTTCTTGAAAGAAGAGGGAAGACCTTTGCAATACGTCCTTCATGCATACCTCGTATATGCAAGTCTGCAAGAAAGCAATGAGATGTTGTTGTGACCGTCTGTGTCATGTGACGCCATCAAACAACCGACGGTGTCAACCAATAATCTTGCAGTATTTTGAAGCCAGTTGACTCTGTTCAGCTTGTTTCCTGGTACAGGCAGCAGCTCTGCTGAACCAGCGAGGGAAAAAAATCAAAATCACGCCAAGCATCTTTACCATTATTATGTTCTGTTGGTGCAGATTACATCCACACAGATACATGATGCACCAACAGGAAGAGCCAAAGGTGCCGACCCAGCTGTGCACAAAAGCCGCCAAGAAATGATGCGATCGAGAGCTGGACTTTCTAATAGTCCCAGTGTCTCTTGTCATAACTGTCACTTACAATCTCTCACAAAACGATGTCCAAGAAATATAATTTACCGAACAGTTTCACGTGCACTATTCTGTGCATCACCATCGCCGTCCAGCAAACCTTTCACTGCAGCCACACACGCTTAGAGGCGTGTCCCGACCATTCAGCCGGCGAAAATTCAACCAGTGATGATGGAAACGTTTCCATCTTTGGCCTGCGGTGATATCACTGTGTGACAGATGATGGTTTCTAGAGGAGTTTTTATCATAAGTTTAATCATTGACGAATGCGCTACAAGTGACTATTTCTCTATTTCTCACAGTAAGTTAAAAATTAAAGAACGTTAAACTTTCTTATTTCACTTTGAATAAAAAGTGTAAATTATCTCATATTTCCTACTGAACATAAAGGTGTACGGCTTAAATGATCTTCAAATGAAAGACATCAGTGATTGTGTCCTTATTTTCAGTAGGATGCTTTCACTGAAGCACCTTAATACTTTCCACAAAAGAAAGAAAATCCTGCAAGAAAACCCCAAATGGCAAAAAGGCCTTCCTGCTTCTACTTGGCAGCACAAAGCAATTATTTTCAGCATATTAGCTTTATCAAAAAACGTAAACACTTCAGTAATCACAATGTGATTCTTTGCTAAATATGGAATTCTGAAAGCCACAGATTCTATCATCAAAGCGAACGAGGGAGGCTCAAATAGATGCACTCTGAAACCACAGGAGCAGGGTTTGAATTCCCTACTTGGACATGTTCAAATTTTGTAGCAGCTACACAACCGATCATTTAGCAGAAGGCAAACAGTTTATATCAATATGCTGAAGAACAAAAGAACGCGTGGAGCAACAAGGAGCTTATCAAGAAGAAGGGTTTTTGAATTTTGACGTGTGTGCTCCTATCCATCAACCTGTCAGTCTAACGTTATTTTTAGAAGTGTCGTGTGACGGCATGTGGCAGGACTTGGCAAACAGGCTAAACTGAACTCAAACAGCTTTCCTGGAGGGTCAAGGAGGGTAAAATCGAATAAAATGTAAAAAGCCTGAAAATAAAAATCCATTAACAAAAGAGCACGCAAAGAAAATAACCATGAAGAGATCTCCAACTGCATGATAATAATAAATGCACCAATCAGTGACTTTCACTGTCAAAGCTGTAGAAGCAGGGAATGACTAGAAAAAGTTGCATTTCCTGTGAAAATGCCGGGTGAATGCCGTGTAGAGGAAATGATGTGCCGAAAACAGCTGAAGAAGCTGAACTGTCTGCTGAAGACGGCTTTATCTGAAAGGCCCAAGAAAGACACGAGGCCACAGCCATGGGTAGGATTCGAACCTGCACCACCCGCTCATCTCAGTGAGGCAAAACGGCACTCGTCCCAGTATGACGAGGAAAAACGGCTTCAATTCCAGAGTTTGAAACCTGAGAGCAGGACAGATTTCCTATCCTTAAACAAACACAATTCATGGGAAAACACATCAAAAGAATTCTTTCACCGTGAGCGTCAGGAGTGTCTGAAGATATGCTGGCACAAGGCTCACAGCTCGGTTTAGGAGATATGACGAAACGTTAAAAAGCTTAATATTTTAAAAAGTCCAAAAGAACACCAAAGATATAGCTGACATTAGCAGAAATAATAGAAAAGTTTAAAATCTAAAAACTGTGGGAGTAGTTAAGCGTTAAGGGATTGGCCATCTCTTGGATTTATGTGTATGTAACACAAGTGCCTCATGCTTTTAAGTTAAGTGTAACTGTATAGTGTAGAAACTACATGATATGCAGAGAGGGTGGATTAAATTGTTCATATCATGTTTGAGTGAAGTAAGTCAATAATGTAGTAATGTTAAATCTCGCGAAACCACGCGGGATTTCACGCTTGGATCGTGGTTTGAGGGAGGCGTCCATCAAGTCGAGCAGCCGCTTCTACTTTTTCAGTATACTGAAAAAAGTAAATTGGGTGTTTGTTACATTAAAAAATGCTTCTTTGTAATTTGAACACAAACGTTTCATGTTTCTATGGTGAACTTAATTAAATCATGTAGGATCTGTTTGAAATTCAACAACTTAATTTGTTCTTGTTGAGATGACTTGATTCAATCTAGTCAGAGCGGTTAGTTGCTGGACTCATGAAATTCACAAGATCACATGAGATCAGGAAAATCACTGGAGTTATAAGAGGCAGACAACTACACACACACCACGTGTTTGCTATCACTAGTTATTGTGGTTTAACCCGTCGAGGACAAAAATGTACAGAAAATTCTGCATCAAGCCTTAAAATCATAGCTTTCCTACTGTCGTTAAGCCTGGTTTGGTGGCATGGTGGTTAGTGCTGTTGCCTCCCAGCAAGACGGTCCTGGGTTCAAATCCACAGTCGAGCTGGTTTGCGCTTGTTTCTCTCTGGGTGTTCTGGTTTCCTCCCACAGTTAAAAGTCATACAGTTTACTTGGTGGTTCTAAGTTCCCCGTGAGTGCAAATATTTGTTTCTATGTGATTTACAGGTTTCACCCCAGCCCCCCTGCAACCAAGATAAACATAGGAGGGTGGTAGTTGTTGTGCATCCTCTCTTATGTTAACCACACTCTAGACTTTGTTGAACATTGTGTAAAATGTTTAAGTTTCTGCCAAAGCAAAACATTTTTTGTGCAACCAGTGTCCACTATTGAATTAACTAAACCCAACATGGCCTTTTTGTCAGTGCAGGGCTGGGTCGACTGTTGCTCCACCGGAACCATTATTACTGCGAGGTAATGCCGACCTCCTAACCAAACAATACAGGACTGTGAACAGCAGCTACATCTCTAATAGTTCTTTTACATGTTCCTAATTCATCTTCTAATGTTCCAGATGCTCTGGCACCAAAGTACACACTGCCAAGTTACATTTGGTAAATGAGACCTGACTGTAGTGAAAGCAAGAGAGAAGGAACGAAAGAAAAGTGCTGGGCACTCAGCCTAACCAACATCAACCTTGTGTTCGGAGCCAAAGGCCAAGAAGAACCAAATCTCGCTCCCTCTGTCGCCGTATCTCCTTGGCACTCGTCAGCACGTGGCTGCTCCCACAGTGCTACTGTTTCTGACACAATGTACCAGGCACCCATATTTAATCAGCTCTAGGGGTTGATTTACACAAACACAATGGACACATCAGTAACTGCCTTGTTGGCTTGTCATTCGGCCCCTGAGTGGAGGCCACAAGGGGGGATTATGACAAATGATGAGAGAACGCAGCGACAGCCGTCGTACAGTTACGTGAGTGTGTTTGTGATTGTGTGCATACGAGTGGTAAAAGCTGTGTCTGTGGTTATGGTTGTATGGGTAGGAGAATGACAAGGCGGTGCATGTGTGTGTTTTGTTGGACAGGTGCACCAACACCTGGTCCACACATGTCATGCTGCGTGACCCTCAACGTGTGTGTGCCATCACTGAAAACAATGGAACAGCAGTGGTTTAATGTAAGCTTAACACATGCGCCTCATGTTCGACTGCACCACAACACAGCACTGCACTGACCTGGCCTGTGAATATATCTATTTATAGTTATATATATGTATATATATATATCTTGCTTTTTGATGTTTATGTTTGATTAAAAAGTGTCTCTCTGGGTGTAAATCTAACATGTTGTCCTCGGTGAGGCTGGTAAACTGCTAATTACAGTTTTATACAAATGACTCAGAAAGACCTTGTGAGGTTAAACCTTTTGGAGGGAGGGCTCCGTGGCTTAATTGACTGTGTAAAGAAAATGAGTTCAAGTAGAATTTATTTCAGCGTCATCAGAGTTTTATGGCACAATTTTCTTTATGGTGTCAGAAGGCACAACTTGTATCGATTAAATGGGACTCTTGTCCTCAAATAACTTTGGAGCTCCTTAAATTAGATTTCATCAGTGAGAGCAGACGCCCTGAGTACAGACATTGCAGGAGATGGATTTTTTTGGATGGCTTTCATTATTAAGTTTTTTTCCTTTAATCACTGTTAAATATAATCAGACTTTCCCATGTGTTCAGCATAAGTGCTCCTGAAAGTAGTCGGAACAGTGGACCTGAGACAGTGGGAAACTTTTACAGCAGCCCTGTTCTGCCTGTTCATTTTGGCTGCCGAACACTTTGTGTGTTTCCTTCCAGATGAAAGGATTCCTGTGTATCCACACATATGCAGTTTAGTCCAGTTAGCTTGGACTCGGTTGTCCTCACTGGTGTGCTTTGTCAGGGCAGGTGTGAATACAGCAACCACAGTTGGGCACAGACCAAAACGTAGACCTTTAGAGAAGCGTGCAGGTGGTTTGTCAGGAGGAAACAACCCTAACTTTATCTTGAGTTAGGCTGCACTCTCTGCCTGACCTGCCTGATTTTTATTTCTCATTTTAGTTTGCAGGTTTAAGAAGGAAAACTGGTGAAATTGGACTACATGCCCATCTCATGTATAAATAAATAAATAATTTGAATGTTCAGAATGAAAATATAAACTACAGGAGTTTTTAGCAGCTACCCAGAGAGTGTCTATC